>NW_027397081.1:35959576-36143060 GCF_003265705.2 Callorhinus ursinus
AATAAATAAATAAATAAATAAATAAATAAATAAATAAATAAATAAATAAAAATAAAAGAATAAAGTAAAATACATAAGAACACTTACAGCTCAATAATAAAATTACAAATCTAATTTAAAAATGGTCAGTGGAGTGAAAAGACATTTCTACAAAGAAGATATACAAATGGCCAATAAGCATATGAAAAAATGCTCAACATCATTAGCCATTAGGCAAATGCAAATAAGAGCCACAACGAGGTACCACTTCATACACATTAGGACAGGTATAATAAAAAAGCAAGGTAATGACAAATATTGCCAGGGATGTGGAAAAATTGGAACCCTCATATGCTGCTAATGAGAATGTAAAATGGTATAGCCACTTTCTGACAGTTCCTCAGAAGTTTTAATATAGTTATTGCCCCACTCCCAAGAGAAATGAAAACATGTTCACAAAAACTTGTACATGAATGTTCATAGCACCATTATTCTTAAAAGCCAAAAAGCTCAACAATCCAAATATATATTAACTAATAAATGGATAAACAAAATACAGTCTATTCATACATAGAAATTATTTTTCCAATAAAAGAATTGAAGTACTGATACAAGCCACAGCATGGATAATCCTTGAAAATATTATGATAAGTGGAAGAAGCCAGTAAAAATGACCATATGGCATGTAATTCAATTTATATGAAATGACCATAATAGGCAAATCTATGGAGATAGAAAATAGATTAGTGGTGGACCGTAGTTAGAAAGAACGGTGGAGAAATGTAGGTGACCACTAAAGAGTAAGTTGTTTTTTATGGGATGATGAAAATGTTCTAAAATTGATTGTGGTCATGGTCATATACTTCTGAATATACTGGACAATTCAAAAACACTGAATTGTACACTTTGAATAGGTGAATTTTAAGGTATATGAACTATATCTCACAAAAACTACTTTCAAAAAAGGAAATAAGGTAATTTTTTTCAGACATCTTTCTTCTGTTCTTTTAAAACCAGGGAATAGACTTACTGGTGAACTCCAAATTATGAAAAATTCAACATCAATTTAGGCAGGAATTTTGATCATTTCTCTCTCCTCATATGAACTTGGAGAAACCAACCAATCACATTTCATAGGGATCCCAGAAACAGTAGCTAATTTGAGTTCCCCAGAGACTTGAAAATTTTCCAGAGACATAAATGCAATGAGCCTCCTCAAACGTTATTCAGAATACTAAGTGGCTTGAGTATCTAAGTTATCTTGCCATGACTTTTGCAATAGAATTTACTCCAGGACTCAACATTCTTGTCCATTTTTCATATGTATCTTTTTTGTTTTGTTTTGTTCACAATTGCAATCAATTATTCCTCATTCTCTGGATCTCTTTTTCAAATTCCAGACAGAAAACAACCTGACTGAATTCCAATTTAGTCACAGGCATTTTTTGCTGGTCTATCACTTGATATATAATTTTCACAAGTAGGCATTAAGCTTTGTAGTTCTGTATTTTATGGGAAGAGATGGCCCCTCGGTAAAAATTAACACATGTAAAATTAACATTTAAAATAGTGTATATCAGTTGAATCAAAACTGCCTCAGGAAGCAAAAGTTAATAAAAACTCATTAAATAATACTAACTGAACCAGTTGCGTTTTTTTTTTTTAATCAGAGGAAACTGTTTGAACTAGTATGTTAGCATTCAAATGAACATGTCTGTTCAGTTAAACAAATACTATGTGCAGGACTATCAGGAACTAGCTGGATTCTGGAGATGAACTATAAATAGGATAGAGTCTCTCAGAGTTTAAGACTAGAGAAAGAAGCATCCGTTACAAATGTGTATGAGGAATTCCTCCAGCTGACATGCAAAGTCAAACTGTTGCCCAGTCCTTGGTCTATCACTAGCTTTTTGCCATTCAAGTTTAGGTTGATGCCATCATTCCTACTGGTAAAACAGTATTTTGCTATCATGGCAAATATTCCCAGAGCTATTATTTTAGAAGTATAACTAAAGATTATTCAGAGTCATTAATGTGGCCATTACTGTTCCTGGCCCTTATTTTCAATGTAATAGAATCCAATTTCCATTTTGAATACAAGCCTAAAATGTCCATGTTGTATCATTGAAACAGCAGATGTCAGTTTGATAAAAATACTCTTTAATACATCAAAGAGTTATGCCTAGGGTAACCATAAAGTCAAACATGACTGCCTTGATTGCTTGGAGACAAAGATTTCAGGGCCCTTTAAAACATGAGGCCATGCAATAAACTATCTTTAAAATGGTCTTCTGCCTTCCAGTTTTCTAATTTCTAAGTGAAATTGCACAGCACCTTGAGGGGGTGGGGAATAGCCATTAAAATAGACATTCAAAGATAATTTACTTTGAAAGGAGGGGCTGTGATGACAGCAGAAGGAAATGAAAAGAGTAATGTTAACTACCAACTGACATGGCTTCAGACATATGCTCCTTATGAGCCAGAAGTTCTTCAGAGTCACAGCAATTATAAGACAAGAGCTCATCCTGTGGATTATGCAGGGATTGCTTCAAATCCCCTCATAAATGCTGTCAGCCTCTTCAACACTCAGCCTTTTGCGTGACAGCACTCCAGCTACTCACAGAAAAGGAAACCAAATATTATTGATTACTTGGACTCTCAGACTAACCACAACTAACTGAATTTTTATTACCAGGACTTTAGTCTTCAGTAGTTCAATTACTTCTAAAACAGATCAAATCAAGTAATGGTAAGTAGCTGGCATGATAAACGAAAAAAAATTGAATGGTTTTGATCACTAAAAATAGTTCATTATTTCTTTGCAACAACATTGTCTAGGAGCAGAGTGAAATGTATTTTAATTCAACAAAACAGTTATTGAGCACTTGCTATGTAGTCAATGATGTAAAAAATAATTTTTAAAAATAGTAGTTAGAAGATAACATACTGACAGAAGTGAAAAGTGACAGTGAGAAAAAAGAAAGTTATAAAAACAAATGAGGGCACCTGGGTGGCTCAGTTGGTTAAGCGACTGCCTTCGGCTCAGGTCATGATCCTGGAGTCCCAGGATCGAGTCCCGCATCGGGCTCCCTGCTCGGCGGGGAGTCTGCCTCTCCCTCTGACCCTCTTCCCTCTCGTGCTCTCTATCTCTCATTCTCTCTCTCTCTCAAATAAATAAATAAAATCTTTAAAAATAAATAAATAAAAAATAAATAAAAACAAATGAAATAGCAGAGTTCTCTGGGACCACTTTGAGTATTAGCAAATGGAGAAGAACCAGAGGGTATCAATTATAGCACATTATGTCAACTCATGTATTAAAATAAGTGTGTGTCACTGAAATATTTTAAAAGTTCAACTTAGTGTTTTAGAAGAAAAGGAATTGTGATATAGTTTGGAAATAGCTTTGTAAAAACAAATTATTTCTGATATAAGATAAAGTTTAATTCCATATAAAGAACAATCCTATCTCTAACACTACAAAGCTAATAAGATGTTACTATATGTCTGTCTGAGTGTGCATGCACACATTATTTATACAGTTAAGTTTTACTTAGACATAGTCAAGATAGTATGCTCTATTCTTGCACAGGTTTATTCAATGAGGTATGGTTCCATGAAATAAGCGACAACATATGCATAATCAAAATATTTCTCACATCTTTAGCTGCACTATAGCCTGCATGAAAGTAAATACAGACCAGAAAAAAAAAAAAGAAGAAGAAGACAGTAAATACAAATCAAAATATCGTGCTTTACTCAGTGTGGCATGATTTTTATCTTAGAATTCTGACCCTTTTCTCAAAGATGTGTAGAACGAGGATCAGCGTCACAGTATGCAGGCAACTACAAAGCAAAACTTGCGAGTAGATGGAGAGTTTTTAGGTCTCAATATATCAATCCTATTGCCAATGACAAAATTAGTCCCCCTTTCATATTATTTATTTTGAGTTTAAAGTGGTTTTATCTAATAAGACTCTCCTTATTATAATAAAAATACCCAAGGGACTGGAACATTTCTTAAGCTGTTATCAGTATCCTCATTAGTGGTGTTAAATTGACATCAAGCAGAGATGCCTAAGGGAAGACAGGGCCTGGAAGGGAGAGTACCACAGGTGAGCAAGCTTGGAGTCACAGTTTGGGCCCAGTACTGGCCTTCACAATTCTATACTCCAAATAATACTAAGCTTTCGCCTCTTTATTTCATGCTTTGTTGGTTACTGACTTACAAGTTTCTGAGAGACAAATCATGGGATATATGAATGTGCCAATTTAAATATAAATTAGAAGCAACTGGTTTTTCTTCTAACATTTTATAATGCATTTAGCTCTCCAGAAGCTTCGTTTAATACAGCAGTTTGGAACTGGGAAAAAAAATAGAAATAAACTGCTTTCATATATTCATATTTTTTATTTTTGTAAGTAATACGTCCATAGAACTTAAGGAATACTATATAGTATATATATAGTAAAGCTTGTTATGATAAACAGTTATCTCTTAACTACCTATCTTCCTCCTTAGTCCTTCTCTAAGAATAAATCAGTTCAATATATCAATTCTATAGCTGTTTTTTTGTTTTGTTTTGGTTTGGTTCGGTCTGGGTTTTTTTGAGGTGTTTTTTGCACTTGCCCTCATGTTTCAGACCACTGCCACCCTTAGATTAGGCAACCTGATCTAGTTCCAGGAAAGTGGACTGACATCAGATCACTCCTGCTGGACAATGCAAGTATTTCTTTCTTCAGATCTTATAAGATTGAACTGTCAAGATGGTGAAGGCTTGCTGGTTTGGAGTGAATGTTTCATTTATGTCAGACACAGGGTGAGTTCAGACTCTGGATTACCAACTCTCCATTTTTGATCCCTAACCTAGACCTGCTTAGATAGGCCTATGCAATGGATCTCCCCCACCTATGTTCCAATTATCCCACTAGTTCAGGTCTACAGTACCCAAATGTGGGGCATGTAGTATTGGTGATGATGGCAGGAATTCTTTACCCCAGATGCCCCTTGCCACTGGCACTGCCCATTGTCAGGTAGTCCTACAGGAGTGCTCCGCCATCTCTTCCAAGGGTTTTTAAGATGTTGCTCCATAATACCAATAGGCCCTTCTCAGCAATTTTCTCTAATTGACTCTAATGGATGAAGAGACAGCATGCTCCAGGGTCAGTCTTCAGCTGTGCTAGACAAGAGACAGACAGTCCTTTGATAAAGGGGCCTACTCTTCTACCTCCACCCAACACCCTTCTGCTGATGGTGGTGGATAGAAGGAAGAGGTGTGACCACCATCAAAAGAGATCATATCCTTGGAGTAAAGTATTCCAGAGAAGACGTAATTGTTAGGGTGTTGTTATGTATTTACATTATAAAATTCTGAGTTGTAAATTTAACAAAACCAGAAAACTAATTTTCATTCACATACTCTTGTGTACTCTGGATAAAATTGCATTTGTGATCATTATCAATGCAGCACACTAGCAAGTTTTCAAAGTTATTGGAAACTAGGATTCAAAGAAAGCCATTGTGTAACCAGCATTAAGTAAGAGTTAGGAAACTGGAGAGCAAGACCTAAATTACAGACAGAATCTAAAGAAACTGCATTATGAGTAATAATAGTATCACTATCTTTTTTTCTTATTGGGCTAGGCACATATGAAATTAGCCGGGAATGGCACTTTTGACAATAAAGACAATGGGCAGTGCCATTGGCAAGGGGCATCTGGGGTAAAGAATTCCTGTCATCATCACCAATACCACATACCCCACATTTGGGTACTGTAGACCTGAAGTAGTGGGATAATTGGAACATAGATGGGGGAGATCCATTGCATAGGCCTATCTAAGCACTATAGGTCCTGAACCTGAACAGGAAGAAATGATGCCTGGACACTGTGACACCAAATGTAAATAACTCTTACATCTGCAATAAATCAAATCTTGATATCTTACATGGGCCCATGAACCTTTTCACACGTTTTAAATCAAATTGTAATGTTAAAAAGAGCACCACCAAAGTATTATTCTGTATCCCACATACCCTAGGGGAGACTCTATTTATAACTAAAAGTGCTATTTCTTTTTTTTTAAAAGATTTTATTTATTTATTCATGAGAGAGGGAGGGGGGAAAGAGAGAGAGAGAGAGAAGCAGAGGGAGAAGCAGGTTCCCAAGGAGCAGGGAGCCCGATGCGGGACTCAATCCCAGGACCCTGGGATCATGACCTGAGCCGAAGGCAGACGCTTAACCATCTGAGCCACCCAGGCGCCCAAGTGCTGCTATTTCTTGATTTCACAATATTAGACATTATTTATTGAGTTCCCTCTATAAAAGATTATAAGTGATCTTATACTTATGAGACTTCATGCCCTGTCCTCCTACAGACACACTTCCCTGACCTCCATCAGGTTGTGTTGACTGTAACCCTCTCCATAAAGGATAAAGCTCTCCATCTTCCTAAGCTGGTTTCTC
The DNA here is from genome assembly GCF_003265705.2 of Callorhinus ursinus. Taxonomy (NCBI): domain Eukaryota; kingdom Metazoa; phylum Chordata; class Mammalia; order Carnivora; family Otariidae; genus Callorhinus; species Callorhinus ursinus. The sequence continues at coordinate 35,966,021 of NW_027397081.1, forward strand.
TTGGAAACTTTCTAAACTACTACATAGTCATAATCCTGGTATTTCCCTTTGAGCTTCTTGAATATTTCAATCTTTATTTGTTGAGTTATATACCTTTCTTTCTTAATTTATACTCTTATTTTGGTGGAATAGACCTCAATAAACCTTCTTAAAAATGTGCATAGGAGGTTAAATGTATAAGTTTTGTATAACTGAAAACATCTTCATTCTACTCTGCACTGAAATAGTTTGTCTTGGTGTGGAATTTTTAGTTGGGAAATAGTGCTGTGTCATTCCACTTACCAATTCTTTGAGGTGATTTTTATGATAGATAGATAATAGATATAGATATTTCCCCTTAAAATGTCTCTTTGAGAGTTCAAAAATTGTACAATGATATGCTTTGTGGGGTAATATGGGGGGGTGGTCCTCAGTGGTTGGTTGGTCAATCTGGAATCTCACTCATGTCACTTCTATTCAGGGAAGGTTTATTGTAATTTTTTGATAATATCTTTGATAATATACTCTGATTCATTTTATCTCTTCTTATATTTTGAAACTCCTAGTTTCTCTAATTTACTTGGCTTTCCTCACTAGTTTTTCTTTTTTCTGTATTGTTCTTTTACCTTTTGGGTCATAACCTCAACTTTCTGAAATGAGCTTTCAAATAACATTTTATTTATGCTAAAATTTACTTTTTCAATCTTTAATACCTACATTTTAATTCTCTGAATATTCCATCTAAAAAACCATAGCATTGTAGTTCTTACATGCCACAGTGTCATGTCTTCTCTTGGTTACTATAGTTATTATGAAGTTGTGTTTGTTGAAGTTTTCTCCCAATTGTCCCACCTCAGAGTGTTTCATTTCGCTCTACTTACATATACATATTTGTCTTAGTGTCTGTCTTTAAATTTAGACGATTTTCTCAAATGTGTTAGCTGTTTGTTCCTATTTAAGATCAAGGAACTAAAAATTGATTGGAATATGAGTGGTGTGAGAAAGACTAAAATATGAATGGATTTTACTTACATGGTGGACACCAAGTTGCTTCATTTGGTATTTAGCAGCATTTGTCAAGTTTTGGTTTATGTTTTTTGTTTGTTTGTTTGTTTGTTTTTGTCTTACATCAGATGGTTCTTCCTAATGGTAGTATAAGTCTGGCTTTCAGGATTTTCTAAGTTGAGTGAGAAAAGCAGGATGTGGTCTCAGAGTTTAATTAGGAAACATTCATCTAATTCTCCTGTTTTAGTATCCTAACTTGCCCTCAGCCCCTCTTAACTTTGTTCAGTACTTTCAAACCTAGAGCTCATTAGTTTTAAGATTCCATAGATTCTTTCCTACCTTCCTAGAGGAAAGTAGTCACCTGTTGTGCAAGGTAAAGAAGGGTATATTGAACAGAAAATGATCTAAGTGTTTTTAAACAGTTCAAAGCATTCTTCCTACTTTCATTCCCACCCATAATCCCTGCCTTCATTGAAATGGTATCCCCATTTCCTGAGACTCTCTGTGGATTTGCAGTATAAATAAGTTTGCTTGTTGTTGGCTCCTAACTCTACCAGCTGATAGATTTCAGCTTTCTCTCCTATGCTCCATTAGCCAATACTCACCATTTTCCAAAATTTTAATGTCATTTCTCAGTTGATATTATCTCCTCAACTTTTCTCTAGGGTGTCTACATTTTTAATAAAATTGTTCCTTTACACTCCATAGAGGTTTTGGACAAAGCATACAAAAGATTAAGGTATTCTGTATACGATGTTTAATAGGAAATAAACTTATTTTATAGTTGAATAACTGTTTAGGTAGTTTATATGCTTGACATAGTTTGAGGCATGTGGTACAAATTCCATCCCATCTATTAAAATTATTATTGATTATGGTATTAATGCACTTGTTGTTACTAGAAATTTGTTGTTGTTCTTGAAATTATTCTTCCCAAGGTCACCCAGACAGATAATGGCAGGGCTGGAACTCCAATCCCAGCCTTCTAACTTCTCTCCTTCATCCTTTTCATAAATGGGACATAGATACAACTTCTGAACTTCAATTTGACCACACTTGTCTCCTATAGAAACATCTGAATACTGGGCAGGACATATGTAAAACACCAGTGTATAGAAACATTTTAACCAATCCAAGTTTACTTTGAGGTTTTTAGTGTGCCTCTGCCTTTGTCTTGAAGTATACCTCTACAGGCATTCTGGTCCCAGTTTGAGATGATTACACCTTAAACAAACAATGTTGAGCCCTTACAAGGATGTGAGCTCTTTTTTAGATGCCATGACTACAGATATTAATTTTAATCTTACTCTGAAGCAGTTCACTTACTAGAGCCTAAACGGATTAATCATAACATAGTCACATACCTGAGCTAATGAAGCCATGAAGAAATATTTAAGAGATCAGAGAACAGCCTAGAGGTTAAGACTTCACCAAAATGGTGTGTCTTGAATTTAAATTAAGGTTGAGCAATAGGCCTTAGGTTCATACTCCAAGCAAAGGAAACTGGGGGAATAAGGCAAAAAGTTGTGAAGGTATATGATATGCTGTGCCTAGAGTAGGTTTACTGTGGCTAGAACAGGGATATATAACTTTTTATAGTCAAGTTTCTACATATTCCAGTGAGCTCTAATTTATCTTTGGCTCTCTGACTAAAACTTTGCACCCTACAAACCAAATGTTTATTTATACACAATGCATAATTTGGCTCAACATGTTTGAAACAACAATAAATATTACGTGTTTATCAAAATACGGAACATTTAAGATATATCAGAGTAGTAAATACACTTCTAGAAGATAAGGTATGTGAAAACAAATATTAAGTAATTACGATGGGGGAGCTAGAGTGGGGCTTGAACTTTTTTCTACTGGCAATGAGAAATTCTAAAAAAAGCATATTTAAAGCTGATAAATTTAAGAAAATTAGAGACATAATTAAATTTGCTTTATAGGATGTTACTTCTACTGAGAGGACTTGGGAAATGAAAATCAGTTTATTTGACCCACTGAGTATGTTTTATCCCATCTATATCAATTAACCTCTTGTTTTTATGTAAAATTTGCCCTGACTTTAACAGGAATTGTAAACTTGTTAGTCTTACATCTGATTACCATTCTCCCCATTTCTGTGAAACCTGACTTATCCCATGAGACAAAATAGCCTTTGAATCTCTCTCTGCCTATCCTTCACCCAGAATAATGCTCCATTCTCTCAGACCATACCTCACAAACTACTTAAATAGCATCATTCACTTGACCTGTTTGGCAAAAAAGTGTTTAGAAATTGTCAGAAATTGCCATTCTGAAAGTTGACATGAAGTAATGAGCACACCAAGCAAACAATTTTCAGAACACACACTCTGCGAGCACAATCTATTTTAGACAAACAATGGAAGGCTTAAAATAGCCACAGTGTCATGGTGCCCATTTTACAATGAATAAAATGTTTTAGGTGATAAAAGAACATGTTTGCTCTCCTTCACAAGGTCACAAGGGAGATTGAACAAGTTTCTGTGATGTGCTATTGTAAAAAGGGGAAAAAAATAGCATGACCATGACTCAGTAGGTATGAAAGTCATATTTGTACTTTCTAGAGGCTTTTGGTTGCTATTTTTTAACTAATGATAAATTCTCCTCACAACTTAGCTACAGTTCCACATAATTATTCCTCCTTTTAAAAAATGTATTTCTTTTTATAAGGTTATTACTTTGCGTGTCTCAGTGTAAAATAAATCTAAATACTTATATATGTATAAAGGAGTACCCTATTTAGCTGTAGCATTATAAAGGATGACATTTTAAAATCAATGGTGTAGGGCATAGAATTAATTAAATTGTGCCATATAAATTTCCAAAACCTCATTATATTTTATATCTACACTGTATGAAAATTATCTCTTGCCTATAGAAACTTAAAATATAAGAGTTGGAAGAAACTGTAAAGATCTTTATATTGTCATGGTACTGGCATAAATCAATGACACACTTAAAGGATATACATAATCAGAATTTAATAAAGGGCTTTTCACATAGTTTGGGTGGATCAGAAAATCCACAGTAGATGACGTACACAAGGATTATCAACAGTGAGAAGACATTATCACCTTTGGCCTGATAGAACAAGAGGCTGAAGCAGAACCCAAAAGAGTAGGAGCCAAGGAAGAGAGGCTGACCTACATAAGTCATGGCCACAGAGGCATACAGCTATTGTCCAAACTATTGTCAAACCATGGAGAAGCATGAGAGAGCAAAGGAGAGTTATACTGTACTTTGATCTCTCACTTCTTTTACATATTTTCAATTTTTGTTAGTTCTTTCCCAGAAATCAAGGGAAAAAGGGGTCCATACACTGAAGTTTATAAAGATTGGTTAACATCTAGTCATAGAGCTGAGAACAGTAAGGCATAAAACTTGTGAGTACACCACCGCTTTTGCAAACACTCATTTGTAATACAACATTCATAATTCACTTAGTTGAAGAAACTTTCATTTTCCCAATGAAGGAAAAATGCAACATCTCATCAGCTATCATGTAATAGCAGGGTATGGTTAAATCAGTAAAAAATAGCCGCCAGTAGTACTGGTGTATGCCAGAGCTGCTACATTTCCCATTTTGTAGCTTGTAATAAGTCTTAAATCAGTAATCATGGTTTCCTTTTTATACATTTTACCTTCCCCTGCCCTCTGTCAATACCTCCATTGTTTGTTGATTTTCCTCTTTTCTTTTCTGAAGGGATGATTCAAACTTCCATCCTTATAATTTTTGAGTCCTTATAGATCCCATCTTCACAAGGCTATTGCAGTTTCTCATTACCATTATTATTGAATATGGGAAAACTGAGTTGTACCCAAATGATTCTCTGCATTCCAGACATTGTTCTATTTGACACATTGTGTAACTGTAATCCAATTTACCTAGGTTATGGACCAGATCAACTGTCCTGGCCAGCATAGTGATTCTCGAAGCATGCCAATGCATTAGCCTGAAGAGTGCAAAATTGTCTTGGGGCAATCTCACCTTTTAATTGAAAATAGTCTTGATTGTGTTTCCTAAAAGAATTACTTTTATCTTGAACACCATCTAAACCCAGCAAGCTCAAGACTGTGGTAACAGAAAGAAAAAAAATCATTTAATAAAATATTAGGTATAATTATGAGAAAGGCCACTTTCAACTTCACCTCTTGGTTTATGGATCCTTAAAAACTGGGAAATCTGCAAGAGGTCGCCCTATATTGGCCTTTGTTTTAAGGCATATATTATAGTCCTGTAGGATGACACACCAACCTAATTAGCTGTTGTTTACGGTGACTCTGTAATTGAGACTTCAATGGTCTTTCTATAGTTCTATCACTTGACATAACCAGTGAATGTCATCAGTGGAGAACCATTGCTGTATTTTTTTTTTCAACATGAAATTCATTCTCTGGACAGAGATGTGTTCTTCAGGTGTCTTAGAGATTAATACATCATTCTGAGGTGTTGCTGACAAGACAGCTACAGGTGGAAAAGGCAAATATATGTACAAATTAATTTGTCCATTCCAATAAGGACAAATTACTGTCTTTCCATGATGGAAGTAATTCAATATAATAAACCTGCTGCCAGGAGGTGAACATGAAAAGATACCATACCAGGCTGTTGTTCTGTTGCTTTCAGCAGCTGTCATAACCAGATCAGCTTTGGTGAGGAAAGCAACATGTGGTTAAGTTTTGCATAACATTTGTCCCTGCTGCTATCTCCAGATTATACACAGGCACATTTACCAAGAGCAGGAACAACTGTGTAAAGAGGCTTACTGACAGCTACAGAATGGGTCATCTCTCATTCTAGACAAAACAGATAACCAGATTTGCTGTCCAGCATCTTCCCACTGCTAAGTTTCCTTTCCACAGTATTTATCAGGGTCATTTGTTAGTGAGGTTATAGTGTAGCACTGCATATTTTCCATGGTTCTAAATATCATGTGTGTCCATCTACATGTCAGGCACAGACTTGGTTAATTTGGTCTTCTGTTAACTGGAGATAGGAAAATTCACATGAGGCCACTGTTTTAGGCTCAGGGAGAGACTATGAACCTATTCAGAGCAAGTATCATTAGAATATGACCCACATTTGCATGTAACTTACTTGTGCTCTCAAAACCTCCTTGGGTACATTCACAATGTACAATTTTCTTTTTAATAATAGAATCCTTGCTCACATGCCAACTTTCTGAATGAGTGGATCAAATAGGACATCTTTCTAAAATGAACATCTCAGTCTTAATAGTCACTTAGTGTCCCATGATCAAGCATTCTGTGTCTACATGGGTCCAATAGCAAGACAGAAACTCTACTACTAAAGGTAAGATTTTAGTCAGCAGAGTATAGCTTGGACTTATTTCAGCATTTGAGAGTCCTCAATATGATTCTCTTACTGTGACTTGCTAAAGGCTTCAGATAATATCTCAATATACTATAGAATGTTCAAATAAAATTTAGTCTGTTGGTCATATGATCTAAGTGACAGAGCTGCTTTTGCCAGAGCCCAGATGTGAGGCAGAACCCATTCTTGGTCTGGGAACTGCTGAAATCCACAGCATTATAGGTTATCTGGTAAATTGAATACAGAATCAAACTATTTATTTATTTATTTTTATTTATTTTGCCTCTAACATCTAAAAAAAAAAAAACTCATCAAGTATTCTTCTTTCAACTCAATAGGTGGTTCAAAGAACAGCAACTTGTTTTTCACTTTTGTTTGTTTGTTTTTGTTTTTCACTTTAAAAGAGATCTCCTGACATGCCCAGAAAACTGGACTTCCAGAATTTTCAATGATGTGGCAGACCCTTGAACTTTCTCATAAATTCTGGTACCCTTGTATTTATGATATCTAAATGTTTTCGATATCTTGCTCACTAAGTTCAGCTAGCACGATAATATCAATATTTGGACAAAGGTGATATTCTGGGGGATACTGAAATTATTAAGTTTCCTGCAGACTATATCATGATAGAGTACATGAGAATTGGTATCATCCTGAGCTAATATAGTCATGATATACTGTTTTCCTTGAGAGACAAAATGAACTGCTTCTGAAGTCTTTACTGATTGCATTGAATATAATAATTTCTTAAGTCAATAGTTTACATATTAGTATTTTGTTGATATCAATATGGAATAGGAGCTATGACTAGTGTCACCATTTGAATAAATTTACAATTATCTAGTTGTTTTATAATCTTATTTTACTTTCTCACTAGCTCTGGACATGAGTTATGTGGGATATATGAAGAATCACCACCAATGCAGCTTTGACATTGATGATAGAAATATTCCCTGCAGTTTCCCCAGAGATGCATTCATTGTCTTTGACTACTATTTGGCTGAGGTGAGACATGAGGTATACAGCAGGTGACAATTCCAAGGATCCTTTCTACCGTGGAATTCCACTGATATATTAGGGAACCAATTGAAGATTATGCATGTTAATAAGTATATCTATCCTCACTTTACATTCTGGGACAAAGAAAATAATTATAGGATGGATCTCCATGTAAATCCACTTTATTCACTGTGAGATTGACTGGGACAAAGACTCCACCTATCCCCCTGACTACTTTAATCACAGAGGTGATTAGACATGCCAAACAACTTTGTATACATAAAAACCATTTTAGAATAGCCTGTATTTGTGTATATATCTCTGGAAAATATTAGCCTGATCTTTCCAACTTTCATTTTTCTCCAATTTTGGTTTTTAAGTAATCAAGTGCTTCAGAAGAAGATACTGCCATAGCACTATATCAACCTTCTTATTTTCTTCAAAAAAGTCAACTCTTGCTTCCCGTAAAATCATGCCTTTCTCACTGATTCATTCAACATATATTTATTTAGCACATAAAGATCACTGATCTTTAAGGATAGAAATACAGTAAGTCATGCATACTACTCCATTTCATTGGAACTTACACTCTAAATTGGAAACATATATATATATATATATATATAGAGAGAGAGAGAGAGAGAGAGAGAGAGAGATTTAATTACTCTATGAAAATAAAGACAAAGGAAAACTGGTGCAGGGATAATGTATAAAAGAGATATTACTTGGTCTGTGCCTCAAAGCAAATGTTTGAGCTGAAATATGAAGGATACATAAGATATTAATCAAGTGAAGGAAATGAGGAGGAAGTAGTTGTGAATCCATAATATCAGGCAGATGGAAAGTAGAAGAAAGGTCTTGAAAAAGGCAGATGTAATGAAGGGTTCTAAACATTACACATCAATGATCAGACTCACACAAGTTCCATTTTATCCATGAAGATTATTTACTTTATAATGAATAAATTTACATACACCAAATATATTGTAGATTGTAGTAGGAAGTGAAAATCAATGCCCAGAGAAGCTCTCCTATTCTCCCTTTGTTGACATACCCAGATTTTGCCTGTTAAAACAAGTTAAGTTTCCTGCAATCCAAAGAACTGGACTTATTCAACCCTTCCTTACAAAAAAAGCAGAGCTGGTAATTATCTTAAAGCATGATATAATTATGAAACTTAAAAATATATGCATGGGAAAAACAGCCCTATATACACATACAGATTAAGGGTAAATATAGATTCAAGATGCATATCAGCATATTGGGGTAGTTTTGATTAAAAATGGAAGAAGGACTTAAGCAAGAGAAAGAAGGCCTTGAAGAACTAATGAAGATGTAGGTCATAAGCTGAAGGGTATGCTTAATTCAATCAGTACCTGAAGTCCACCAAATAAGATGAAATTTAAAACATCTACTGAATAGGATACATATGAATGTGATATAATTGCAAAAATTGTTTGTAACCTCGGCTGGTTGCCCCTGAGGTATTTATGTTCTGTATGTGAACCTCTACTATAAAGAAAGCATAGCACTGAAACAAGGTCAATTTAGCTTGAACATAGATGGTAATTGTCAAGATAAAGCTGTAGAGGGAAAAGGAAGCCAAATCATAAAAGTCCTTAAAGTTTAAGTTAGTGACATTGACCTTTATTGTAAGACCCCTAAAAAGATACTGCAAGGCTTTAAGGAAAGTATTGGCACAATCATATTTACATTTTATTGGATGACAGGAGAAGAGTTATAAGGCAGTGGTTCAGTAGAGAGACCACTAGGTTTGGAAAAAGTGACTGGAAATAGAAACATGTCAATGGATTCTAAAAATATTTTCAGTTTCTTTCACCTTTCTCTGTGATCATCAACTTTCTGCAGACAATATTTTAAACATTAATGTTAACAAGGAACATAGTGATAATATCTTTAACAAAACATAGCCCAGGAATCACTCCCTTGTTCTAAGAACCATGGCTAGAGGCATTGAGAACAACCACTTTTTAATGAAACTTCCAAGCTTCACTAGCATGGTGCAAATTGAACACCTTGGTATTGCTATATTCTAGTGCCACATTCTTAACAGCTAGTCAGGGAAAGAATGGGAGAAGTCACTTTCAATGTAAATGATTATTACTTAATTTACAAAGAAATTAGTGTTAAGAAATCTTTAGACATTAAGAGAATATCATTACTTGGGTAAGTCACACAACATAAAACCTGTATTGCAGAAAGCCATGCATTTTTTTATGTAAGGACTTGGTTTCCTTTATGCTGAGAACAAAGGTGAAGCAAAATTCAGAAACCTTGAAGCAACCACTTATAAGCTTAAATAGCTCCAATGAATTTCTATAACAGACCATTTTTTTCACACATGAAATTGTAGGAAGTTATATAAACCAGTGCCATGAAATTATCTGGTTCTTCTGAGAAATGACTCAGAGCTGGTTATATAAACCTTTGTGGGCTTACTATATGATCCAGATAGTCTCCTCTACTTTAAAATACATTCGTGTGTTCTGATTCAATTATTACAAACTATAGATACTCCCCAACACCCAACAGGCAAGATAGAGCAGGAAAAAAGCCATACTCTCAATTTTTATCAATCAAAACCCTTTTCAGCTAATGTTGGCAATGAAAATCTCTATATAAGGAAATGTGCAGTAACAATTTTTGTTGCTAAGATTCAGCTTGGGGGTTCTGGGTGTCAGTATTATTTGTCATCTTGATTAGGCTACAGTCTTTAGTTACTCAACAAAACACTAATCTAGGTATAGCTGTGAAAGGTATTTTGTAGATGTGATTGAAGTCCATAATTAATTGCCTTTAAGTAAGGGAGATTACCCTGCATAATCTGGGTAGGCCTGGTTCAAATCAGTTAAAATACCCTAAGAACAGAAGCTAACCTGAAGAAGGAATTCCACTCATAGATAGCAGCTTCATCTCATGCAGAAATCTCCAGCCTGACCTGACAGTCTGCCCAACTGCTTTCATATCTGCCTTGCCAGCCCACACAAGTATGTAAGCCAATTTCTTGCAATAAATATCCTAACATGTATCAAGTATCTCCTACTAGTTCTATTTCTTGATTGAACCCTAGTTGATACAGGGATATTCTGAAAGCATAAGCTACTGTCCTGCTGTTTTAAGAGGAGGAAGAAGTCTGTAAGCCTTTTAACATTCTGGGCCAGGTAAGAAAACATGGTCTCCCTTTTGTTTACCCGTCTAGGGAGGAAAGTTTCTGGGAGGTAGGAGTGGTGGAAAGAGAATATTAAAATTACTGTAAAATTGATCAAGCTAAGATGTTATCCTAGTTTCTAATAATATCTATCCCAACTTCTTCCAAATCTCAAAAATAACAATCTCTAATATTATTGTCCACCAATACTAGATTATTAACTTATCCTCCAGGTGTTTTTAGGCAGAAAAAATTGGTAGCTCCTGCATTATCCTTAGCAGGAGAGAGAGAGAAGGGGGAGAAGGAAGGGGAGGGAGAGACACTCCAGATGTAAAATAAAAAAAATAAATAAAAACTCTTTGTTTTGTTATTGGGTTTTTCTTTTTAATTGATTTATTTATTTGAGAGAAAGAGAGAGAGCAAGAGAGGAGGGGCAGAGGGAGAGGAAGAAGCAGATTCCCCACTGCGCAGGGAGCCTGACTGGGCGCAATCCCAGGACCTGGAGACCACGACCTGGCAGATGCTTAACCTACTGAGCCATCCAGTACCCCATTTAAAACACAGTTTAATAAAAATCAGAATCTATATGGGAAAACCATACAGGAAAAAGCATATACCATGTCCTCCAGTTTATAGGTATAGTTCATTTATCTAGCATATGTGGTCTCCTAAAAGGCAGACACTCTGCTGAGTTACCAAGTGTGCCTTCTTTTATGAAAAAGTCCATCTTTCCCCTATCATTCAGTATATTCTATACCATCTGTTTTCTTCAACAACCAAGACCAAGATAGAGGGAAATGCAGCAATTCCCCCTTGAATTCTTCAAGACCTGTCCCTCTCAGTATCAGTTGTCTAAGGTAGTACATCTTTCCTGAATGAATGGTACATGGGATACCCAACTCCAAGTTGAGGCTTCTCCAAGATAAACTTACCTGAGTAAAACACAGCAATGGCAACAATCATCTAAAAGTTATATAAAGTAGCTGTTGGGAAATCTGGAGTATTATAACTGTACAATGTAACAGAGAACACCACTATGCAGATTAAAAAAAAAAAAAGGAAAAGCTCTGACTCTTGTTCTCCACTTTCAACAGTTATGTTTCCTATAAACTTCCAACTTCTCCAGTCCTTATAAAGTACTTGTAAATGTCCTGTATCACATTCCTCAACTGTTAGATGTACCTGTTGTTTATACAAGTAAAACTAGACAATTAAATAGATTTGATTCTAACACTATCTGTCACTCACCCAGGAATGCACTTTTGCTCATCAGTGTTTTGCTGGGTACAGAGAGCTCCAGGGGCTTTTTCTTGGCTTTTCTTACTATAATAGGTATTACCACATAGGCAATGGAGGGAGGCCAATGGAGACTCTGCACAATTCTGCACAATGTTAAGATTCTAATTATACATGCATAAACTGGGATAGTAAATACACTGCTGGTTCAAGAACCCACTTAAACTACAGGGCAAGCATTTGGAAACCTCTTTGTTTTATCTGAACCCATAAATCTCCATAATACTAAAATTTTTCAGTGTCATTCTGGGTTCAAATGTTTAAGAAATAAATTAGAAAAATCCCTGAAATGATTGGATTTTATCTTTTTCAGAGCACATGTCCTTGGTAAATGGTGAGAAGTCCCTATGAAGTGGGCTACAAAGAGGACTCACTGAACACATTTATAATGTTATTACTGTTTTTTTTATTCAATAATATTCATTACTGTTTTTTTTTAAGAGAATGTGAGTATGGGATTTTGGTGCAAAGCAACTATTTATCATAATGAGTCAAAGCAGTATGATTTTATTTGAGGGGCTTGAATTATACAAATCAAACAAAACTTCAGCAGATTTCCTATTGTGATCTTTGAGATCCTATCAATTAACCACAACCAATAGTCTCTATGGAGGAAACTATTCTTGTTTCTCTGCTGGACCTGTTATTTTTGGATGTAAATGTACAGCTAGCTATACCTTTGCTAACTGTATGTTCCCTCCCTGATCTCCGACAATGGAGAATTCTCCTATTCCTAATTAAATTAGATCTGCAACATCTCTAACCAGAATTTACAGCATATAGAGAAAAATCCCAGGGCAGTTTCAAAGAACCTCAAGACTCCATCACCACTGTATTTCTCAAAAAAAAAAAAAAATGTCTTCTAACCACTCGCAGGGAAAACATTAGAGAATATATGGGTTAATCACTAATAAAACACATATTTTAGGCATCCTTATCTCCAAATGTTGGTTTTATACCTCTATATCTCAGAGTTTGATCCTCCAACCACACAAGAATTATCTGAAATGCTCATTAAAATTGGATATTTCTGAACCTCATCCTAGTTTTAATGAATCAGATTTTCTGTAACTGGGTCCTAGAATATATATTAACAAAGATATTCTGAGAGACATGATAATTAGAGAATTATTTTTAATTTTATTAAGACATTTCTGATATTCAACTTTATCATGTCCCCTTTAAATTGAAATCTAAACTACAATAGGTCACCTCAACAAATACAGGTGTCCCTGACTTAATGATGATTTGACATAATTTCTCAAGCTTATGATGGTGCACAAGTTACATGCATTCAGTAAAAACTGTCCTTTGAATTTTTAATTTTAATATTTTCCCAGGCTAGCAATACGTGATACAATCCTCTCTAATGGTGCTAGGCAGTAGCAGTAAACTGTAGCTCCCCATCAGTTACCCGATCATGAGGGTAAACAACCCACACATTTACAAACATTCTGTTTTTGACTTTCAGTGTAGTATTCAATTATATAAAATATTCAATATTTTTTATAAAATAGCCATTGTTAGATGATTTCCCCAACTGTAGGTTAATATAAGCATTCTGAGCATGTTTAAGGTAGGCTAAGATAAGCTGTGATGTTCAAAAGATTAGGTATATTACATGTATTTTCAATTTACTGTATTTTCAACTTATGATGGGCTTATCGGGATGTAACCCCATTGTAAGTCCAGGAAGATCTATAGTTAGAATTATTACCCAAACATAATGGTGAATTCTCTTGATCTAAAATTAAGTTCTTATATTCCTAGGGAAAATTCATTCAATATTCATTCCTAAATATTTTCCAGATATCCGCTGGTATAAATTAGAAAGGCACTGCAATTACTTTGGTATATAAAAATTCTCTTCAAAAGTTTGACTTTATAATTGAAAATATGGCATGCTGCATCCCAACTAATTCGGGAGAAAAGAAAACTTGAGGGCTAGAACATGAGAAAAAATGCACTTCTTTTTCCTCAGTAAGAAACTTGCTAAAATAAAGAAGTTATAGCCTCTTTAAGCAAGGAAGTAAGAACTTTTTTTTTAAGATTTATTTATTTGTCTGAGAGAGAGCACAAGCATGGGGAGCAACAGGCAGAGAGAAGCAGTTTCCCCACTGAGCAAGAAACCCAAAGCAGGACTCCATCCCAGGGTCCTGGGATCGTGACTTGAGCCAAAGACAGATGCTTAACCGACTGAGCCACCCAGGAGTCCTGGAAGTAAGAACTTGTGACAAGAGAGTAGGTACTGTTTCATTCAATAATGGACGCTCATACTGGTTAAAAAGTCAGGAAACTGAAATTCCTTGAAATCTTTATTTTCATCATAATTCTCAGGGTTCTACTCATTTAGGATAAATGTAATATTATTTTTTACTTAAAATATCTGTTAAAGTGATTTGTTTAATTTTTTGTTGTTGTTGTTGTGTTCAGTTGGCCACTGTAGAGTACATCGTTGGTGTTTGATATAGTGTTCAATGGTTCATTTGTTGTGTATGACACCCAGTGCTCATCACAACAAGTGATTTTTTAACACAAGTATTTCCCATGCAATACTTGGGATTTACGTATACTAAAACTTTTATTTTATTCGTATCAAATTCAAATTAACTGTGTATCTGTTGTGGGAAGTCATTGAGAAAATGAGACTGCTGGTGGATCCACAAGCTAGACCTAGGCAATCTGAGGTTGATTACCCCCTCCCTTGTCCTTGGAACATGTACCCCCTTGCCTTTCCTGCCCAGAAGGAGCCCCGAGGATATGGACATAGCCTTGAGATAGTAATGTGGTGTTGAGACCATCTGGACAGTATCCATGACTGAACCCTATTAAGGCCTCTAGATAAATTCTTCGGATTCTGACAGTCAGGTACAGAGAACTACTCATCTTGCAGCCACCCAAGATAAGCCTTGTATATATAAGTTCCCTTATTAAAACTGCCACCCACCAAAAAAAAAAAATCTGTTAAGTTTATGAATCTAACAGACATTAAAATTTGGAATTTGGCAGCATTATACTGTTTTTTTCAGCATAAAAATCAGGTAAGAGGTTCTTCTTGGAAAGTCATGGAAATCCTTGGATTTTTGGGTGTGACATGAATCAAGAATTTAGTCTTATATTTGTTATTTTCCATAACTTCTTAAATGTTAATAAAAGCAAGATTCTATTACATATTTTTTTCAACTTTTCATGTCCTTTGTACTGCTCTAAGATCAGAGGCAACTTAAACCCCAATGTCATCCTTTCGTCAGACATTTTAGGACAGCTGAGTAGAGGTGACAACTCAATTAGATATCCATCACTACATACCATGGACTGTCACATTTTCTCCTCTGCTCTAAGGAAATTTTAATTGATTTATGCTCAAATTAGTCCAGTTAACAAATTATAAATCTTCCTTATCCCCATTTCTTGTACCCCACTTTTGATATCAATTCAGTTTATGTGTTGAAAATCACATTAAATACCTTTGTATAAATTAAACAGAAAATGAACTGGAAGGATACTATAGGTCACATGATAGTACATGTGATAGTACAAATTTGGTAATCAGACAGGAACCAAAGCAGAGCCAAATCCAAATCAGAGAAATATTTATTTATAATAGCTCTTCTCATTCTCTCACCACTACACTTTCATAGCCCATGCCTGCTTCTAGAACCATAGCCCCTGGGACCTTGTACTCTGCCATTGGACTCCAACAGTAGAACATCCACTTTGCTATTATTTCTGGACTCCACTCTTGTCTCTTCCCAAAGTCTTCAACTGAGCTTGCATTCTGTGACATTCATTCAAAAGTTAAATCCCAGAGGGCAAGATAAAATTGGATGAATTTAAGTCATACTTACTTTCCTTTGCAGCTAGGGAGCTGAGAGAAGGAATAGCTACACTCCAATGGCTGTGTGTTTGTGTGTGTGTGTGTGTACTTTTACCACTAATAATTTATGTTCTTTTCAATTCAACCAATGCTGGTTAATTACATCATCTCTGAATACAAGTTGTTGAATCATTAAGGGATGCAAAGTTTAGTGACAATGATTTTACCTTCATGGAGTCTGCTATCTAATCACTGGAGAAATCATAGAACCATTCTAGAATTCAGCTTTATTGCCCACTAAATGACGGTTTTATTGTAATGGGAACCACTTATCTTACCCTCTTTCTCCACTAGTATTGAAGTTGAGGGACAAGGGATGAAAGAGGGAGGAGTTATCATTATTTGTTTTCTCTTCCATAAAAATTTAGGAAGTATAAAATCAAGAGACTAGATAATGCCAGAATCCAGGTGAAAAAGTGAAATCCATTCAGTCAAACATGGAAGAGTAAAATTATTCCTAAAATTGAAAGCAGGTTTTCAAGGCCAGGATATAGATCCAAAATCTGAGAAGGAAAGGGGCCAGAATCACAGAAGTAGGTTGGATGAAAATGGAAAATAGTCCAGGGCAATTTCCTAAGCAGGTGTTTTCTACTTGGCATTTATGTAGGGTATGGGTAAATGAGCCAAATTTAAAGAGTTTGAGATATGGGAAAAAATTCTACATAAAACATAAAAATATGAAATATATTTTTCTCTAAATTCTTTATAATCATAAATACCTTTGAATGGCTGTCTGACACAGATAAAGCACTTGGTTAAATTATTTTATTATTATTATTATTATTATTACTATTATTATTATTACTTCCTTTTAAAGATCTCTCAGCTTGAACCTCTACTGTGCTTGGCTGGCAAACTGGCCAAAAGTTTATTTTCATGCAGTCTGAATGGATTTCCTGAAAAGAAATTAACCTAAAGAAATAAGGAAGAAATCTCAATAATCTTGACCAAGGAATAAAGGTCTGTCCTCAAGAGTGAAACTAAAAATAGCTTGATGGCTCTCAGGAGCACCTGTATCTTATTCTAATACCCACTGCTCTCATATTTACTTTCAGAGAACCATTTGACAAAAGGCAGGGAGGTAGGATTGGAGAAGCAGAAAAAGAATGAAAACAAAAACCAGCATAACAGTTTTCTAAAACTGAAATATTCATTGTGGTGCAAGCTATGCTTCTAATTAGCCCTCTAACTGATGTAAAAGAAATTGTCAGAGAGGTATACTTACCTACCTCATGATGGAACAGAGCTGAACTTTGGCATTTAAAGATTTCATGGCCTACGCTGAAACAAGGGAGAAGGGTAACAGGAGAATATGGCAATTTCCCGTGGGTCCCCAGATGAAGATAGTGAAGCAACAGCTGTGTCCAGCAAGACATAATGTGATTCTATGTACCTGTAAGACAACCTCTGAGGCCCTCATAAATACTTAACATTGTGCATGAGCAGATGGGGAAAGGACCAGTGGGATTTTTAATTTTACAGTTACTATAGCTTCATTTATACCCAGAAGCTGCTTTACATGACCTCTAAAATTGTTTGAATCCGAAATATCTAAGGGAAAAAAAAGGCATTGACATATTTGTGAATGAGTGTATTTGCAAATACGAATTGGCTTATGAGAAATTGGCAGTAGGATGTTAAATATGCACCCTCAATTACCATAGTTAAGATTCACAAAATACCTGATTCTATAATCTAAATACATATCACATAGTCATCACAATTAAGTTTCTTAAAAAATTCTAGGTTCAAAAGATATAAAAAAGACTCTAAAATTAAATATCGAGTGACCTTTACTCAACAACTCTCAGCAGCATTCTTCTCATGTAACCGTTAAACTAAAAATATCAATTCCTTTTGGGTCACACCTTCGTTTAAGGAATTCTCATCAGTGCTCAGGAGGAGGAGAGTCTTTGCCTTCTCTTGCTCTCATTCTGCCATTTCTCTATTTATTCAATTTCTGTCCCTTCTTTGATATTAAATGGTATATGTTATGGAAATTTTCCTATTAGCAAATAACTCACAGGTGGGCAGAGTGCAATGGAATGGGAATGGCAAAAATGCTGACTGACAGTCAATGGCTCAAAGCTCAAAATATGTGATCCATTCCCATGTTTAGATCTCAAAACTCCTCTCTTGTACTCTGCTTTCATTTATGCTGGAATATGTGAAATTTCCTGCATATAGATGCCCTTTTTCACTTCCAGAACCCCCATGTGCCTATAACTGCAAATAATTCCTCTTTTAACCAAAACCATGTCTGGCTGAATGAATCTGCCTTCAGGAAATCTCCCCTTCTTTTCTCTCAACTACATTTATTGCCCCTCCTCTGTCTTTCCATCACCTCTATACTTAACTCTAGCAACATTCTTGCAATAGTGACTCAAAATAGTCACCCTCCCCCATTAGACTTCACTGGGGTTGGGACCAAAATATCTTATAGTTTAGTTACTAGCATAGTGTCTGGTATGTCATATGAGCTTAAAAGCTATTTTTTCTGCTTATTGAACTTGGAAATAATATTGAATTGACAGTTAAAATGCTCTAGCCTGAGCTCCATACTTAGCTTCCAAATTTATATTAGGATCATATCGATTTCACAAATTGATGATAAGCATTGTTTTTTGAAATAACACATGGGAAACATGTTAACTGTAAAATAACATTTTACTTAATATTAACCTCAAATTGAATGGAGAAGTTATTTATCTAAATTCATGTGTTTTACAGGTTGTTATCATCAACAATAGAAATTGAAGGAACATCCTGATAAGTTCAAAAGGATATTATTTTTTTTAAGATTTTATGTATTTATTTGTCAGAGAGAGTACTAGCAGGGGAGCGGCAGGCAGAAGGGGGAAGCAGGCTCCCCGCTGAGAATTGAGCCTGATGTGGGACTCAATCCCAGGACCCTGAGATCATGACCTGAGCCAAAGGTAAGGCACCCAGACTGAGCCACCCAGACGTCCCGAAAAGGATGTTACTTGATAATAATCTAAAAAATAAGAGAAAGGGAATAGATGTCTTATTCAGACATGGAATATGAAATTAAGTGAAATAATGAACTCATAAAATGAAAGAAGAGGAATGAAAGTAGATATCTTAAAGCGAATCTATTTCAGCAACCTAAACTATAAGAACAGTCCCAGAGAATCTTAGGAAAATTCAAAAAGTAAACAACAGTGGGAAAAATTTTTGGTTGAGAGTGTTGTCTATAAGATGTTAAAAGTTTCTGCTGAATTTGGTCTAGAGAAATTCACAGCAAAGATATCTTTCTTAAGATCTATCCGAGGGGCGCCTGGGTGGCTCAGTCATTAAGCATCTGCCTTCGGCTCAGGTCATGATCCCAGGGTCCTGGAATCGAGCCCCGCATCAGGCTCCCTGCTTGGCGGGGAGCCTGCTTCTCCCTCTCCCACTCCCCCTGCTTGTGTTCCCTCTCTCGCTGTCTCTCTCTCTCTCAAATAAATAAATAAAATCTTTAAAAAAAAAAAAAGATCTACAAGAGCTGCCAATTTACACTGAAATAGCATTTAATTTACTTCTGCTACAAGCAATTTGCTAGTCTCTTTCACTGGATTGATTTGAACTAGTGTCCCTAAGAAACAAGAATCATTAAATACTACCTTAAAAATGTGACAGTTACTAACAGTGCAGTATGAGTGTCATGCCTCTTGGCCTTTGCCATTTTCCTCCTCATGTCTTAGGTTCGGTTCCAAGATGATTATATTTTAAGTGCAGCTACTAAATTGTATACACTTCTAGTCCTTTTTCCCAATCCATTTTAACCACATAAGGAAAAAAAAATCACAGCTATCCAATTAATTCCCCTAATTAATAAACTTTATTTCCCCTTCAGGCTCTGATGGCATGCTCCACGCTGTTCATCTAACTGTCTGTCTCAAACCTTCCCTCCAACCTATTTGCATGAAGCCTTGATGGTTTGGGCAGCATGCCAAGACTTCCACAGCTTTTACAAACACATTAAAAACACATTACAACCCCTTCTGCAAATCTGTCTGTGTACACCACTGTGTCACAGTTGCATCTCTGCTTAACATCTTATCCATACCTTCATATGGTCTCAGCGTCTCACCTTAACTACTCAGTTCACTTCCACAGTAATCTCTCAGGGTTCATATTTTCAAGTTCTATGATAAACCACATGAAGCTGATCACAGAAGCCCAGCAACATCTACACCTACACACACAACCACCATTTCCTCTTCCTCTAGCAATTCCATTGACTATGTCTTCAGTACATCTGTTCCTCATAGTTATTTTTAAAGTTGTGATAGATTTCTGACGGATTACCTTATGGAAATCTGTAATCTGTAATTACCTCCCGCTTGACCCTAGCCCTCCACGAATTCCTCTGATATTGGTAAACAGAATTTATTCCCTGTAATTCCTGTTGCCTGCAACAGTCTTCTTATTACTCTCCATCTCATTAGCTCTCCATTTTTAAGCTCAGCTGAAAGCAGAATGCTTCCCTCTTGCCTGGCTTTTGTTTTCTTTTTTTCTCCTTCCTTTTAATATAATTACAGTGGTAAATATCATTGATCCACTGAAAACTGTCTTATAATGTGAATCCCAAAGGACTAATATCACATGCCTCATGGATCAAAGTGGTAAATATTGTCTGTCTCTGTGTTAGACTGGCTCCAAAAGATCACTGTTTCAAATGGAATTATAATTGGTGAAGCAATATTTGATGTGTGCAAATTTTGGAGAATTTTTTACCTGAAATGTTTTTATCTCTATTGTCTTTATGTCTAATTTCTTCATCTATAAGGCTTGGTTAGCATTGTTGAAATTCACAGCAGACTATGTTCATTGCTAACATGAGGGTTTAGTATATGGCAAGTATAGGCTAATGTTATTATACTTTCCCTGGACTTTAATACTGTGTTGTTGGGCACCTGGGTGGCTCAGATAGTTAAGCGTCTGCCTTCAGCTCGGGTCATGGTCCCAGGGTCCTGGGATCAAGTCCTGCATCGGGCTCCCTACTCCTTGGGAGCCTGCTTCTCCCTCTGCTTCTCTCTCTCTCTCTCTCTCTCATGAATAAATAAATAAAATCTTTGAAAAAAATACTGTGTTGTTCCTTCCATCCCATCAACTTATAGAATGACAGAAGACAGATGTGTTATATACATTTACAAATATTATATTATAGGTATGCTATAATTGAATAGTCATGAATGATAGAGGAAAATACATTTATACAATTATAGTATTATTGGGCACTTGTTGGGTAATATGCCCTGTGCACAGCACTTTAAAGTACATTATTTTTTCTAGTTTCACAATATAGATACTACTGTCACTCTGATTTGCTTAAAAACAGGTTTGAGAGTCTAAGCATCTTTTCCAAATTTGCACTGCTAATAGAAGACCCAACCAAAATTCAAACTCATGCCTTCTGACTCTAGAATCCAAATTCTTATTACAAAGGCATCTAATAAAACATCATAAGAGGGGTGCCTGGGTGACTTGGTCAGTTAAGCAACCAACTTGATTTTGGCTAAGGTCATGATCTTGGAGTCATGACATCCAGCCCAGCATCATGCTCTGTGCTCACCTTGGAGTCAACTTGGGATTCTCTCTCTCCCTCTCCTTCTGACCTTCCCCTACTTGTGTTAAATAAATAAATAAATAAATAAATAAATAAATAAATAAATAAAATCTTAATAAAAAATACTTCACAAGAAAATTATATTTTAACTGGGCCTTAAAGAATAGAATGAATGATGATACAGACATAGTCAAAAAGTCCTAAAATTAAGGAGCAAAATGAGTGCCTCTTTAAGGGAGAAGGCATATTCCAAAGATATGCATCATAAAAGTTTAAAAAGAAGCTTCATTCCATTTTTCAGAATTAGTATAATTCAATTAAAAACTAAAGTTAGGAAACATAAAGATGATAAACATCACTACAGAAGGGAAATATGTAGCCCGTTGTTTTTATTGATAATGTGGAACTAAAGGAACTTTTAAAGCGAAGTTCAACATATTGTGATAAGCACAATTTTGAGCACAACATAGGCACAAAGTAGTACTATACCGTTGATTCATGGGCAGATTAACAGATTGGCAAACAGGAAGGGAACATGTAGCTCTTTTGCCAGCAAAAATATTAGAAATGGGCAGGAGCACAAAATTCTTAATAATTCCAAATATAATGTTTAAATATAGCATTTTATGGTTAATAAATTCATAAATAGGGAGAAATATAGAACAGTTTTTTAATTATCCCCATTTCTGGAGAGGAAACTAAAGCTGAGACTTGACTTGACTCAGTGAATCAGAAATAGATGGGGATGCAAGATCTGGTCATCTGATGCCAAGAAGAAAATAATTAACAGCAGCAGCACCATGAAATGTGTGGGAATGCCTATTTATTTACTCACAGATACAGATACACCCTCATTGTTTTAGAATAGCCAGTTCATACTCCAGAGATCTATGCAAATCTAACCTCTACTATGAGCTCGGCCTGTAGAATAGAGGTTCACCAGATAATGTCCAGAAATATTATGATGAAGCCCTCTTTTGCCCTTTTCTTTTTCTAACAACTTAAGAACCAGTTGGCTTACTGAGGATGGGAAATTTGGTATCACCTGGCTATGTATTTTGTGCTGATTCACATTTGCATCTAGCCTCAAGTACTAAATACACTCATAGCCAGGGAGACTTGTGGAATCTCAGTAAGGAAAGTCTTCCCATTATTCCCTCCTCCTTTCTTTTTTTTTTTTTTGTAGTGTTCCATGATTCATTGTTTGTGCATAGCACCCAGTGCTCCACGCAGAACATGCCTTCCTTAATACCCATCACCAGGCTAACCCATCCTCCACCCCCCTCCCCTCTAGAACCCTCAGGTTGTTTATCAGAGTCCATCGTCTCTCATGGTTGGTCTCCCCCTCCGATTTCTGGCCCTTCATTCTTCCCCTCCTGCTATCTTCTTCCTCTTTTTTTTTTTTTAATATATATTGCATTATTTGTTTCAGAGGTACAGATCTGTGATTCAACAGTCTTGCACAATTCACAGTGCTCACCATAGCACATACCCTACCCAATGTCTGTCACCCAGCCACCCCATCCCTCCTACCACCACATCACTCCAGCAACCCTCAGTTTGTTTCCTGATTAAGAATTCCTCATATCAGTGAGGTCATATGATACATATGTCTCCCTGATTGACTTATTTCACTCAGCATAACACCCTCCAGTTCCATCCATGTCGTTGCAAATGGCAAGATCTCATTCCTTTTGATGGCTGCATAATATTCCATTGTGTATATATACCACCTCTTCTTTATCCATTCATCTGTCGATGGACATCTTGGCTCCTTCCACAGTTTGGCTATTGTGGACATTAATGCTGTAAACCTTGAGATGCACGTACCCCTTTGGATCCCTACATTTGTATCTTTGTGGTAATACCCAGTAGTGCAATTGCTGGAAGGGAGGGTAGCTGTATTGTCAACTCTTTGAGGAACTTCCATACTGTTTTCGAGAGTGGTTGCACCAACTTGCATTCCCACCAACAGTGTAGGAGGGTTCCCCATTCTCCACATCCCCGCCAACATCTGTCGTTTCCTGACTTGTTAATTCTAGCCATTCTGACTGGTGTGAAGTGGTATCTCGTTGAGGTTTTGATTTGGATTTCCCTGATGCCGAGCGATGTTGAGCACTTTTTCATGTGCCTGTTGGCCATTTGGATGTCTTCTTTGGAAAAATGTCTGTTCATGTCTTCTGCCCATTTCTTGATTGGATTATTTGTTCTTTGGGTGTTGAGTTTGATAAGTTCTTTATAGATTTTGGATACTAGCCCTTTATCTGATATGTCATTTGCAAATATCTTCTCCCATTCTGTTGGTTGTCTTTTGGTTTTGTGGACTGTTTCTTTGCTGTGCAAAAGCTTTTTATCTTGATGACATACCAATAATTCATTTTTCCCTTGCTTCCCTTGCCTTTGGCGATGATTCTAGGAAGAAGTTGCTGCGGCTGAGGTCGAAGAGGTTGCTGCCTGTGTTCTCCTTTAGGATTTTGATGGATTCCTGTCTCACGTTTAGGTCTTTCAACCATTTGGAGTCTATTTTTGTGTGTGGTGTAAGGAAATGGTCCAGTTTCATTCTTCGGCATGTGGCTGTCCAATTTTCCCAACACCATTTGTTGAAGAGACTGTCTTTTTTCCATTGGACATTCTTTCCTGCTTTGTCAAAGATGAGTTGACCATAGAGTTGAGGGTCCATTTCTGGGCTCTCTATTCTGTTCCATTGATCGATGTGTCTGTTTTTGTGCCAGTACCGTACATTCTTGATGATGACAGCTTTGTAATAGAGCTGGAAGTCTGGAATTGTGATGCCGCCAGCTTTGCTTTTCTTTTTCAACATTCCTCTGACTATTCGGGGTCTCTTCTAGTTCCATACAAATTTTAGGATTTGTTCCATTTCTTTGAAAAAAGTGGATGGTATTTTGATGGGGATTGCATTGAATGTGTAGATTGCTCTAGGTAGCACTGACATCGTCACAATGTTTGTTCTTCCAATCCATGAGCGTGAATTTCCATTTTTCCATTTCTTTGTGTCTTCCTCAATTTCTTTCATGAGTATTTTATAGTTTTCGGAGTACAGATCCTTTGCCTCTTTGGTTAGATTTATTCCTAGGTAGCTTATGGTTTGGGGTGCAATAGTAAATGGGATCGACTCCTTAATTTCTCTCTCTTCTGTCTTACTGTTGGTGTATAGGAATGCCACTGATTTCTGTGCATTGATTTTATATCCTGCCACTTTACTGAATTCCTGTATGAGTTCTACCAGTTCTGGGGTGGAGTCTTTTGGGTTTTCCACATACAGTATCATATCATCTGCAAAGAGTGAAATTTGACTTCCTCTTTGCCGATTTGGATGCCTTTGATTTCTTTTTGTTGTCTGATTGCTGTGGCTAGGACTTCTAATACTATGTTGAATAGCAGTGGTGATAGTGGACATCCCTGCCACATTCCTGACCTTAGGGAAAAAGCTCTCAGCCATTCCCCATTGAGAATGATATTTGCTGTAAGTTTTTCATAGATGGCTTTTATGATATTGATGTACCCTCTATCCCTATACTCTGAAGATTTTTGATCAAGAAAGGATGCTGTACTTTGTCAAATGCTTTTTCTGCATATTGAGAGGATCATATGATTCTTGTTCTTTCTTTTGTTAATGTATTGTATCACGTAGATTGATTTGCAGATGTTGAACCAGCCTTGCAGCCCAGGGATAAATCCCACTTGGTCATGGTGAATAATCCTTTTAATGTACTGTTGGATCCTATTGGCTAGTATTTTGGTGAGAATTTTTGCATCCATATTCATCAAGGATATTCGTCTGTAAGTCTCCTTTTGATAGGGTCTTTGTCTGGTTTTGGGATCAAGGTAATGCTGGCCTCATAAAATGAGTTTGGAAGACTTCCTTCCATTTCTATTTTTTGGAACAGTTTCAGGAGAATAGGTATTAATTCTTCCTTAAATGTTTGGTAGAATTCCCCTGGGAAGCCCTCTGGCCCTGGGCTTTTGTTTGTTGGGAGATTTTTGATGACTGCTTTAATTTCCTTAGTGGTTACAGGTCTCTTTAGGTTTTCTATTTCTTCCTGGTTCAACTTTTGGTAGTTGATATATCTCTAGGAATGCATCAATTTCATCCAGGTTATCTAGTTTGGTGGCATAGAGTTGCTCATAATATGTTCTTATAATTGTTTGTATGTCTTTGGTGTTGGTTGTGATCTCTCCTCTTTCATTCATGATTTTGTTGATTTGGGTCATTTCTCTTTTCTTTTTGATAAGTCTGGCCAGGGGTTTATCAATCTTGTGAATTCTTTCAAAGAACCAGCTCCTAGTTTCGTTGATCTGTTCTACTGTTCTTTTGGTTTCTATTTCATTGATTTCTGCTCCGATATTTATTATTTCTATTCTCCTGCTGGGTTTAGGCTTTATTTGCTGTTTTTTCTCTAGCTTTTTTAGGTGTAGGGTGAGGTTGTGTATTTGAGACCTTTCTTGTTTCTTGAGAAAGGCTTGTATTACTATATACTTTCCTCTTAGGACTGCCTTTGCTGTATCCCAAAGATTTTGGACAGTTATGTTTTCATTTTCATTGGTTTCCATGAAATTTTTTAATTCTTCTTTAATTTCCTGGTTGACCCATTCATTCTTTAGTAGGATGCTCCTTAGCCTCCATGTATTTGAGTTCTTTCCAACTTTCCTCTTGTGATTGAATTCTAGTTTCAAAGCACTGTGGTCTGAAAATATGCAGGGAATAATCCCAATCTTTTGGTACCAGTTGAGACCTGATTTGTGACCTAAGATGTGATCTATTCTGGAGAATGTTCCTTGGGCACTAGAGAAGAATGTGTATTCTGTTGCTTTGGGATGGAATGTTCTGAATATGTCTATGAAGTCCATTTGGTCCAGTGTGTCGTTTAAAGTCTTTATTTCCTTGTTGATCTTTTGCTTAGATGATCTGTCCATTTCAGTCGGGGGGGTGTTAAAGTCCCCCACTATTATTGTATTGTTGTCAATATGTTTCTTTGCTTTTGTTATTTATTGCCTTATATAATTGGCTGCTCCCATGTTAGGGGCATAGATATTTACAAATGTTAGATCTTCTTGTTTGATAGACCCTTTAAGTAGGATATAGTGTCCTTCCTCATCTCTTATTACAGTGTTTGTTTTACAATTTAATTTGTCTGATATAAGGATTGCCACTCCAGCTTTCATTTGGTGTCCATTAGCATGGTAAATGGTTTTCCACCCCCTCACTTTCAATCTGGGGGTGTCTTTGGGTCTAAAATGAGTCACTTGCAGGCAGCATATCAATGGGTCTTATTTTTTAATCCAATCTGATAGCCTGTGTCTTTTGATTGGGGCATTTAGCCATTTACATTCAGGGTAACTATTGAAAGGTATGAATTTAGTGCAATCGTATTGCCTGTAAGGTGACTGTTACTGTATATTTTCTGTATTCCTCCTGGTCTATGCTTCTTTTAGGCTCTCTCTTTGCTTAGAGGACCCCTTTCATGATTTCTTGTAGGGCTGGTTTTGTGTTTGCAAATTCCTTTAGTTTTTGTTTGTCCTGGGAGCTTTTGATTTCTCCTTCTATTTTCAATGACAGCCTAGCTGGATATAGTATTCTTGGCTGCATATTTTTCTCGTTTAGTGCTCTGAATACATCATGCCAGTCCTTTCTGACCTGTCAGGCCTCTGTGGATGGGTCTGTTGCCAATCTAATGCTTCTACCATTTTATGTTACATATCTCTTCTCCCGAGCTGCTTTCAAGATTTTCTCTTTGTCTCTGAGACTCGTAAGTTTTACTATTAGATGTCGGGGTGTTGACCTATTTTTATTGATTTTGAGAGGGGTTCTCTGTGCCTCTGGATTTTGATGCCTGTTTCCTTCCCCACATTTGGGAAGTTCTCTGCTATAATTTGCTCCAATATACCTTCTGCCCCTCTCTCTCTTTCTTCTTCTTCTGGGATCCCAATTATTCTAATGTTGTTTCATCTTATTGCATCGCTTATCTCTCGAATTCTGCCCTCGTGATCCAGTAGTTGTTTATCTCTCTTTTTCTCAGCTTCTTGATTATCCATCATTTGGTCTTCTATATCGCTGATTCTCTCTTCTGCCTCATTTATCCTAGCAGTTAGTGCCCCCATTTTTGATTGAACTTCATTAATAGCCTTTTTGATTTCAATTTGGTTAGATTTTAGTTCTTTTATTCCTCCAGGAAGGGTGTCTCTAATAACTTCCATGCTTTTCTCAAGCCCAGCTCGTATCTTTATGATCATGATTCTGAACTCTAGGTCCGACGTCATACTAATGTCTGTATTGAGTAGGTCCCTGGCAGATGGTACTACCTCTTGTTCTTTTTGCTGAGGTGATTTTTTTCATCTTGTCATTTTGTCCAGTGGAGAATAGATGAATGAGAGAACAACATGCTAACAGGTTAACAATGTCCCCAGAAAATATACTCTAAACAAATCAGAAAAGACCTTAAACCAGGGGAAAAGAAAGGGAAAGAAAGAGAAAAAAAAAGAAAAAGAAAAAGATAAAAACAAACAAAAACAGGACAAAACAAAAAAAAAACAGAATATGATCAAATATGATCACGCTAGTGCATAGATCAGTGCCACACACTAGATTTTGGGTGTATTTTGGTCTGTTAGAAGAAAGTGCCTCCTAAAATTTTAAAGAAAGAAAGACTTATATATGTACCAAATATGGGTTTATACAATGAAGGCATGGAAGATGACTGTAAAGATGAAAATTATAAAAGATTTTATAAAAGGAATTGATAAGATAAGAAGTTGTTTGAAAAAAGAAAGAAGAAGATTTAATTAAAAAAAGGGAGAGAATGTGATCAGGCAGGAGACTAGAACAAAGCCATACACTAGTGATTTAGGGTATATTTTGATCTGTTAGAAGAAACTGTATCTCAAAATTTTAAAGAGAGAACAACTTATATATATATATATATATATGCCAAAAATAAGGGTATCTACTATGAAGGGATAGAATATGACTCTAAAAATGAAAACTAAAAGGTTTTTTTTCAAAAAGGGATTGATAAGATGTTGTTTGAAAAAGGAAAAAAGAAAAATTAAAAAAAAACAGTTAAAAAATTAACTCTGAAAAACTAATGAATCATGGTAAAAAAACCATGAATTCTATGTGCAGTATTCCCCCAGTGCTGGCGTTCTCCTATTCTCCTTGATCGGTAAACTTGGTCTTGGCTGGCTGTTCATGCTGATCTTCTGGGGGAGGGGCCTGTTGCCGTGGTTCCCAAATGTCTGCCAGAGGTGGAATTGCCCTGCTTTTGTCGCTCCGGGGTAAGCAATCTGTTCGGGTTTGCTCTCGGGAATTTTTGTTCCCTGCAAGCTTTCCGTACGGCTTTGGAGGATGAGAGTGAAAATGGTGGCCTCCCAAACTCCTCCCGGAGGAGCTGAGAACTTGTGGCCCCGCTCCTCAGTGCACCCCCAGAGAAAAGCAGCCAGTCACTCCCGTGTCCCTGGTCTCCGGCTGTATTCCATGCTCACCCGGCCTGTGACCGAGCGTTTCTATCTCTGGCACCCGACTCAGTGTTGAGTCTCCAAACCCAGCAGATCCCTGCAGTGCGCTCTCACGCCGCTCCTCCTGGGGGAGGAAGGGGAGTATTCCCGGATCTGCCGCTTGTTGGGTCCCTGCTGGAGGAGCAGTGGCCCGACTGTGTCGCTGATCACAGTTTATGGCAACCCCGAGCTGAGAACCCGCACCTCGTCTCCATCTCTGCAGCCGGCTTCCCTGCTCCGATACCTGGGAGCTCTGCCTCACTCAGGTACCCCCGGTCTTTCTGTGACCCCGAGGGTCCTGAGACCACAATGTCCCGTGAGGGTTCCACCCCCCACTTAGCCACTGGAGTGAGGTCCCTCAGTGGAGCCAACTTCTAAAAGGTCCGATTTTGTGCTCTGTGGCTCTATCACTTGCCAGAAGCAGCCGACGGAGGCCCCCTCCCCCGCCGTCTATCATCCCAAATATCGCCTAGGATTCACTTCTCCGCACGTCCTACCTTCCAGTAAGTGGTCGCTTTTCTGTTCAGAGAGTTGTTGCTACTCTCTTCTTCGATCTCCTGTTGAATTCGTAGGTGTTCAGAATGGTTTGATCCCTATTCAGCTGAATTCCTGAGACCAGACGAAATCCAGGTCTCCTACTCCTCCGCCATCTTGCTCCACCCCACTATTCCCTCCTCTTAACATGAGTCGTTTTTTTTTGTTTGTTTGTTTTGTTTGTTTTAGGAATAGAATATTGCTTGCCAGATGCTGTGGTTTATAAAGTTAATAGCTATGAAGTAAAGGTTAGAAAAATAAGACTTAATATGGAAACAAACCCTTAGAAAAGCAAACCGAGGCTAGAGCTAGATCTTGGACTCCTGAATGTCACTTCTAGGCTCATTTCTTTGTAATTTTCCCTTTGCATTTAACTTCCTACCTACTGTCCCCAGGATACACTGCATCCAATCAGGATACAACAATTACCTTTTATGAGACCTACGTTCAGTTATTCAATTCTTAATGGCTTTAAGAGGTCTTTTCATTACAGACACAGAATTCCCAAGCAAGGGAATAAAGCACTTTTTCCATCTAAAACTCTGTGCTAAAGGTTTCAACTTCAGAGGTTTGCAAACAGTGGCTTAAATAATACTTCGGGTAAGCTCTTATAGGTGTCTGAACCCCACATCCACCTAGGGGAATGGCTCTCTTGCATAAAACTCTTCTGTTATTCATTCCATTCATATTGAGCTCTTTTCATTAAATCAGTGACTTTTGCTATGACATTGGTACAGAGTTCCTTCTTTTTTATTCAGACCTGAAGCCTCTAAATCTATTAATCATTTTAATTTGCTAACTAAGATAGAGTACAGGATGAGCAGTTTGAGAGCTTCTGATATGCAATGATTATCTAGTGTAGGCTGGGGGAAGCCATTTTTTTCAAACATTATTCCATTGTCCTATAGACTGTGCTATAGGGAACAATCCTCTGCTGGCAGGGAATGAATGAGATGACCTTAATGGAGCTCTTTCACATCTAACGTCTATGACTTTCTAATTCAGTTATCTTTCAGGCATGGAAGAGCTTTCCATCATTACTCCTAACCTGTCTAACCATCAATGTTACTTCAAAAAGGCCTCTCAAGATATGTTCCACTTTTCTGTCTTGCTTGAACTTCTGCTTCATGTCACTGGCTGCCACTGTTGATATGGCATTTCAACTCTGTCCAAATCACTTCCTGGTGTTCCTCAAGATTGTTAGTGAGAAACTTGATAAAATGTCTTTTTCCATGACAGATGTAAGAGGAGTTGTCCGCCATTTTATGACAGGTACATTCCTAGCAACAATCATTGTTGCATATTTATCTAGGTTAATATTCCAGTGATAGAAACCAAGTCGTTTATATGTATAATTTAAACATAATATTCAGCTTCTCCTGTTATTTGAAATTCAAGTTTACTGTCTTATGAATGTTTATAATCTTGAGTAAGCAGAGCTCTAGGCAAAACATACCCTGATGCTATCTTCTCTGAATCAACAATGGAGACTTGCCAGACAAGTGACTTTGGATACAATGAGAAAGATTTAAAAAAATAAAGAATAAATGCACTCCCACAGTATTCCTCTGACTATTGTCGTGCAGGTGGCATTAAATATCCAAGATTTTATGTGCAGAGTTTGTAAACTACACGTGCAGTTATGTACTTTGCTGAGTTAAAAAAACAAAACCCAGAAAACTAGCAATCCTTTCCATGACAACTGGTTTTAGGTGTAATAACACACAAGTGTGAATTTTAAATAAAATTGTTTACAAAAAGAAGGTAAAATGCATAGATTAGCAACTTTTTTTTTTAACTCTGAGCAGGTCAGTACAGGCCTTCTTACTTAACCATTCTTGAGGATGATGGGTCATTCAGAGACAAGGAATGAGCAAATAGTACATTTCTCTCCAATCCTTCATCGTATCAATGTGTTGCCTGTATAGAAGATATGACCACTAATCCAGTAGGAAATGTGTGTCTAGTTTTCATCACCAACTGAAGAGTCTAGAACTGAATGATTCCATTACTTCACTGTCCTAGCTATCCCCATCCAAGAGTTTCAGATCACTCTCTAGTAGCTGATGTGCCCCGAACAGAAATTTCAGTTTTTTTCTTATATTTGACACTATGGAAGTCATATGCTTATTCAGTATAAGAAATAGTATTATATTGGAAACTGCAATAATACAAATATAGACATTGATACATGTTAAGATGTAAATTAGATTTACTGGTTTTAAGTTCCTATTCTCCCTATTACAAATTATATGCCTCTAGTTAACTAATCTTAATACACTTCAGTTTCCTCATGGTGAAATGGGGATTACTTAGACCAACCTCATAAGATTTTTCCCTGGTAACAAATAAGATCATGAAAGTGGAATTATTGGCAAAGAATAAAATATATGATGAATGCTAATTATATACATAATGCACACATTTGAAGAGTTTTACTTTGTAATTAAAAGTTTCATTTTTCCTATTTGGGAAACCTCAATCCAGATACATGTTCCCTTCTCCATCCCACCTCCTACAATAAACACATAAACACACTTGGGCTCCAAATCCAATCAATCTAGCATTTCAAGCTACTTATCTGCTTGTAGTGTATCTGTCTGTCTGTCTCTCTCATATCCATACCTTTTTCTCAGAAGAGAATTACATGTAATAATCAGAAATTCACCAAAGGATACTCACATACTTTTTTTAGTTTAATAGGGGTTTCAATAAATAAACCATGATTTAAAGAGATTGCTGTATTCCTTTTAGATAACCCCATAAATTTTATATTCTCTATCAAGGCATTCATTTAGAATGAAAAATAAATATTCAAACTTATACTTAAAAAACAATGCCTATTCCTCATAGTCAATATCATCCATGATAATATATAAAGCCTGAAGAAAACATAAGTAAATACTAAACTTAAAACCACTTTACTAATTAATCCATTGTGATGATGTGGAGAAAAATCCTGAGAGTCTTTGCAATATAAACCATCTTCTTTCTGGTTGAGACCAGATATAGAGATTGATATAAAGTAAAAAATGAAAAGGATAGAGTATAGTGAATAAAAATGGAGATTATTAGAATAACATATCTAGAGGTAGATGATGGTTATGATATTAAAAATAAAAAAGGAGAGGTAAATATGAGGTCACAAAAAAGCTAAAGAAAAATCCAAATGAGTAAAAGGTAAACTAAAAAAGCAGGGAATAGGAAAAATATAATAAAATCAGAAAAAGAGACAAGTGAAAAGGTGAATTTGAATAAAGAAAGCACAAAATTTGAACACCAAAGTGAGAACTCAGATGGCATAACTATAGAAACATTAAAGAGATCCTTTAAAATTATAATTTCTAAGAGGCCACAATATGTAACAAGAATTGCAAATATAAAAATGTCTTAATGTTTACAATTTAGTATGGATTCTGACAATAAAGTCATGCATTAGAGAAACAGCAAAAATAATCTATTTTTATACTGTTTTGGGGATATATAATTTCACTTTCAAAACCCTAATAATTAGCATAAGGAAGAGTTATATCTACCATTCACACATGAACAATTTCAGATAGTATGTCTGACTTAAAATCTTAAACTTCGTGGATTTTAAATGATGCAACTTTACCATTTGATCATAAATTAAGCAAATGAGACAGTGATGACATTTTTGTTTTCAAGTTAATGGGCTATTTATTAATGGTTTCTGACTTCCTTGGTGATGTTAACATTGTAGATCTTGATAAACTGACAAGATAGTTCTAGTTTTATACTTTTTTCTCTTAGATTAAATTTTAAATTTGTTTATGGTTTGCCAAAAACTCCTAATGAGGACATAAGACACATATTCTTTGGTGTCATTTATATTTCACCTCTGTTTCTTTGTGTTACAAGATCTTTTTAAACTGAGCCAGAAATGAACACTAATTAATCATTGCACTCCAATACCATGCTCCCTACACAGACCATCTCCTGCTTTGCCTATTTGAATATAGCAAAAGAATTTGATAATTGTGTAATATGATTAATTATGAAAGCTTCTAAATCCTAAATTTTTTGTTATATGTAATAGAAAAGAAGTGGATTCATCACATGAGGGATGAAAAGTAAGACCTCCATGTTTTTGCTCTTTCCCATCTTCCTGTGACTGAAGGAGAATTCAGTAATATATCGGAAAATCATTTTTCCCCTGAGCCTTAGAATTCCTCTCAATTCTCTTTGCCAAGCAGCCACTACTAATTACCTAGAGTTAGCATATGAGTGAAAACTAATGTGTCATCTTTAATTAGAATACAAGGTGCTAGGTCATAACTAAATTATAGATCAAGAGATCACAGACATCTGGGTAAAAAGATCATTTCGTTAAAGAAGAAATTAGTATGGTGGATTAAAGAGAAATTGGGGAACAAGACAGATCATTTTTCCTAGAGTAGGTGGTGATATAATTTCGATGTAGTCTGAACAGGTTGTGGAACCTAGAGAACACAAAAGTATTACTGTTTACATAGCTAGAACATGGATGCTTCAGATCACTGGAATTATTCTTTTGCATATTAAATCATTTCATACTCACAACAACCTTATATGATTGGATTCTATTATCATCTGCCTTTCCTGGATAAGCAAACTGAGGCTGAGAGAGGGTAAATAACTCGTCCAAATTAAAATTAAATTAAAATTTGAACCACTGGCTTCAGCCAATGGCCCTAAATATAAATTCTATATCTTCTGCCTCCTATACAAGTCCATCAGAGGAATCAAATAATAACTTCTGAGTAGAAGTGACTTTTAAAGCACTGGCAGATGTAAAGAGTTAATATTAGTAATGACCCTAGAAATGCGTGGAGGGATTGATAGCTGGGCTGGCAAACAGGAAAGCCCATTTCAGCATGTGGGTATCCTGTGATCATTCAATGTTCAAAGTATCAGCATACTTTATTTCACTTGAGTAACACTTGAATTTTAACATTTTATTATACTAGCTTCAAAAAACTGAACAGGGGAGTTAATGCAAAAATCCCAGTGACTTTCTATTTATATTTTACAACAGATACTCTTCTGTTTCCAGAAAGTCTTTGAAGGTAGAAACAGAAACCTGTACAACATGTTATCTTCTGCAGGGCTACCTCAGGGCTTTGAAGATAGAGTAGGTATTTTATAAATGTTTGTTAAATTAATAAATGAATTAATAATAATTCTATTTACATTGGACTTTTACTCAAACAAAATGTTGGCTTCATTTTTTGGAGGGCCTACTACGTTTAAACGTATTTAGAGTCTCTGAACCTGTACCAGCAACATGTTTATATAAAAGGAAGTCTTCTGAGGTTCCAATCTTCCCCAGCCCCCTTCAGCACATACACACTCTTGTCCTATGGTATCTGTCATCACAATCCTGAGGGCAGAGAAAGCAGGGCTTAACTCAAATGTTCCTTGTTATCTACATCTATACTGAGTGAAAGGGAAATTGATTACGACAGTTGCCAGAATGCAAGATAATTATCTGAAAACCTAGAAATAGACTAAATGGTATTTCTGATTGCAAAGAATCAAGCTCCGTGTATCATCAACTTAAGGGCAAACCAAATAAATGCGTAGAGCAGTAAGAAAAGCAATGCAGAACTGCAAGACCCTTTTTGAAAAAAGTCAAACTCATTTAAACATTTTTTCTTCATATTTTTCTTTTTCATTTTTTCTGTAGTATTTTTTTTAAATCACAACATCCCTTTATCTGGGTTTGTAAGAATAGAAAATGCAATATCTTCCAGTGAGAATTTGACATTCCTGACAATGTATAAACAAAGGTCAAG
This sequence comes from Callorhinus ursinus, assembly GCF_003265705.2. Classification (NCBI taxonomy): domain Eukaryota; kingdom Metazoa; phylum Chordata; class Mammalia; order Carnivora; family Otariidae; genus Callorhinus; species Callorhinus ursinus. The sequence continues at coordinate 36,001,127 of NW_027397081.1, forward strand.
TATTTATTTTTGGTAAGTTTGTCATTATTGGCAACTTTACAACTCCTTCAATGTCAAGGCCAATTGTTTCGGAACTGTCATTTTTAAAAATTCTATTTACCTTGATGTGCACTATTAAGTTGGGCAACAGGTGGTAAAACATTTACAAAGAGGAGCTCAGCTTGAAATTGAAACACAAATGGATTCTATTATTATTACTAAATTATAAAAATAGAATCATAATTAATAGTAATTGTTGAGATAAATTCTAGTGACATAAGCAGACAACATGTTTGTGTTTATGAGCTAGCATATCCCAATACACAGCTATAGATTCCAATGTACTCCAGAGAAGAGATTTAATCTTGAGGGGGCAACTGTATCTTTCCTTAACACTTTCATTGTTTTATTCTAAGAAAGAATGACTACAGAGTTTAAACTAGCACTTTATTTGAGATGTTGCTCTAAAATAAATCTCTCCTGACATGGATTTATATGTTGGACTGAAGTTTATTTTAACCTCACGGTTTGGTTATTTTTATGCTATTTTATATGTTTCTAAAAATTTTAAGTGTCAAACCACATAAATTTCAAATGTCCCTTAAAGCCATTTAGACATTTTTCTCATTACTGATGATGAGTAAAAATCATTTTTGGAGGCAGCAGTATATAGACTTCACTATCTCATTTACCCTAGATATGAGTTTCTTCATTCCCATTTTTTATAGGCAATAATGCAGCTGTGCAAGGCATTTGCCAATTGTTCCCCTCCTTTTTGTGTGTGCACAGGAACTGATTCTGATTTAACACTTCAACACTCAGGCAAACCATTCCTCTCACCCACAAATCCCAACAAAGTACAGACAACAGATCTTTTTTAATAGTTATGAATTCCAATATTCTCCAAGACCTTCCTGGCTGTCCAACTATTTTCTGAGTCCACAGTAATAAAAAGAACCTGCAACAGAGATCTTCAAGCTCCCTGCCCCACCCCTGCCACACACAGTATGATACTCATGTGCTCAAAAGAATATAAAATCGGCTTGATATTATTCCTTTAACCTCCCCTCCTTTTCACTGAAGGTAAAATAAGAAATGCAAATGAATGGGAGTATAGTTATTACAAAAATAGTTCAATTGTACTCCAGTTTCTTTTTTAAGTAAACTCTAAAATATATTATATTTTGGAAAAATTATCCTTGAAAACTTTGAAGTACTCGTTATAGCTGACAAGGGAAATAGGCAGAGTTAGGGGTTGGACAAGTTGGGTTAGGGTATAAAGGCGAAGAGCCACACCAGTCACAAACACCAGCAAGATACTTAGTGACATCAACTTAGAGGCCAGAAATGTTTCAAAGCACTTTGGTTCCCACCGAGATGAGGAATTGAGCAAGGCTGCAAGCTACCCCCCTCCAATATCAACTTCAGAGGAGCTATAGAAAAAACTGGAAAAGGTAAATTCCATAAAACAAATTAAAAACAAACAAAAACACCTGCAAGGTTTTAAGGAGACTTAGGGCTATGGTTAACTAACCATAGTGGATAGCAAGACAGTATGGGTGGAAAGTGGCTGCTGAGCGGGTAGAGTGGATGAGGTGATAATAAAGGGACTGGGTGGGAAAAAGCTTTTAAAATTCATCCCACACTCTACTAGACTCCCTCCCCATGTGACGTTGAGACAGTCATTCCCTTCATTGCAGGAATTAGCTGTCCCAGGCTGTATCTTCCAGTGTAGGAGTTTGGGGAGGTATGGGCAGAGCAAAACAATTCACAGGTGAGGAACTAGTGAAACAATCCCTGGGTGTTCATTCCTTTACACTCCTCTTTCTCCCTAAAAACCACCTGCAGACTGCCTTCTCCAATGAAGCTTCTGCTTATGTTTTAAGATTTAAAACCTTGACAGTTTATTTTTTTTCATGGGGTGTTAAGAAATGGAAGTGATGAAAATTGATTTTGTACTTTATGGAGTTAGTTGCCCTATCCTTAAACTCACTAGGTCTGACAAAACTGGGCCTGACCTTGGGTCCTTCCTCAGTGCAAGTAACCAAACAGAACACCTAATACCCAAGAGAAATAAGAGTTTAGAAGCCCAAATAGCAACACCCTAGACTTCCAAAGAGTATCTTACTTCAAAAGAAACAAACTGGAGGTACCTGGGTGGCTCAGTTGGTTGAACATCTGACTCTTGATTTTGGTTCAGGTCACGATCTCTGGGTGGTGGGATGAGCCCTGTGTAGGGCTCTACACTCAGCAGGGAGTCTGCTTGGGATGTTCTCTCTCTCCTCTCCCTCTGCCCTTCCCGCTTGTCCTCTCTCTCTTTGAAAAATAAATAAATAAATAAATCTTTTTTAAAAAAAGAAACAAACTGAATAGCATATACTATTTAAAACAGAATTATTGGAACACAGGACCAATAATTTAGAATATGTATCATAAATATTCAAAAGGAGATAAGGGAAGATATTGGCATCATGAGACAAAAAATTTAAAATAAATTGTAGTATTAGGTATACAATGTACTAATTTAAATGAGGAATGAATATATTACTTGAAGTGTAGAATAGATAGGAAAAATACAAAGAGGAATTCAGTTTGTGGGGAAAGAACAGTGAAAGAGCAGATTAAAACTCTAGCCCAGGACACACCAGAAAAGGATGAAGACATTTAAAAATATATAAAATGAGAGATAAAGACATGGAAGGTAGAATTTAAGCTGTCAGAATACACACTAGTCCTACTAAAAGGAGAGAAAATAAAAAATTGAAATGAGAAAATAAATGAAAAAAGTGTATAAAAGCCAATATTCAAGCTAAAGATGTTTGAGCTTAAACCATCAGACAAGAAAAAAAAGAAAAATTTAGACATAGTATGGAACATTTTCAAAATATCAAGGAAAATAAAATCCTAAATATTTCTAAGAGCAAAAGCAGGTTACCTCTCAAAACAAAAGACCAGATATCAGAATGGCATCAAAATTGTCACTAGTGACCCAAGATATAAGAAGAAAATGGAGATCTTTTATATTAAAGGGAAGTAATTTTGAACTAAATTTTCTATCATGAGTAGAACTATAATAAAAGTATTTTCAGTCAATCATCAAGTACATCAAATCATTTACCATGGTAAGTAAAACACTTTTAAGAGGAAATACTAAAATAGTTAAGAGACATAGGAAATGCTACTAGAGATATATGCATTAAAGTGTTCAGTTATTTTGATGAAGTTTATTGATGTTTATAAAAAAGGTAAGACCAAAAAAAGAAAAGTGAAAATTATAAATATATATATAAAATCATATATATTATGTGTATGTTTAAAATCCTCATAGGATTGTTTTGAAGATTAAATGAACTAATATAGGGGCACCTGGATGTCTCAGTCATTATGTGGCTGCCTTCAGCTCAGGTCATGATCCCAGGGCCCTGGGATCGAGCCCTACATCGGGCTCCCTGCTCCACGGGAAGCCTGCTTCTCCCTCTCCCACTCCCCCTGCTTGTGTTCCCTCTCTCGCTGTGTCTCTGTCAAATAAATAAATAAAATCTTTTAAAAAAATAAAATAAAATAAAAAATAAATGAACTAATATATATTTCTCCCAGTGCCTGATTCAAAGCAGTTACTAAGTAAATAAAAACAAAAATAAAACTTGTATAATTATTAGTTGCCAAGAGTTATTGATGATGACTTAAACAGAAAACTTAAAATAATTGGCCTCTACCCTAATAAGGTCATTCCAAAAAGAGCATGGGATGCTCAGGTTCTTTGAAGTCTCATTAGTATTTAAGGGAGGAATGCCCTGTATCCCTTCAGAAAAGAAATCAAGTTGGAGTTATATATGCTAGTTGAGCTTTTGGGTGAGGAAATGGTGAGGCTAAGTATAGCAATCCAATGACCCTATCCCATCCACACATCTGGATACTATTGATGGGCAAATCCACAGAGTGTGAGACTGGATGATGCAAGAAGTTTCTGGTTGTCATTGTCTCCCAGTATGCATGGCCAGTGATGACAACAAGAAATGCCTTCCTTGAGAATCTGAAAGTTTGTGTCTTAACATAAACTTATACAGAACAAAATTCAGTAAGGAGTCTTGGGCTATGGCTGAATTTCAGTGGTGCTGACAGAATCTGAGAATTGTGGAGCAGTGTCTGCAATGCTGATGCCTAAGGAACAGACTACACTTACTTCTCAGAATGAGGCCGATGAACCAATAGTGTCAGTATCAGCAATGACCTTGTTAGAAAAGCAAAATTAGACCATTCCAGACCTACTGTTTTGGAATCTGCATTTAGCACAATTCAGAGGTGATCCATAAGCACTTTAGACTTTAAAGAACAACTAGGATATGCTAAATTCTGCGATAGGAAGCAGATGATCAAGGCTGTGGGAATAATCAGGTAAGGAATTATTGTGGTCTGAACTAGGGTAGTGATGGAAAGGAAAGGTACTGATGGTTTTGAAAGTCTTTTGGACTTATAATTCCTGGGCATTGGTAATAGATTAGAGTCAGGCAAGCATGAAAAGGAACTATAATAATAAAAATATAACTAAAAATAGTTTTCTCCGAGCATCTTATGGCTTTCCTTTCCCTGTCTCCCAAAAGGACAACCATTAATTTCAGAGTAGAGTGTGATTTGAAGCTATGATCCAGTAAATCAAGCTTTCACGGTGATAAGCAAATAAGTAACAAGATTACCTTTCATATAACATCATCCTTTCTCTTTGGTCACCTTACTCTTTGAAACCATTTACTTTCATGTGATTAGAATAAAATGTGCCTGGAGTTGCCTATTCTTTAGAAGCTAAAGATGCTGCAGAAAGGCTAATGATGGATTAAAATTACTCTGCTGTAGCATTAAAACAATTTCTCCCTTATTCTATTATGTTTATCTTCACTTGCATCTTCTTGCAACAGCGATGGCAAATATCAAAGATTAGGATGATGGTGTGGGACTAGGTAAAAAAAAAAAATATATGTCATTGATCATGTAATCCTGCACTTGGTTCCAGGCAATAAAATCCAACTATTTCTCCACAAAATGACTTCTCACAGGACAAGGATTCTACAAAAGGATTTGCTTCAGAACCCTCCAATAATAATACCTAAGTGATTCCCCCCACCCAGATTATCTCCTCTACAAATTTCCCTCTATAATCTGTGTTAAAAGTAAATTGTGCTTTTTGCATCTAGCCAATAGTGTAACTGGTACCAGACCAACTCTCTTACTGAAAACCAAAAGAACATGAACACAACATAGGAAGCAACAGTTTCAGACACTGGACAATAGGCAGTACTGGACTGTGAGCTCTTCTGAGAGAAGAAAAAATAACAAGGTAAGCCCTTTGACCACCAGATGGGTATTATGCTTGGAGGCACTTCCCACTCTAGGTATAAGGAGAGAGAATTCAAGCAGAGCACAGTGGTCTCATTTTCAGATTCTATACTCACTATATCATACTTACTTGAAAAAGACTGAATATTTTCCCTCTAAGATCTATATTTAGGCATGAATGTTCACTGTTAAGACTCCAATTCAATATTGCACTGGAGGTCCTAGCCAATAGAATCATGCATACAAATGTGAAAGGAGAAAATAAAACTGTTTTATTTGCTAATAATAATGATATTAATAATAGGGGTGCCTATATGGCTCAGTCAGTTAAGCAGCAAATTCTTGAGTTTGGCTCAGGTCATAATCTCAGGGTCCTGGGATCAAGTCCTGTGTGAGGCTTCCACACTCAGCAAGGAGTCTGCTTTAGGATTCTCTCTCTCCCTCTGCCCCTCCCCTCGCTCACCCCACTCACTCACTCTCTCTCTTTCAAATAAATAAATAAATCTTAAAATAATAATAAAACAGTAGTTATAATTTATGTATAAAATCCTAAAGAAACTAAAAAATCTTGCTAAAATTGAGTAAATTTAACATGATCATAGGATACAAAGTCAATATAAAACATTAATTGTATTTCGATTTATCATCAACAAATAATTGGAATTTCAAGTTAAAATGTAATTTAAAACACATTAAAAATCATGATGAGTTATTCATGAACTTCACATATACAAGATCTTCACATTAAAAATGACAAAATTTTGTCATTTTTAATGCTAAGGGAAGTACAGACCAAAATAAGGGAAATGTATTATGTTCAAGAATATGAAGACTTGCTATTATTAAGAAGATAATTTCCCAAATTAGATGATAGGTTTATATAAATTCCACTCAAAACCAATTGTAAAAATTGACAATCTAATACTAAAATGTATATGGACATGCAAAAAACAAAGGACAGGCAACATAATTTTGAAAAAAAAAGTTAGAGGAATTACACTGTTTTTTCCAATACTTATTATAGAGTTATAATAATCAAGATAGCGTGGTATTGGTGTAAGAACAGACATACAGATTGATGGAAAAGAACAGAAAATCCAGGAGATCCAAATGTATATCATTAAATTTTATATCAATTAAATTTTCAACAGAAATGTAAAAGTAATTAAATGGAAATTTGTAAACTTTTCAACAAATGGTTCTGAGTAGTCAACATTGAACAAATAATGCTAGATTTCCTTTATAAACAAATAATGTTGGTTGGGTATGTGATTAGAATAAGGGACTAAATCTCTCCACACATCACACAGAAAAATTTTTAAAAAGTGGTTTTGGACCTAGATATAAAAGCTAAAGATATAAAACTCTTAGAAGAAGTATAGAAAAAAAAAAGTGTAAACTTGGGACATAAAAAGGATTTCTTGGACAGGTCACACAAAAGCACTAACTATAAGCGGAAAAAGTTATAATTTGGATTAATCAAATATAAAATTTCCCTGCTCTTTAAAAGTCACCATTAAGCAAAGGAAAAGACAAGCCTCTGACTGGGTACAAATAATTGCAATCTGGCAAAGGATTTGTACATAGAATATATAAAGATTTCTCATGATAAAATAAGAAGAAAATAAATGACTTTTAAAAGTAGAAAAAAGATTTGAAATGTTACTTCACAAAATACACATATGTCCAATAAACACATGAAAAGATGCTCATCATTAAAATTTAAATTAAAACTACAATGAGATTCAACTGCATACCCGTAAGACTAGCCAATATTAAAAGACTTGCCAAACCATGTCTTGGCAAGTAGGTGGCACCACAAGAGCTCTTATGCTTTATTTTTGATAGTATGAGATAGTACAACCACTTTGGACAAGGGTTTGGCAATACTTTACAGAATAAACTATATACTTTCAGATACAGCAGAACAGGAGGGTCACTCAGATTCCCCTCTAAGAAAGTATACATTGCCCCATTGTAAAGAATGTGTTTAGAGGATACTTTCCAGTTGTTAAGCTCTGCAGTGGCCTGCTGGGCTTTCAATCTGAGATCATGCTATTCTTATCATGGCCACCAAACAATGCAAGAGCAAGGAGGTGATATAAGGGCCTAGCCATTTCTGTACACGAGATTCCTTTAATTGCTGATCTTTGACCTGGATCTCCCTGTTGGGCTATCAGAGACCTTTCCAGGTCTGTATTACCATCTGATTTCTTCCTTCACCCAATTCTCCTTCACACCTTTTACTTTTCACAGGCATTAGTCCTCAATAAAACTTTGCACTCCTAACTCCCTCTCAGTGTCTGCTTCCCAGAAACCCTAACCTATGATAGTTGGCACTAAGAGTGGTGTGAGAAAGCAAGCTGTAAAATGGCTTTGGGAGACTGGATTATCTATCAACAGTTTGGGAATGAAAACTTCATCCCTGGTGGTAGGTTGTGTGAAGACAGCTCCTGGCACACAATGGCACTCCGGTTGTTAAAACTCTCTTCTGTTTTGAGCTGGGACAATGCTGATGGAGGAAAATGGGCTAGTGGGTATGATAATAAATATAAAAATAATAGAATTGGTATACAGGCAGATCATTAAAAGCTGAAGATAATTAACAAACAGTTAATAACTGAGAATAAGAGTCCAAGAGTTCCTTTTGTAGCATGCAGAGACGCCTTCATTGTATGCAAGGAATGAGCATAAAACAGTTGAAGATCAAGAGCTGAATATCCAGCCAACACAGATGTGTTATTCTAAAATCATGGCCCTAATTTGGAAAATCAGAGATCCTGACATGCAGGATGGGAATATCTGGTAGCATGACCCCAAAATGTTTACTTCCCAAATTTTTCTAAATATTCTGGGCCTACAGAAGTTGCCCAGCCTTGCCTATTAATGCTAGTACCCCACCGATGCAGGAAATTAATGCATGATTATTTCACCCAAAAAGCAAAAGTGACCACCACTTCTCTCAACTGCCATCCCTATAACCCTATTAACCAGGGTTAAGTCACAGTATAACCCACCCAGGTACAAGCTGTGCCTGATAAAGGAGAAAAAGGACTCTATACCAAAGATGCTTCTTTCTCAGAGAAATCAAACGGTGATACCATATGATTAATTCCATCCCCAGATATTTACCAAAGAGGATTAATGACTGAGGTCTGTGAGAAACAGACATCAAGATGGGATAATATATACAAGAGATTTATTGGAAGAAACACATATAAAAGGTAAAGGGGGCATTATGTGGTGAGAGCCTTCAGAGCATACTCTAAGTCTGACACCTGTGAAAAAAGAGAATGAAGAATTCAACAGGAATAATCGCACACTGTAGTTTTGAGTAAGTCTCTGCCCCTTTGATGGGATACCCCAAGAAAACATGGCTTGCTCGTGGAGTCCCCGTGTTGGGTGAAAATGGCTTGGCTTGGTGCTTAGTCACTGGCTAGGAACAGCCTGGGGGAAGTGTGATATTGATGTGCCTGCCACTACAGCCCATACAAACATGTGACAGTGGGAGATTGTCAGTCAACTGTCTCCCAGGAGCAAGCTATCTTAAAAAGATCCTATTTTGAAACAACCCAAATGTCCATCAATAGGCCAATGGTTAAATAAATATGACATATCCTTATGATAAAATAGTATTCAGGAATAAAATGAGACAAACTATGTGCAACAACTTGCATGAATCTCCAAACTTTTGTGCTAAGTGAAGCCAGAGAAAGATGGTACACTATACAATTTTATTTATATGAAGTTCTAGAACAAACAAAACTCATGTATAGTGATAAAATTTGATTAGTAGTTACCTATTGTAGGGATTTCTGGGGAATTGGTTACGAAGGGTCAGAAGATAATTTTTGGTGGGGGATGAAATCTTCATCATCATAAGTCAGACTATGATTACATGGAAGTATATATTTTGTACATTTATCAAACTGCAACCTAAAAATGGTTTGCATTTCATTGTATATAAATTATAAATCTACAAAACAAATTCTTAAAAATAATTGGCTACTTAAATAATTCTATATTAGAAACACCCTTATTTTTTCTATATTAACTATTAACTAACTAATAAAATTCAATTCAATTCAGTAAATATCCAGAAAGGGCTATTAGGTCATACTTCCTGTATGGCAACACGTACAGGGAAAAAAAAAAAAAACTTTTAAACTACATATCATGATTTTCATCCTACAAACGAAGCCGTGGAAGCTCAGCACTATTAGTTATCTCACTTGAAATTATACAGCTCCTATGAGGCAGAGGCAAGTCATATGGTGACAAATTCTAAGCTCTTCCACTCTGTTCTATTGCCCCATATTTTGATAGAATAATGAAAAGCCAGGAAACACATCCTCAGTTTACATACAGGGCTTTAGTATGATTTAGTATGATTCCAAAAAGAAAATTAAATTTGATAATATCCTAAAATGCTTATAATTATTTTGCTTCTCAATCTTGTAATTGAAGTGACTCACTATATATTAATTATTAATAATAATAATAGTAATAAGGGGTGCCCAGGTAGCTCAGTTGATTAGGCACCTGACTTTTGATTTTGGCTCAGTCATGATCTCAGGGTCATGAGATCAAGCCCCAAGTCGGGCTCCACAATAAGCATGGAGCCTGCTTAAGATTTTCTCTCTCTCCCACTCCCTCTGTCCCTCCCCTCACACTCCCTCTCTCTCTCAAAAAAATAAGAATAAAAATAAAATAATAATACTCTACCATAAATTAATGAAACTCTATTCTCCTTCTGAGTAGTTCATTAATAAGTTCATACTACAACTCTTCTGAAATTATGTTTCATCAACTATTTCCAAGATTCTTTAATGCACTGAAGAGAGTTACAAAGTTAATAGATATAAAATGGATTTTCAGAGGAGATTTGAAGATAGTTAAAGCCATTGATTTAAAAAGACAATTGTGTGTTAAAATGCCCCAGAGAAGGTTAGGAATGGCTGCCTTTATATACACATGTCAAGAAAGCAAGCACCCAGAAGATGAATGATAATAAGTGGAAAATACAGATCAATACACCCGGAATTAAAAAAAAAAATAAAGAAAGCAATTTAAAAATGGATTTCAGAGTAAATAGAAATCAAGTGATTTATATAAACGAAGATAGTGTGTATATTATTTATTCTTAGTTCTAGTGAAGAAGCAAGTAAGTAACACTACAAGTATTAGAGCTCACATATAAAATGAAACAGAAAGAAGGAAATAAAGAGAAGGAAGGAGGAAGGAGACAAAAGAAGAGAGAGAAAGAAAGAAAGAGAGAGAGAAAGAAAGAAGAAAGAAAAAGAAAGAAAGAAAGAAAGAAAGAAAGAAAGAAAGAAAGAAAGAAAGAAAGAAAGAAAGAAAGAAAGAAAGAAAGGGAAAAGAGGGAGGGAGAGAGAGAGGAAGGAAAGAAAAAAAGGAGAGAAAGAAAGATTCTCTTTCAGTACATTTAACTTGAGTCAGTAAGTGTATCAGAATGTTAATACTCACTTGTCCTTTGATGCACAGATACTGCTTTATTTTTCAGTTACCACATCATTAAAGGGCCGGCCCTCTATTACTAATTAGTAATTGTGAATCTCTTGTTTTATCTGGAATTTCAAGCTCATATAAGAATTTCCATTTACATTGAGGTGGCACTGAATTTGCATTTAATTGCCTATGTATATATGCTACAGTCTGAATGTTTGTGTCTCTGCAAATTCATATGTTGAAACCTAATCCCCAAAGTGATGGTATTTGGAGATGGGAGTTTTGGGAGGTGATTAAGTCATAAGGGTGGAGCCCTCATGAATGGGATTAATGACTTTATAAAAGAGGTTTCAGACAGCTCCCCAGTCCCTTCTGCTATGTGAAATTATCGCTAAATAAATAAATGGCTATGAATGAGGACATTTGTCCTCACCAGACACTGAATATACCAGCATCTTGATCTTGTATTCATCTCTAGAACTGTGAGAAATAAATTTCTATTGTATATAAACCACCCATTCTATGGTATTTCATTATAGCAGCCTGAATGAACTAACACAATTTTTTCTGGACATGGAATACTCTATTCGTCCAAACATAAGTAGCAATCCCTTGTATTTATTTTAGACAACCCCAATTTAATTGGTTTTTTTCTTGTCTTTGAAAATAATTCATTTAGTGTAGAGTGAAAGGATATTTGCTCATTGTGTCTTTTAATGACATATATTTGATGAATATACTATTACTGATACAGAAGAAAATATCCCAGATCACATGATCTTGTTACTGCTATAGAAAATATTTTATTACATATAATAGGGGTTGCTTGACCTCTAGAGAAAGAAAGTCCTTTTGTTTTTTCCTCATCCCTTTATTCTACTCCACAAAGAGTTATGCTAATAATATTGGTCAGATTCCAGAATTTTTTTTTAAGGTTTTATTTATTTATTTAAGAGAGAGAGAACATAAGCAGGGAGAGGAGCAGAGGGATATAAAATGGATTTTCAGAGGAGCTTCCTAAGAGCCCAAAGAACACCAAGTCAGGTTACAAAGGTACTACTAGCTTAAGTAAACTGTGTAAATGCCTTAGCTCTCTTTCCCTTGCTTTAATACTGCCCAAATCCAAAATGACATTTGTGAATTATGGAGGTAAGGGAAGGGGAAACCAGTCAGTGTTCTATGGGCAGGCTTCTGAGCAGAGGAAATGAATAATGCTAAATTAAGTTGAAATTTAGACTATAAATGGAACTATAGAATTCCATAATTGAGGGTGTATTTGTGACTTAAAGTAATTAAAGACCTTTCTGTTTCCTGAAAGTAAACATCAAAGATATAGGCATGTCAATGAGCAATGAAAATGATCCTCACTGAATTAAGTTTAAAGGAATAATGGGATAAACAGAAGTACATTTTTGTTACAAGACATACAACATTGTTGTTCAACACACTAGTTATACATATTATGTACCAGAAAACATACAAATATTATTTCATTTCTACTTAATACTAGTCCTATGTGGTAAATATTATAATCCCTATTTTACAAAGAATAAAACTAAATTCAAACATGCTAATCAAGTTGTCCAAGGACACTAAATAGCTGAAATGGAATTTGAGCTCAAGTAAATTTCATTATGAAAACTATGTACATTGGCCTATATAAAATACTAGCCTTCTAACAACTCTAAAACTGCAGTGGATTACCCCATAAAGCAAAGTCTGTTATCACTAGGAAAAAAATTCAGTGAGATATCAATAATAATTATGCAGATACTTTCTTACATGCTAAGCTCTACAAGCATGTCATTCACTTTGAGAATTCAAAGTAAGAAAAGTTTGCAAAGACCGCATTTCCGACGCAAACTGACTTTGCCTATGTATATCATTATCACACAGCAAAATAATAAGACGCAAGAGCATAAAGTAAATGAAAATACATTTTACAATCAAATGTGAATTCTGTATGTCCAAGGTAGAGTATTTTATTAATATCCCAAATTTGATGAATTAGTACCATTTTCACGAGGTAGCTTATTGAAATTTTATAAATGAACAATTGTCGTTAATAGAAAATTATTTTATTATTTTTGGCATAGTTATTCCACACTTAAATGTGTTTATTTTAAATACTATATACTTAGCGTATAGTAAAAATACAGATTCCAGAAAATTTATTACTACCATGAAGAAATAGCAGCATTTAGACTATGTAAAAAATGAATGAAAATTTCTATCTTTATCTGTCTGGGTCCATGTGGCAGTCATCTGTTTCCCATTCTTCTCTGCTCTGTTTTGCTAAAGTCTGATACCTGTAAACTTCGTTTGGCAAAATAACTGTATTCCCAGTATCATTAGGCAATAGGTGGGACTGATGGAAAATTGGAAAGCAGAAATAACAAAAAAAGTCAGTATATCACTTCCTTCTCATCATCCCCACCTGAGTTAGATGAGACTTCACAAGGGTGGGACCTGTATGGTCACACAGAGTATCATGCTCAGAAGGGCTTAATTGTTGCTTAATATTCTGCTATTGTCATCTTAAAGTTCCTAATATTTTTTTCCTTGGGACTTGTGTTTTGTAAGTAAAGTCTGATGGTACACTGGAGCATGCATATAAGCAGAGGAGATAAATGCAATATGGGTGTCCACCACACCTAGCCACCCCATTCAAATATAGTGTCTGTGATGCTCTTGGAGCATAAAAGTGAATTAGACTCATAATGAACAGGAGATCAGCTAATGGATAGAAGGTCAACAAGACTCTCAAGGTAAGTACAAGATAAGTATGTATGAAAGTCTTCCACTTCCATAGTGTATTGGTAAAATGTACATGTATTGAGAAGTAAAATAAAGAACAATTGAATTTGTTTTCCGTAGTCTTTCCACTTTTTTATTGGATTATAACTGACATACAATATTATATTAGTTTCAGGTGTAAAACATAGTGATTCAACATTTGTATGCATTGCAAAATGATCACCACTATAAGTCTAGTTACCATCTGTCATCTTACAATGTTAACACAATATTATCACTATATTTCCGATGCTATACATTAAAACCTGAGGACTTATTTATTTTATAACTGCAAGTTTGCACTTCTTGATTCCCTTTACCCATTTTGCTCCCCGAACCCTCCCCCACTTTGGCAACCACCAATCTGTTCTTTGTACCAATCAGTCTGAGTTTGGTTTTTTATTTGTTTGGTTTAGATTAGAGATATAAGTGTAATTATGCATTATTTCTCTTTCTCTGTGTAATTTATTTTCACTTAGCATAATACTCTCAAAGTCCATTCATGTTGTCATAAATAACAAGAGTCACTTTTTTTTTGTGGCTGAGTAGCATTCTGTTGTGTGTGTGTGTGTGTGTGTGTGTGCGTGTGTGCGCGCACGCGCGTATACACATACACCCCACATATTATTTATCCGTTCATCAATTGATAGACACTTAGGTTGTTTCCATATCTTGGCTATTGTAAATAATGCTGCAATGAACATGAGGGCTCATATATCTTTTTGAATTAGTGTTTTTGTTTTCTTCAGATAGATACACAGTTGTAGAATTGCTGGATTCGGTTTTAATTTTTTGAGAAACCTCCATACCGTTTTCCATAGTGGCAATACCAATCTAAATTCCTACCAACAGTGACAGTGCATGAGGTTTACCTTTTTCCACATCCTCATCAACACCTGTTATCTCTTAACTCATGGATGATAGCCATTCTGTCATGTATAAGGTGGTATTTCATTGTGGTTTTGGTTTGTATTTTCTTGATAATAGTGATGTTGAACATCTTACCATGTTCCTGCTGGTTATATGTATGTCCCCTTTGGAAAAATAAGTCCTCTGCATACTTTTTAATCAGATGGTTTGGTTTCTTTGTTATTGAGTTGCATGAGTTATTTACATATTTTAGATATTAAACCCTCATTGGATATGATTTTCAAATACTTTCATTTAGTAAGTTGCCTTTTTGTTTTCTTGATGGTTTCCTTCACTGTGCAGTTTTTTTTAGTTTGATTTGGTACCAATTGTTTATTTTTGTTTTGTTTCCCTTGCTTTTGGAGTCAGATGAAAAAAATCATTAAGTTAATGAGCTTACTGCCTATGTTTTCTTCTAGGAGTTCTGTGGTTTCAGGTGTTACATACAAGTCTTTAATCCATTTGAATTAATTTTTGCATATGGTGCAAGATAGTGGTCCAGTTTCATTTTTTTGCATTTAGCAGTTCAGTTTTCTCAACACCATTTATTGAAGAGACAGTCCTTTTACCATTGTATATCATTGCCTCCCTTGTCAAAAATCAGTTGACCATATATACATGGATTTGTTTTGAGGCTCTCTATTCTGTTTCATTGATCTATGTGTCCGTTTTTGTGCCAGTACTATAGTTTTTTTGATTATTATAGCTTTGTAGTATAGTTTGATATCAGGGACATGATACTTTCAGCTTTGCTCTTCTATCTAAAGATTGTTTTGCCTATTTGGGGTCTTTTGTGGTTCTGTACAAATTTTATAATTATTTCTTCTAATTCTGTAAAAAAAAAAGTGCCATTGGAATTTTGATAGGGATTGCATTGAATCTGTAGATTGTTTTGGGTATTATGGACGTTTTAACAATATTTAATGTTTTCAATTCATGAGCATAAAATTCATTTTATTTATCTGTATCTTCAGTTTCTTTCATCATTGCCTTATAATTTTCAGTGTACAGGTTTTTCACCTCCTTGGTTAAATTTCTAGCTCTTTTATTCTTTTTGATATGACTGTAAATGGGATTATTTTCTTAATTACTTTGATAGTTTGTTATTGGCATACAGAAACACAAGAAATTTTTGTATATCAATTTTGTATCCTGCAACTTCTAGTAGTTTTTGGGGTTGTTTGTTTGTTTTTGTTGTTTTTGTGGAGTCTTTAGGGTTTTCTATATATAGTATCATGTTATCTGTAAGTAATAAGTTTAACTTCTTTCTTTCCAGTTTGTATAAATTTTATTTTCTTTTCTTGACTAATTGCAAGGGCTAGGACTTCCAATACTATTTTAAATGAAAGGTGGGGGGGTGGGGACCCTTATCTTGTATCTTATGTGAGAGGAAAAGCTTTTAGCTTTTCACTGTTGATTATGATATGAGATGTGGGTTTGTCATATACTGTATTATATTGAGGTATAACCACTTTGTTGAGAGTTTTTATCATAAGTGGATATTGAATTTTGTTAAATGCTTTTCCTGCATCTAATGAGATGATCATATGATTTTTATCTTCATTTTGTTAATGTGGTATATCATGTTGATTTATTTGTGGATGTTCAATCATTCTTATATCCCTGGAATAAATCCCACTTAATCATGGCATATGATCCATTTAATGTGTTGTTGAATTTGGTTTGCTAATAATTTGTTGAGAAGTTTTGCATCTATGTTCACCAGGGATATTGGGCTGTAATTTTTTTTGTGTGTGGTATCCTTGTCTGGTTTTGGTATCAGAGTAATGCTGGTCTTGTAGAATCAGTTTGGAAGTTTTCCTTTCCCTTAAATTTTTTGGAAGAATTTAAGAAAGATAGTTATTAAAACTTCTTTGAATGTTTGGTCCTGATTTTTGTTTGTTGGGAGTTTTTTGATTACTGATTCAATCTCCTTACAAGTAATCAGTCTATTGAGATTTTCCATTTCCTCATGATGCAATCTTGGATAATTGTAAGCTTTTAGGAATTCATCTATTTATTCTAGTTTGTCCAGTTTGTTGGCATATAATTTTTTATACTAGACTCTTATGATCTCTTATGTTTGTTTGGTGTCAGTTATAACTTTTTCTCTTTCATTTCTGATTTAATCCCTCTCTCTTTTTCCTTTGAGAATCTAGCTAAAGGTTTGTCATTTTTAAAAATCTTTTCAAAGAACAGCTTTTAGTTTTGTTTTTTCTATTGTCTTTTCAGTCTCTATTTCATTTATTTCCACTCTGATCTTTATTATTTCCTTGCTTCTACTAACTTTGGGCTTTGTTTGTTCTTCTTTTTCTAATTCCTCTAGGTATAAAGTTAAATTGTTATTTAAGATTTCTCTTGTTTCTTTTTTTATTATGTTATGTGATATGACTACATACATTACATCATTAGTTTTTGATGTAGTGTTCCATGATTAGATTTCTCTTGTTTCTTGATGTAGGTATGTATTGTGAAGGACTTACTTCTTAGAACCATTTTTGCTTCACCCCATAGATTTTGGTATGTTGTATTTTTGTTTTCTTTGTGTCTAGGTATTTCTTTATTTATTCTTTGATTTCTTTTATGACCCAGTAGATGTTCAGTAACAAGTTGTTTGACCTCCACATATTTGTAGTTCTTTCAGTTTTCTTCTTGTAATATCGTTTATTTCTTTGTTGAAGTTCTCCCTGTGTTCATTTATTTTCCTCCTCGGTTTGGTGAGTATCTTTATGACCATGACTTTGAATTATCAGGTAGATTATTTATCTCCATGTTATTAAGATCTTTTTCTGAGGTTTGGTCTTGGTCTTTCATTTGGAACGCATTTCTCTGTGTCCTCATTTTAATTCACTCTGTTTCTATGTATTAGGTGAAGCAGCTACCTCTTCGTTTTGAAGTAGTGGTTTTGTGTAGGTGACAAAACTTGTTCAATCTTGCCCTCACTCTTGGTTGTCTCTTGAATGTGATTATCTAAACTGCCCAATTTATTCTTGATATGTCTCTGTTATTGAGGATGTTCCACCTAGTTTCAAGCTGATCAGACGTCAGACCCTCAGGCAGCACTTTTTAAAGTATACACATATATACTGTCCTGCATGACCATAATCGTAATCCAAGAGAGTATAAAGTATTTAGATCAGGAGATCTGGAGTTGTCTTTTTGGTGACAGTTGCAAAAATTGAGCTCTAGGCAATACGCTCCTTTCTAGAAGTTCTCATTGAGCTGCTGCGAGGTCAAGGTGGTACACAAGGATGGTGTCTCCATGCTTATGTTCCCTGGAAATGCCTTCCTAGCCTCTATTTATGTGAGGAACCTGAAGTTTTCCCTCACTCTGAACCTGAGGCTAAATAAACAGGCCTTTTTTCCAAGAAGACTGAAGCTGTGTTTTAGTCAACTGTCTGTGCAGTGCCTTGGAGTTCATGGCCTGTCAAGAACTGTCTTTCCAACTGTTACCTTCTCATGGAGCTCAGGAATGCCAGCTCCCTTGGCCACCAGAGCCAGGCAATCAAGGAAGGTCCACTGTGTGGATGCACGTACCCACTGGCTTCAGCAAAGCAGTTGGAGAATGTAGGGGGAAGGGCATGCTCATGGAATTCAGAAAGGCAGTGGGAAAAATCTCTTGACTATGTGCTCATGGACTTCATGAATACAGCAGGAGCGTGCCTTTATCTGTGCACGTATGCTGATTTTCAGCTGGGAGTGGGAGAATGCCATGACTACTCACACTTACCAGCCCCAGGCAGGAAATGAAACAGTGCTACAACCACCCATGGTCTCTGACTTCGACAAGGCAATGGGATACTGTCACAATCACTCATTCCTGGCTGTCTTAGCAAGGTAGTAGAAGGATGTGGCATCTGAGCTTGTCCTCCTATGCTAACAGGATGAATGGAAAGTGCAAAACTGGTATCTGCCAGTCCTTCCATATCTAGAAAGAATGTCAACTGTCCTCTGCTTTCCTTCACATATAGTCTAGGCACTTTTCAAACTCCTTTTATTTTTCTTTCTTTTGGCTGGATCATGGGGTAAGTGAGCTCTCATATGAGCCATTTAAAGTAGGAATCTAAGTTTCATACAGCACTCTGGGTCCCTTGGATAATGGCTCTATTGGTTTTCTAAGCCATTTATTTTGGGAACTCATCTCTCTGGTGCAGGGTTGGGGTGCCTGAAAAGGGGCACTCACCCCTCACTCCTCCAGGAGAAGCACCAGACTGGTGAGATCTATCCCTATTGTGTGTTGGGGCTCAAGGGGTGGGGTTTTTAGTGAGACCATGTCTCTGCCTCTCTTACCCACATCAACATAGTCTCTTTATCCTTTGTTGTAGAGAAGTTCATCTAGTTTTCAGATCTTTTTCAAAGAGAAATTATCCATATGTAGCTGTAGATTTGGTGTCTCCATGAAAGAGGTGCGTTCAGGATCTTACTATGCCACTATCTGGCAGAAGTCCCAACATATCTTCTGTTTCCTCTGTTCTGATAACAAAATACCTATGCATTTATAAGCCATAAAATATGAAGCATGTAGTTTTGGTGATTCCAAATACATGTTAAATACTCATATGTACATTTAAAAATAGCATCAAACAGTATAAAAGTAAGTGGCAAAGCTCACATTAATAACAGTACTTTATCTTTACTTAGAATGGCAAATGAAAAACCATGATAAATCAAGAGAGACCACAGAAGAAAAGGAAACACTTTATAATATATATCTGTAATAGCAATTCTTTTCCAGCTTTTTGAACAAAGGGCTCACATTTTCTTTCTTTACTGGGCCCCAAATTTTGTACCTGTCTCTCTTCAGGTGACTTATCAGGCATTGGCTTTATCTCTTCTGTGGTCCTAGTTCCCACAAAACAGTCCTCTCCTTGTTTCCAGCTCCTCTGGCCATGCCATACTTCCAATGTGCCTGAGAGTCCTAGCAATAGGGCCCTTTGAGTACCTTCTGAGGTGATCCTCCTGAAAGATTCCATCCTCTACCATGGCCAGGCCCTGGCCTGGAGTTAAGATAAATTTGCTAATCAGGACCTTAAAGCTAATCAGGACCTCTCCTTGGAGCTGAGGGTAAGAATAAGCACATTAGTTAAACCCCTTGACTTGAATTTGGAATGGAAGGTAGGTCCCCAGAGGAAGAGTGAATTACCGTTTTGCCAAAAGAATTGTAGCAAAATCATCCAGGGGCACCTGGGTGGATCAGTTGGTTGAGCATCTGATTCTTGGTTTCAGCTCAGATCAGGATCTCAGGGTTGTGAAATCAAGCCCCGCATGTCAGTGCTGAGTCTGCTGGAGAGATTCTCCTTCTCCCTCCCCCTTCTGCCCCTCCCCCATTCATGTGCACACGCTCTAATAAATAAATAAGTAAAATCTTTTTAAAAAATCATCCACATCTTTCAGACCATGAAATGAATACTATAAGAAAAATTATCAGTTTCTTGATCAAAAGTGGAAAGAACACTGGGCATACAAGACTAGTCCCAGTACTTGCCTAGAAAAGAAAGACATGCAAAACTGAAGACATGTTTTGTAATTCCTGAAGGGACTCCCCCTGCAGGCCAGGTAGAAAAAAGTCCAGAAAGAAGCAGGGAACCACTCTAGCAAGAGATTTTAGCATGGAACTAGGACTGTACAAAACTTTAATTATTTTAATTTGCTTTTGTGTTTCCCGCACTCACTTCAGTGAGATCTCCTTAAAAGTTACCAACTTTGCACACACAGAGGGTAGTGTGTAGCACAATAAGAAGATCTCCAGGGGCTTCCAGGACCATTCCCTGAGCCTCGATTGGTTGCTGCAGGGGACACTGTGTCCAGGTAGGTAGTCTCACAGTGGGTCAGCAGCAATCATGGCCAAAGCAAAGCAGTGTGAGAAGAATTCTGCATCAACAAATCCCAGGGTTAGTTCCTAAAAGCCCTTGAGATAATAAGCTGGAATACTCTCAGAAGTAGCTGGGGGTCTCTTGGAAGGGAATCATCTCTAGCAATTTAAACAAAAGTAGCTCATTGTCACTGTCATTTGAGTTACAATTATACAAAACATAATAGCCTGGCACAGAATAACAGCTAATTAAATGTTAGTGACCTACTTGTTTCTAAAACAGTGAACTATACTACTTCCTTAAAGCTTAACAATTAATAGAAGTGACACTACTGACAGAGTGATATTTGGCATTACAGTTTGAATAAACAAAATATTTATATTCATAGAGAAATACATTCTCCTTTGAACTGAAATAGTCATGTTCTTTATGTAATTTATTCCTATATTTGAAAGTGTTTTCATATCCATTATCTCATTTAATCTTTACAACAAATATAAAAAATGAGGTAGAACTGGCATTAATAGCCTTACTATGTAGTTCAAGAAACAGAGTTCTAAAGAGAATATGTAATATATTACAGGTAACCAGAAAACTTTGAGATGGAAAATAATCTAGATACAATACTTCTGGCTCTATGAGATATATTTCCAATTTAGATTAAGAATGTCTCAGTGAATCTAGTAGCATGAAATACGATATCAGAGAATGATCATAAACTTCATTTTAAGTACTATCCTTTGGTGCAAAAGTATACAGTTTTGTCGTAAATGTGTTCAATGTTTCAGACATAGGGGAAATGGTAAACCAAAAATAAAAGGAATTTCAGTGTATTTGAAAGATGAAATTAACAACAACAATAAAAAAGGCATTTAAACATATTACAACATTTATCTTAGGTTGTGTCCCCTAGAAGCAGAGTCTGAAATGAGATACTTTTTGCAAGTTATTTATGAGGGAGTAAGGAAAACAAGTTTAGCTATGGGAAAAGCCAAAGATGTGACTATAAGAGAAATCTAATGTCAGATTGATGCTGGGTAGATCGCAGGAGTGTGAATTGTGCAACAAAGGTTGTCTACCTCAGAGGCAAGGCAGCAGACCATTATATCCCATGTCTTTCCAGGCAAAATGGTTTCATAAGCCAAGGGTAATCCTCAGAAGATGGTATAGGTCTGAGATGTTAGCAGGCAACATCCATACCTTCAGGATGTATGTACCAAAAGTAGAGGAATATGGGAGGATCCCCACCAGCCAACAACTTCAATATTTCGTGTTTTGAATCTGGGAAGAATTTATTTAATGGGAATTTCAGTATAGACCCATACTTTTCTATTTAGACTTTGGCATTTCTGTGAGGAATTTGTGTTACAGAAGGGTATTATAATGTAAAAGTGAGTATTACACAGAATTCACTGAGAAAAGAAAAATGTGATTTAAAAATATTTAAAGACATTTTAAGAATTATTCATAATTTAAGATAATTCTTGAAACTCAGTTAACTTCAATGCAGCATAAAAATATAAAACAAGATTCAAAGCACAGATAGTTAAGCATGTTGGTGTAATCAAGTGAAATCATCCTTATTACTCAGTTTCTGGGAAATATTTAGATAGTATTTTCAGAGTCTGTACAGAAGCCTATATTTATAATCAAGCTTTAAAAAATAATTAGAGAAATAAAAAAATTATAAAGAGTCAGGAATTTATTATTCAGAAAACACAAACATTCATTCCAAGAACAAATCAAGAACTGCTGATCAAGGAAATTATTATTCTATTAAATTCCCTATCTAGACTAAACAAAATAAAATGGAAAAATTGTGTAAATTTTTCATAGAAATTATTATTAAACATGTAAAAACTGACCAAAATATCATACATCATTTTATATATTTCCTAATTAAATTCAAAGATTATAAACATAGCATCTCATATCTGGTTTTGTTTTTAAAAATCTGACAATTAAAGGTAGTATGTCATGGACTAATGCCAAAAATGAATTATCCTGATTATTTTAGAAGTAGGAAAAGAAACACAATCTCTACGAAAACAAATGGGAAGAACATCAGAGTTAAAGAAAATTGCAGATTGCTAAAAGAGAATCTTTCATGTATTCATAAACTCATTCAACTAATCATTGACAATATGAAGTGTGCCAGGCATTTTGCTAGGCTTAGGAATGAGTGAGTGACAAAATAAACAAACCCTTGCCCTCATAGAACTTACATTCTTTTGGCTAGACCAAAAGTTAAGTGTAAGTAAATAAAATATGTTAGATGGTGAGAAAACAAAAGAAATTAACAACACAAAAGAAGTATAGACTGTGGAGAGAAAAAAGTACAATATTAAGTAGGATGACCAGGGAAAGCTTCATTGAAAAGGTGACATTTGAGTAAATACCTGAAGAAATTTAGACAAGTCATGCAGCTCTGTGGATGGAAAACGTTCTAAGGACAGGAAGCAACAAACACAAATATCTGGGGTAGGATCATTCCTTGCTTGTGCAATGAGCAGTGAAGAAGTTGGTGTTGAGTGGGTAGAGGAAGAATTAGGGGAGCTGCCTTTAGAGAGTAAAGGGGAGGGTACTGAAGGACGTTGTAAACATTTGGTCTTTTACTCTAATAAAAGCTAAGAGTTTGGGACAGATTAGTAACATCTGCTTATATTTTAACATGATCACTCTGGCTACTGAGTGGAGAACAGTAGCAAAATAGTGAGACCAACCATTTAGATGGTTCCGGCAATTAACGTGGTCAAGAGAGTGGACTACAGCAGGATGGTAACAGTGGTCTGATTTTGAATATAGTTTTAAAGAAGGATTAACAGAATTTGCTGATTTTATGTGAAGTATGAGAAAAAGATAAGGAGTCACAAAAAATCCCTGAGCTTTGGCCTGAGTAGTTGAAAGATAGAAATTGCCATTTATTGACATAGAGAAGATAGGATAATAATAAAAGTTCAGTTTTGAACATAGTGTATTTGAGATGTGTGTTAGAAATTCAAATAGAGCTGTCAAATAGACCATTGGGTTTTAAATCTGGAAGTCAGAAATCCATTTGGTATCATTCTTCCTGTTGAATTCCATTCAACAACAGTTTTCCCTTTTGACTATCTATAAAAGCCAATTCCTTAATACTGGACTTTAATTCTACAAAACCATTTCTTCAGGAAGCTATAACATTGTAAGCCAGGAATATTGCTTTTGGTGATACAACTGATTGAAAATATAGAAAAAGTACAACTTGGGCAGGATCAACTTATATCAAGAGTTTTACATATTTTCCAAACATTTTATTGTGAGATAAAATAAAATAGCGCTAGTGGTTAAATAGTGTGGGTTCAAAGGCCTTTATCCTTTCATAAGGACTTAAACTGAGAAATTTATTCCTCAAATATGTGAGGATAATGTTTTCCTTTTTCTCTGTAGATAGAAAGATGTCCATAATATGTTGCTGATTAAAACAGGTTATTATATTTTTGGCATGAACTATTTTGTTGAAATATATATGTATGAATGCATGTGTATGTTTAAAAGAAAGCTGAATGGGTCTTTTCCTATTAGAATTATGTCAATTGGAAGGATTATCTCAAGACTGCGATAGCAATGTTATTTAACTGTTTTTTCAAAGAAAGCAGCCAGATAAAGGTCAGTGTCTGAAGCTCTATAATACTTGTGATGAGGCTGAAGAATGTGGCCTGTACCATCACCTTACTGCTCCTACTTGTCTATATAAATAAAAAGAAATTTGAGAATCACCACAACCTCCTAATAAGCTAAGTGAGGAGGGCCCCAAGAGATTATTCATAGAGAACACAGAGTCCTGCCAAGAAGAGTGACTGGCAGGTTATTGCCACGTTGAAGTCTGCTTTTGACTTTGAATTTGCTGATCTGTACTCTGAAAAAGAGAAAAGCAGCAAGCAGGCACCTCATCTGGCAGATCAATTAGGTTGTGGTACTGCTAGAAGTTGGCCTGACACTTTCAACTAGGCCTTAGTATTATCTGTTGAACTTAAATAATATCACAGAATGTCAGTATCACACAAGGCTACTCTGTATTGGTGATGGATCAAGGGAACAGTAAGACTACTTCATAGTCACGTCTGAATACAAAGAAAACATGAACATTGTCCAAGCCACAAAAATGACCAGACATCCCCCTACCTTAGGTAATATGAGGGACATATGAGGGATCTCCCCTCCTTCTCAATAAGACTTATCAAGATACCCAATCTTAGAATTACCTCTGTTTGCCGACAACTTATAATGAAGAGCAAAGCCCTTTCTTAAATCTTCCACAAAATCACCTACCACAGCCCCAATTACAATAAACCGTTTATAACTCATTCTTACCTAGACTCCTACAGTTCTCCTTGGTGTACATTCTTTCTTGCTGCCATGGACAATAGACCAAACATGTTCAATTACAGCTGTGACCCTGGTCTTTGCCTGGACAGCATTGATGTTTCCAAGCATATTTGTGTAAAAAAAAGAAATCTGGAGATGGCAGGTAAGGAAAGAGACAACAACAAGGCATTCATCACTCTGATTTAGCAAGGGTGTTTTAGTTCCCTAGAGCAAATGGAAAGGTACCCTGGCTCTTGCCGTTATGGGACCCAAGAGGGTTTATGGGGCCAAAGGAGCCCAGAAGTTAGAAAGAGTAAACTATAACAACAGAGGAGGTTTGGGGAAAGTCGATAGCATGTACCTCTCAAATCAGGCAACTCGGAAGTAGGAAAGCTCCTCAAATATTGGCTTAACAACCTCATGGGGGAGCCAACATCTAGATGTCTAAACACATAGAAAATAGCAAAAGCAAAAGTGAAATGTGATGGAAAGAGTAGATTTCATATATTCCCCCATGCCTCCTCCTAGTCCATACCATTCTAGAGGAAAAATGGGATCCAAAAAATGCAGGAAAGTGAGGTAGTTACAAATAGTGAAAGATTAGATCTACCCTCTGTCTTAGTATATGTCCCTTGTGTCAAAATCCAAGCACAAGCTGACAGGACAAGAAAAACATTAAACTAGTTAAGAGATGGAGGCCTACAAATTGATTAGCCTGGGCTGGATTTCACTAGAAAGCAGTGAGACCTGCCCAAAATTATCACTAAAGACTGAAAAGGGATATTCCATATAGCATAGTTAAAGGCAAGGGCTGGAGAAAAACAATTTTTTTCTACTTCACTCAGTTTAGACTGCTCAATAAATTAGTCCTACAATATCTCTAAGTTTGTTCAACTAAAGATTCAGTGGTTTTTCATTCCTTTTCCTTTTGGCCTATCTGTGCTTATAACTTTTTATAGAATAAACAATTAGGTCTATTTTAATAAATAATAAAATTGAGTAATTTTTTAAGGCAGGAATTTTTAGCAAAATAATGAGTGTACAATATTATAATAAATAAGAGATTTTCCTTTTTGAGGATGTTTGGTTGCCACTGGCACTGAAACATAAGACAGCAGATATAGTGAACTCTGCTGTCCAACTGCCACAGTCTTCTTACATTTATCAAGGCTTGTTTTACAGCCTAATTAATTGTGATGTATTCTGGAAAATGTTTCATGTGCACTTGAAAAGAATGTGTATTCTGTTGTTTTTGGATGGAATGTTCTGAATTTGTCTGTTATGTCTATCTGGTCCAATGTATCATTCAGAGACATTGTTTTCTTCTTATCTGGATGATCTATCTATTGATGTAGGTGGAGTTAACACTTAACAAGTTAACACTTTAAGAAGCCCCCTACTATGATTGTATTACCATCAATTTTTTTTCTTGTGCAATTAATATTTGCTTTATGTATTTAGGTGTTCCAGTGTTGGGTGTGTAGATATTCACAATTGCTATAATTTCTTGGGGAATTTATCTCTTTGTCATTATATAATGCCCTTCTTTATCTCTTGTTACAGTCTTTGCTTTAAAGTCTATTTTGATTTTGTCTAAATATTACTGCCCTAGTCTTCTTTTTTTTCTTCTTCCATTTCCATGGTAAATGTTTTTCCATCCCTTCACTTTCAGTCTATATGCATCTTTTGGTCCGAGGCAAATCTCTTATAGGTAGTATATAGATGGGGTTTTTTTCCAATCCATTCTGCCACTCTACGTCTTTTGATTGGAGCATTTAGACGATTTGCATTTATTGTAATTACTGATAGGTATGTACTTACTACTATTTTTAAAAAATTTTTTTTGGTTGTTTTTGTAGTTCTTCTTTATTCCTTTCTTCCTTTCTTGTTCTTTTTTCATGGTTGATGAGTAACTATAGTGTTCTTTTGGCTTTCTTTCTCTTTATTTTCTGTGTATTTATCATAGGTTTAGGGTTTGTTGCCACCATGAGGTTCATATATAACATCCTAATAGAAGTCCATATTAATTTGATGGCTCAACACCATCAATTGTGGTTGAATAATTTAAGTTCAAACACATTCTAGAAAAAACAAAGAGAGAGAGAGAGAGAGAAAAGGTTTTTTGTTTCTTTTTCTATTTCCCCTTTCCTTCCCTTTTTACTGCCTTCTCCACATTGTGTGTATATTTTGTCATATCTTACATCTTTTTATTCTTATTTTCTTATGTCTAATTATGACCATTTATTTTCCACTTAAATAAGTCCCTTTAACATTTTTGTAAGGCTAGTTTAGTGGTGATAAACTCATTTATCTTTTGTTTGTTTGGAAATCTCTTTATCGCCCCTTCAAACCTGAATGACAATCTTCCCAGTTTGCGTATTCTTCATTATAGGTTTTTTCCTTTCATTTTTTTGAATATATAATGCCACTTTCTTCTGGCTTCAAACTTTCTGTTGAAAACTCTGCTTATAATCCTATAGGTTCTCCCTTGTAGGTACCTTTTGGTTTCTTTCTTGCTTCTTTCAGGATTCTCTTTTTATCTTTAATCTTTGTCCTTTTTACTATTGTGTGCTACGGTACAGATCTTCTTAGTTCATCTTATTTGGAATTCTCTGTGCTTCTTAGACTTGAATGTCTATTTCCCTCCTTAGGTTAGGGAAGTTTTCAGTTATTATTTCTTCAAATAATTTTTCTATACCTTTCTTTCTGTCTTCTTCTGTGACCCTTATAAAATGAATGTTGTTTGCTTGATGTTGTACAAGAGATCTCTTAATCTCTCCTCATTTTTTAAAAGATTTTATTTATTTTAAAGAAAGAGAAATAGTATGCAAGTGGGGGGAGGGGCAGAAGGAGAGGGAGAGAATCTCAAGCAGACTCCAAGCTGAGTATAGAGCCTGACGCAGGACTCCATCTCACAACCCCAAGATCATGACCTGAGCTGAAACCAAGAGTCAGACACTCAACAAGTAAGCAACCCAGGTGCCCAAATATCCTCATTTTTAAAAATTATTTTCTCTCTTTGCTGTTTAGCTGTGTGCTTTCCATTATCCTCTCTTCCAGATCATTGATATGGTCTTCTTCATCTTCTAATCTACTATTGATTCCTTCTAGTGTGTTTTTTATTACAGTTATTGTATTCTTCAACTCTAATTGGTTCTAATATTTTCTATCTCTTTATTGAAAGTCTCACTGAGTTCTTCCATTCTTTTCTCTGGCCCAGTGGGTATCTTTGTGATTATTACTTTAAATTTTTTTAAATCATATTGCATATCTCTATTTTATTTAATTCTTTTACTGAGTTTTTTTTTTTTTCCCTTGTTCTTTCTTTTGGAGCATATTCCTGTGTCTTCCCATTTTGTTTGACTTTCTGTCTTTGTTTCTACAGATTAGGCAAAATGGCTACTTCTCCTAAACTTAAAGGAGTGGTCTTATATATGTTGACCCCTAAGCAGACTGTGTGCCTAATGACTTTTGCTGACTGGCTGAAACTGTGACTATATATTTTAGTTACTCTGTTAAACTGCAGCATGTTTCCATTTCTTTTGCTGTTCTCTTGCCATTCTCTAAGTCTTTGTTTGTTCAGTACCTATTCAGTTAGCCCTCAGCTCTTCAGGAGAACTTGTTCTATTAATAGGTATAATTTGGTGTATTCCATCGACATGGTGAGTTCAGAGTCTTCCTACATTGCCATCTTGAACATGTTTCTCTCTCTGTTTTTTCTCCCTTTCTAGTATTCCCACTACATGTATGGTATACATCTTGTAGTTGTCCCCCAGTCCTTGGAAACTCTGTTCTGTTTCAGTTTTTGCTCTTTGCCTTTTGGTTTTAGAGAAGTCTATTGATGTATTCTCTAGCTCAGAGATTCTTTCCTCAGCTATGTCCAGTCTACTAAGAAGCCCATTAAAGTCATTCTCTATTTCTGTTACAGTATTTTATTTTTTTAATCTTAACATTTCCTTTTGTTTCTTTCTTAGGATTTTTATCTCTGTGCTTACATTGTTCATTTCTTTTTGCTTGTTGTCTACTTTATCCATTAGAGCTATCATATTAATTATAGTTGTTTTAAAATTCTGGTCCAATTATTCCCACATCTCTGCCATCTATGTTCTGATACTTTCTCTGTCTCTTCAAACTATGCTGTATTTTGTATGCCTTGTGATTTTTTTCAAGATAGCTAGACATGATATACTAATTAAAAGGAACTGCTATAAATATACCTTAGTAATGTGGTGATGAAGTGTGAGGGGAGAAGTGTTCCCTAATCCTATGACTAAGTCTCAGTCTTTTAATAAAACTGTGCCTCTATAAACTTCATGAGAATTTCTCAGTTGTTTTTCCCTAGTTAGGCAGGACAGATTGGCTGGAGTGAGCTGGAGTTGAGTATTTTCCTTCCCTCAAATCAGGTAGGCTGTGGTTAACTAAATTTCCCCTGAGGGCAGGACTTGTTAAGAAGAATGGGGCATTTCCGGCATATTTTCAAATGATTCCTTTTCCCCTAGCCAGGCTAGAGGATAAAGGAGTTTTTTTTTTTGAGATATTTAGTGTGGGAATCTGGTTGAATTCTCAGATATAAATTTTTAAATATTTGGGCCCTTTATGACTGCGATCCCTGGAATTTTTTAACTCTCAGAGTTGTCCACACTGATTCTCTAGCTGTTCAATTATAGTTTATTTCAGTTCCTACTAGGCACCAGTTCCCAGAGTAGTTTCTTCTTGTTAGTCTGTGCTCTGGCAAGCTGTTCTTCCTTGTATTCACCTGTCTTTCCAAT
Source organism: Callorhinus ursinus (assembly GCF_003265705.2). Taxonomy (NCBI): domain Eukaryota; kingdom Metazoa; phylum Chordata; class Mammalia; order Carnivora; family Otariidae; genus Callorhinus; species Callorhinus ursinus. The sequence continues at coordinate 36,030,537 of NW_027397081.1, forward strand.
TTTGGGGGTAGCAGTTTGCTGTGTGTCCTCTCCTTTTTTATGAATCCAAGAAGAGTTGTTGAGTTTTCAGTCTGCCTGTGTTTTTACTCATTAAGATGGAATGGTGACTTCTAAGCTCCTTACTTGCAGAGCCAGAAACTAGAAGTCACTGTTTTTAATTTGACTCTATATTCCTTTTCTCTTCTCCTTTTTTGCCCACTATTGAAGACTCAAATATTTTTGATACTTAAATAATTCTTTCTATTGCCTTTTTGGCCATAATTTTTTATTATATTACTTCTTATCATAAAGAATGAACATATACTCAACTTATTAAACTGTAATATCTGTTCTCTGAAAATACTAGAATCAGGGAACACTTTAATTCCACATTCTCATTTTGCTATTCGTTATTGCCATATATGTTTCAATACCCAAAGAGCATCATCATCATCATCATCATCATTATTGATTTAAACATTTGGTATTCATTTTTACTTACTCCTACATTTATTCTGCATTCTTCATTGTCTCATGTATTTTATGTTTTCATTTGGGATCATTTTCCTTCTGCTGGAAGAACTCACTTTAATATTTTTTTTTTTTTTTAGGACAGCCTTGTTGGAAATCCCTCTCAGCTTTTGTTGTTGTTATTGTTTGAAAACATCTTTGCTGCACCTTAACTTTTAAAGTATATATTTCTGGATATAAAATTTTAGATTGGCAGTATTTTCTTTCAGAGTTTAAACATGTCATTCTGTTATCTTCTGGCTTACATTATCTTTATTGAGAAGTCAACTATAAATGTTATTGTTGCTACAATGAAATTGTCTTTTTCTCTTGCTGCTTTTACAATGTTTATATTCATCTTGGGACTGCAGCAGTTTTACTTAAGTGGGGTCTTTTCCTCCTTCACATTTGCTAAATATCTTGAGTCAGTATTGATGTTTTGTTTTGGGGTTTTTTTTAAGATTTTATTTATTTATTTGAGAAAGCAAGAGAGAGTGAGAGAGGAGGCATGAGCAGGTGGGGGGAGGGGCAAAGGAAGAGGACAAAGCAGGCTCCCCCCTGAGCAGGGAGCCCCATATGGGGCTCCATCCCTGGACTCCGGGACCATGTCCTGACCTGAAGACAGACACTTAACCGACTGAGCCACCCAGTGCCTCAGCATTAATGTTTTTAATTAATTTTAGAAAATTCTGAGATATCATTTCTTTGAACATTGCTTCTACCTCATTGAGTCTTCTTCCCCTTTTAGGGTTCTAATAACATGTATGTTAACACTTTTGAGCATGTAACTCTCTTAAGTTTATCTCTTTTTCATATGCTATTATCTTTCTATGCTTCTATCTGGATATTACAGTTAAACATTATGTTTAGACTATCTTGTATTTAGTCTAGTTTCTTATTAATACTATCCACCAAGTTCTTAATTTTACATGCTGTAATTTTCTATATTTTTTGTCAATTTAATTTTTTGTATGGATTTTCTATGGCTTCTCTGGTACTATTCCCATTCTCATCTATTTTTGCTTATCTTTCATCCATTTTAATAAACGTACTAAATTTTGGTTATTTTTAGCCATGTCTACTCCTATTTTTTGGATAATCCATACGTCTCCATCTATTTTTTTTTTTTGGTTGATGGCATAAATATTGTCTGAAGAGATCATCAACAAATGGTGTTTATTTTTTACCAGAGATAGTTCAACACTCTATTAGGCAGAGAGTGTGGGTTATTAGTTACATCAATCTCATAAGGGACTAATTGGGTCAAGAATGGATTGCAGTTTTAGTTAATTTTCAGACTACGTTTTTAAGGTGTAACCCACAACATCTTTCACTGAGAGCCTGGTGGATTGTTGCTTCCTCAGCCCTAAAATTACTCCAACCATGCACATAATAGTAGAACTCAGTTTCTGCTAACATATTCTTTTTAGCTCCACAACTTAGCCTCCTATCCCAAACCTAAAAATCTACTGAAAGGGAAATTACTATGTGTTTAATGCCATTCAAGTCTTCTGTAAACTCAGTCTGTGCTGGGGCAAAACACACACACACACACACACAAATAAAAAAAAACACTTTTTTTTTTTTTTTGTCTTCCAGCAATGTCTTCTAGCTGGTCCAATTCTAGATTCTCCAAGTCAAGGTATACCTAGAATCAGTAACTGTAAATATATGTGACTGTATATATCAATTCCACTTGCCACTCCAACAAGGGGTTTCAACTGTTGCCTGTTCTGTTTTGGTTCTGTTGCCTTTTGTGTCTTTAGTTCCTAAGCACCATGAGATGGTTGAATATTTCAGTCTGCCTTCTAGATGAGCACTGAACAATAGAAACATAATGTGAACCATATTTAAATTTGAAATTTTCTATCATCCACATTTTAAAAAGTGAAAAACTAACAAACATATAATTTTAATAATATATTTTATCCAATTCAACAAATGCAAAATACTACCATTTCAACATATAATATATAAAAAAAAACTATTGAGATATTTTACCTTTTTTTTTCTTTGTACTAAGTCTTTGAAAATCTAGTGTGGATTTTACTCATAGTATATCTCAATTTAGAATAGCCACATTTCTTTTTTTTTAAGATTTTATTTATTTATTTGACAGAGAAAGACATAGCAAGAGAGGGAACACAAGCTGGGGGAGTGGGAGATGGAGAAGCAGGCTCCCTGTGGAGCAGGGAACCCCATCCCAGGACCCTGGGATCATGACCTGAGCTGAAGGCACATGCTTAACAACTGAGCCACCCAAGCACCCCTAGAGTAGCCACATTTCAAATGCTAACCAGCCACATGTGACTAATGGCTACTGTATATGACAGACCACTTCTAAAAACTTTTGTCTAGTTCTTTAGCCAACCTCATAGCTCAAAATTCAGCAAATGTCATGGAAGATTGTCCATATCTGAAATCCCTCAGTTCTCTACTTTCATTACTCCAACCTTGCACATAAAGCACATTCAAAGCACTGCTGGATTGTTTCCCCATTGCAACCTTCTACTGTCAACACTGATTAACAGCTCTTAATCAGCACTAAAAATGAAAAATGGCCCCAAAAAGAAAATGTTTGGCAATTTTCAGCTCACCTCTTAAAAGTTTTTTCCATCTCTAGAATTTAGTCTAATCTAATTGCTTCCCACCTCTTTGATGCCTTTTTTCAGCTTTTCTAGGTTTGCTTTGCTTTGGTTTGGTTAATCATAATCATTGGCCTACCTAAATCTGCTTCATCCCAACTGAATGCAGTTAGGTACAGCAACTAAATGTAAAGTTTCCTATTTACATTTAAGGATTTTTTTTTTCAGTTTTAGGAAAGATGTGTTGCTTACAAAACAATTTAACTTACAAAGTTTGTACTTGTTTCATCTGAAACCTTTCCGAATTGCTACTTTACTAACTTGACCAGTGATGTTAGGTTTTCCTGCAGTCTTTATCAGTCAAACATAGCTGATGCCTTGAATTTAAAGGTTTAGGAAATCAAAGCTAATGACCCTATATCTATGATCATTTTAAAAGAGTGATAAAAATTGTTTTATATAAGAATTATAATATTAAGAAAGCTATAGGTTCTACCTTTTATAAAAGAGATACTATAACAAAAACACTATTATGCCAATATTTTGTGAGGGTCTAATACTTAATTACCTTTTTTCTAACTTTTCTATTCAGAGAAACACATTTTAGATGAACTACACATTCGTATATTCTTTCTGAAGTCCTGTGTTTCTGAATCCCTGTGAAAAATTTTATAATGAGTTTGGGATCTAATTAATAATGTACTAAAATTAAATTTGCAGAGACAATACATTGACCTGTTAAGACTTAACACTCATTAATCTATATGCTCTGCAAGTTCAGAGAATTATTTTTGTTGGGCCCCATTGGGTTAAATGCCCATGATCCTTCAATTTGCAATATTTAAAGAGAAATCATTGCTTGTTTTCTTGAGGGAAGATTATCAACATAAATTCCAATAACTGGAAAAAAGTAGTTCATGCATTCAATAAATTATTAAACTAACATTCACTGAGCACAAACCATATCCTAGCATTGATTAGCTTTCAGAAAGGCCAAGAAGAATATCATAAGACACTATCCTCTAGAGATACTAGATTTATTTATGGAAATATATGTGAAAAATCACATTGTATCTTATTATAATAGTACTGTTGTCACAGCATCATAAGAACTCAAATGAATAAACTCATTCTGAAGGATTAAAGAAAGTTAAAGATAGATTTTTTAGGGTGCATAGAAAATAAAATGCTGTGAGAGGGGAAGAAAGTTCCAAAAGTTAAATAACATTCATAAAATTATGGATGGGTAAATATGTGGAATGTTCAGAAAGAGAAAAAAGAAAAAAAGAAAAGAAAAGAAAAAGAACAAGGTATATTGTAGCTTTAAGGTCATTAATGCTTCCTGAATGACTTTCTTTGGGATCCAGTAGTTCCTGAATAGGAAACCTGTTTGTAATTCTAATTAGGCTTTGGCATACAAACTGGCTGGCTATAGTATTCCTTAAAATGGACCTAACTAACCCAAATTAACATTTTAAAAATATTAATTTAATGAATAGTATAAAATACAATACAATATGAATATGTAGAATATTAATTTAACTATATATTTTTAAATATTAACATAAGTATTTGGATATATATTTCAAAATTCCCAAATGTGTTATGTTGAATATCTAAGAGGGCCAAATGGACTCATAGGTGTATATTTATTAAATTGGATACTCTTTATGCCCATGAATACAGGAGTAGTTAATTGAATGCATAGGAGATAAAATGGTTGCTTTTATATTTTTGAAGATGGAGAGTTTAAGTAAGTATAAATGATGTAGAGTCTTTATTTTACAATATTTACCCCTAACAATGACAACAGACAGCATTCTTCTTATGACCATTGATATGCATTTGCAAAGCACATACTAGAGTCAATGTTACAATTAACTTTGGCCCTGACTTTGAATACCATAGAGTCAGTTTCCATTTATCTGTTTTAATGGGGCTAAGCATAAAAAAGAAGGAACTAAGAGGGTATTATTCTGTAGATGACCATGACACCTTGGGTGAGAAAAAGGGAACTTTTCCATCACCATCTGTAGAAATAATTATTACTATGATTTCAGACAGTGTTTACTTGTTATGAAGATAATGGGACAGAGAGCTATTTCTAAAGATAGCATGTCAAACAGAAGTATGTTGATCTGAGAATCTATCAAATAAATCTGGTAGTAAAAATGTAAAGAAAACAAGTTTCCTTGAGAGAATCATGTATAAAATATTTTTCCTTGACATATGGTCTTTGGGTAAAGAAAATACTACTTCTTTTTTAAATTTCAGAAATAAAATATGTACAGTTTAATATCTGCCAAGTTAACCGAACTTTAAAAAGGAAATTTGCTTAAGGATGCCATTTCCACTATCTAAAACTCTGCCTTGATAAAAATGAGTAAAGGGGAGGAGGAAAATCAGGTTAGATCTTGCATTTTATTTGGCCAAAGTCACTTTTAATGACTAATTGGTTATAGAAGGGAGAGCAAACATTAACATTCCTTACATGTTCCTCACTAGAGTTACATTTTTTAAAAGTAAAAATAAGCCACTTATTTTCCTGCCCCTAGTGAAATAATGTCAGTAGGCAAACTATTTGGCAGCACATTAAGAAGAGTAATGACTATGAAGTTTCTTAGATTCTCAAGTAAAGTGAAAACCATTGTGATTTGAAAAAAAGAAAAAGCAATGTTACATGTGTTTGGGCTAGGAAGAGCACCAGCAGCCCAAAGCTAAATATTTGGCTTTTTAACTTTCAATTAGTCAATGTGAAAATAAGAAAATTCTTAACTAACTTTAAAAAAGCCACTTTGTTTTTAATGATCAGGCTGACTGCCATCATTCCAGGATTTGGATTCTAAAGAAGCCTCATCTTACATGCCAAATTTAATACAAGGTAGGAGCTGCAGGGAGGTACTATATTTAGCAAAATTCTGAGACTGCATTTGGGTCATTTCAGAAAAACTGTCATGATTGATGCATCATTTATGATCTTGGAAACAGAATGGATACCAGCTAGTTCAAATGAAATTTAATGAAGGAACTACTTAAAGAGCAATGTTATGGGACCCTATAAAGGGTGCAGAGATAACCAGAGACAAGCAACAGAGAAAACCCCTGGGGCTGAAAAGGAGGAGATAAGATAATGTTACCATATCCTTTGTGAGAGAGGATTCTGGAAGGTGGGCCTGCTTGATAGGAATTGTGAAGGAGATAGAAGGGGATGCTTTCCAAAATGGAGCTCTTGAGCAAGGAGGGGGAAGGAGTGAAGTACCTCAATATTTTTTCCTGCATTCTGATCTGTCCATACTTCCCATTGACTAAACCAGGGGTAGACTGATAAATTAAATGTTTAAAAAATGGCTTTCAGAACAAAAATAAAACTTTGATTTTAGAATTTGCCAATGCCTATGGTGTAATGACTCCCACCATGGCTGATTTCAATATACCAATGTGATGTCATTGAACTGGACGTGGAAAGAGAAGTACACAATTGGCTCTTGCAAGCTGGTTTGAGTTGGCTCCAGTATACCACTGGATCAAGCTTAAAAAAAAAAAAAAAAGGCTAATCACCATGGAGCCCAGGGAATGCAGTGTATAGGAGATTTAGAGCATAGCAAAGACTAGTGGTGAATGGATCTGGGGGTAGGAGAAGTCCCATAGAGAATAACCATATTGACAAGGTATAAAACTTGCCCCAAATTTCTGCATAATTGACCCAGCCAAGACTAAAATCTAATTCTGATATAAGTTCTCTCCTATACTGTTCTATCTTTTTAATATAATGCTTGTATATGCAACCACCAATTTCTTAAGACAAACTTTTGACCCAAACCTAACTTGAAGCAAAGATTCAGACATGAAAAGCAACTTAGTTGGGAGTTTAGCTTCTGGATAAGTTTGCAAAGAGAAAATACATTTTAGGCTTAGAAACTGAGCTTTTCCATGTTTGACTTTTTAAAATGGGGTGGAATAGTTGGGAGAGATTTCAGTAGGATCCAATGAAAGGAGAAGAAAAAAATCATTCACTCTCTTCTTCCAGAAAGTTTGTTCAAACACTGATGGAAAAACTCAGTCCTTTATAAGTCACCACCTTGACAAGTCTTTTGAAAATGATATTGAAGCATCCACATGGTGGAAGTTGAAATTAAGTATCTTTTAGGAACTTTTAAAACTGAGAGTTGATGATCTTGAATCATCTAGCCACCACATATAATTGTTATTTTTTCCTATGAAATTATAATTACTAATCTAAGTCTTCTCTTTATCTATCAGATGTGAGGTGCTTTTTATTCTTAATAAATAACATAGTGGGAGGTTAATATAGGACATTTTCTGTCTCAGATTAGATTGAGGATGCAAAAGACCAGGAAGAAACCAATTTGTGACATTACCTCCTAAATTCCAAAGTGAGCATTTGCAAAAAAGAAAGTTTCTTAAATTGGTTTTCAGACCTGTAGGCCCCATATCTAATCAGAAGTGTAAATGGGTTGAGTCTGAACAAGTTGGGAGAGGGGATTACTATGGCAAGTGTTGGTGCCTATTTACCCTCCTCTGCCAGACCTGTGGTAGAGAGGTTTTAAAGGAAGCTTGATAAAGGGTTTTCTGTGAATGTCCTGGTGTTTGGATTGGATGTCCCATGGGAATACTGTTTGACAACTGCTTTTGAGTAACCTAAAGTTGAAAGGATAAATATATCAGTCTGAGGCATGAAAGGGGGAGAAATGGGATGGAAATAGGACTGAGCTTTATTTCCACCAACAGTGGGGCAACAAATGCATGAATCTTATTAATGAATTAGAGTGGGCATTGATTAAATTGACTGCAACCCTCATAAGTCCTGTTCAAGGCAGGGATGTGGGAATGATATAACATCGACAGAAAAGATTATATTTCCAGACGCCCAAGCATCCAGAGAAAAAATCAAAGTAGCCAGATGAAAAAAGTAATAATAATAAAACATCACCTGCATCTTGGGAAGGACAGTCCAAGGCCAGAAAAACACCACCGAGAGAGTACTGAATAGTCACAAACTCCAGAAAGCCCAGCGTTAAAAGCAGGATAAGATCTGGCAAGTAAAGTGGTTGATCCTTAATTATTTCTAGTTTGCTTCAAATTCAAAATATTCAAATACTGGAAGCCACGGCTAATTAATTGACTTGCAGTAGGTAAAGAAAAGCAAGAAGAGAACATAGAAAAGCCAGACATCATCACCCTTTTCTAGTACAGCCTTCTCAAGCATAAACCGAGCTCAAAGTGGGAGAGAAAGTTTTTTATTGTTACTCGAGAAAAAAAAAATAATCTCTAAATTTTTGTTATAACAATTAAGTCTTTTAAGTATCAGAATAACTAAAGAAATTAGAGTCATAGAAAACACAAATAAGAAAAATAAGAGATAAATATGACTATATTACCATGAAGAAAATTAGAAATGATGTTTGTAATACATACTTTGTTTGAATATAAAAATAACTCAAATTTATAGAAAAAAATCGACTATATAGGAAAAAAAAAATGGGCCAATGTCATTAAACAGGCACTTCACAGAGGAGGAAATACAAATGCACAGTAAATATTTGGAAGTTGTTCAATCCCTTTGAAGAGCAGGGAAGGGAAATGCAAATTATAATATGAATAAAATACTATTTTATACATACTAGATATGCAAAATAAAAGCCTAAGAAAGCAAGGACTAATAAGAATGCAGAGCAAGAGAAATTTATATATTGCTGGTGGGGTAAAAATTGGAACTTTGGAAAATTATTTGGAATTAATTACCTAGTAAAGTTGATGTAATTCAATTTAGGTAATCTGTAAATGTGAATCTCAGAATTCTCTTCTTTATGATTTCATGTTAGGGTTTGCCACATGAGAAATTTACATGTTGTTTAGTTAGAGTCTGTAAGGGGCAGACTCATTGGGAATACTGGGTTACTGTTTTTCTTCCTGTTTCACCCCTCATCAAACCAAGCTTACCTTCTCTGTCAGCTTGCTAGATGAATTGCTACAGACTCAGAGACAATATCCAAGAAAACTCAACACACTTCCATAGACTTTTTTTTTATTTTATTTTATTATGTTATGTTAATCACCATGCATTACACCATTAGTTTTTGATGCAGTGTTCCATGATTCATTGTTTGCGTATAACACCCAGTGCTCCGTTCAATACATGCCCTCTTTGATACCCATCACCAGGCTAACCCATCCTCCCACCCCCCTCCCCTCTGGAACCCTCAGTTTGTTTCTCAGAGTCCATAGTCTCTCATGGTCCGTCTCCCCCTCCGATTCTCCCCCTTCATTTTTCCATTCCTACTATCTTCTTTTTTTTTGAACATATAATGTATTATTTGTGTCAGAGGTACAGGTCTGTGACTCATCAGTCTTACACAATTCACAGTGCTCGCCATAGCACATACCCTCCCCAATGTCTCACCCAGTCACCCCATCCGTCCCACCCCCCCACCACTCCAGCAACTCTCAGTTTGTTTCCTGAGATTAAGAATTATATCAGTGAGGGGGCGCCTGGGTGGATCAGTTGGTTAAGCGACTGCCTTCAGCTCAGGTCATGATCCTGGAGTCCCGGGATTGAGTCCCACATCGGGCTCCTTGCTCAGCAGGAAGTCTGTTTCTCCCTCTGACCCTCTTCCCTCTCGTGCTCTCTATCTCTCATTCTCTCTCTCTCAAATAAATAAATAAATCTTTAAAAAAAAATAAAAATCTTAAAAAAAAAGAATTATATCAGTGAGATCATGTGATACATGTCTTTCTCTGATTGACTTATTCTGCTTAGCATAATACCCTCTACTTCCATCCACATCGTTGCAAATGGCAAGATTTCGTTTTGGTTTTTTTTTGATGGCTGCATAATATTCCATTGTATATATATACCACATCTTCTGTATCCATTCATCTGTTGATGGACATTTAGGCTCTTTCCATAGTTTGGCTACTGTGGACATTGCTGCTATAAACATTGGGGTCACGTACCCCTTTGGATCACTACATTTGTATCTTAGGGTAAATACCCAGTAGTGCAATTGCTGGGTCGTAGGGTAGCTCTATTTTCAACTTTTTAAGGAACCTCCATACTGTTTTCCAGAGTGGCTGCACCAGCTTGCATTCCCACCAACAGTGTAGGAGAGTTCCCCTTTCTCTGCATCCTCGCCAACATCTGTCGTTTCCTGACTTGTTCATTTTAGCTATTCTGACTGGTGTGAGGTGGTATCTCATTGAGGTTTTAATTTGGATTTCCCTGATGCTGAGCATTTTCATGTGTCTGTTTGCCATTTGGATGTCTTCTTTGGAAAAATGTCTGTTCATGTCTTCTGCTCATTTCTTGATTGGATTATTTGTTCTTTGGGTGTTGAGTTGGATAAGTTCTTTATAAATTTTGGATACTAGCCCTTTATCTGACATGTCATTTGCAAATATCTTCTCCCATGCTGTCAGTTGTCTTTTGGTTTTGTGGACTGTTTCCTTTGCTGTGCAAGAACTTTTTATCTTTATTTTTATCCCAATCGTTCATTTTTGCCCTTGCTTCCCTTGCCTTAGACAATGTTTCTAGGAAGAAGTTGCTGTGGCTGAAGTCAAAGAGGTTGCTGCCTGTGTTCTCCTCTAGGATTTTGATGGACTCCTGTCTCACATTTAGGTCTTTCATCCATTTTGAGTCTATTTTTTGTGTGTGGTGTAAGGAAATGGTCCAGTTTCATTCTTCTGCATGTGGCTGTCCAATTTTCCCAACACCATTTGTTGAAGAAACTGTCTTTTTTCCATTGGACATCCTTTCACTTTGAAACTAGAATCAATCATAAGAGGAAAATCAGAAAGAACTCAGATACATGGACACTTCCATAGACTTCTATTCCAGACTCCTGCAGGATTCACTCCAGCAACTACATATGCCTAGCTTCCCACAAGCTTTATTTTATCAACCATACCATATCAAATATTTTTTACTTTTCTCTGATCCTTTCCACACCTTTGTTTCTCCAGCACTTCCTATAATTTTGTAAGATTAATTTTTGTAATAAATTCCTTACCCATAATATAGTAGTTCTGCTACCCCGATCCAACACTGACCCATACATAATTTCTGAATCTGCAAATCCATTCTTAAGTACATATTCTGGAGTACTTCTTGTCCCTGTATACCAAGAAATACAAAAAGAACATTTTTGTGTTTGGGAATACTGTGCAACAATAAAAGTGATTTCAACCCAAATACCCATCAAATATAAAATGACTAATGTGTTGACATAGTTTCTTACAAAGCAAATGAATAAATTACAGCTTTCACATCAACATGGTCAAATCTCAGGAAGGATAATACTGACATAAAAAGTTAGGTAAGAATAATTATATAATGTTTATAAAAATAAATTATCTTTTGAGCACAAATAATATTTTTTGCCATACTTAAAAATTTGGTAAAATAGTAAGGAAGAGGAGAGGAATAATAATCACTGAAGTCAGGGTAGTAGTTACTTCTGGAGAACAAAGACTAGAATGGAAAGTGGGAGATTGGGAAGTACCACGGGTTGAATTATGTTCCCTGACAAATTCATATGTTGAAGTCCTAACCCTCAGTACCTCAGAATGTCACTATATCTGGAGAGAGTGTCTTTATAGAGATAGTCAAGTTAAAGTGAGGTTGGAAGGGTGGACCCATGTCCAATATGACTGGCATCCTTTTAAAAAGGGAAATTTGTCCACAGAGACATATGCAGAAGGAAGATGATGTGAAGACAGGAAGGAGGAGGCCATCTATATGTTAAGGAGAAAGACCGGGAATACTTTCTTCCTTCACAGCCAACCCTGCCAGCACTTAATCTAAGACTTCTAGCCTCTGGGACTGTGAGACAATAAACTTCTACTGTGCTAGGCACTCCTGTTGGTTCTGTTTCTCTGAAGAATGCTAACTAATACAAAACAAGTCTTGAGGCTTCACTTTTATCCAAGCAGTGGAGAGAAATCATCCCAATGAAACACATGTGGACAAGCAAGTGTAGAAAAGCATACAATAGTTCCAGGAGTGCTGCCCATCATGTTCTGCATGTTCAATGTATTGATTACCTAGCTTTATCTCAGTCACAATAAGAAGCCGAGAATGACACATTATTAACCTCATTTTAAAGATACAGAAAAGGAGACTTTTTGGGTTGCTTATTAGTTTACTCTAAGTCACATAGCTAGTAAATATGAGATCTGGAATTTACAACTTAAGTGGTTCCAAGGAATAAGTTTATAAAACAAGCTGAACTTAATAGATGACTACTATAATAAACTACCCTTTCTTGAGAAAGTTGTGAATATACACTTCTTCTTTTATAAGACCTCTCTTCCTGTTTCTCTCCTTAGTTCTAACACCTGGGATTGTCTCCAGTCAAAAACAGGGGTTCAAGAAGGCCAACTAGTTGGTTAGCAGTAAGTTCAAAACCTGGATAATCATCCAAAGCTCTAGGGGAGCATTCTTAAAAATAGACATTGGGGAGGGTATGTGCTATGGTGAGCAATGTGAATTGTGTAAAACTGTTGAATCACAGACTTGTACCTCTGAAACAAATAATACATTATATGTTAAAACAAAAAGGATAGTAGGAAGGGAGAAATGAAAGGGGGGAAATCGGTGAGGGAGACAAACCATGAGAGACTACGGACTCTGAGAAACAAACTGAGGGTTCTACAGGGGAGGGGGGTGGGGGGATGGGTCAGCCTGGTGATGGGTATTAAAGAGGGCATGTACAGAATGGAGCATTGGGTGTTATGTGCAAACAATGAATCATGGAACACTACATCAAAAACTAATGATGTAATGTATGGTGATTAACATAACATAATAAAATAAATAAACGTTAGGAATATCTATATATATATATATACATATAGAATAGAATATTATGCAGCCATCAAAAAATGAAATCTTGCCATTTGCAACCACATGGATGGAACTAGAAGGTATTATGCTAAGCAAAATAAGTCAATCAGAGAAAGACAATTATTATATGATCTCACTGATATGAAGAATTTGAGGAACAAGACAGAGTATCATAGGGGAAGAGAGGGAAAAATGAAACAAGAGGAAACCAGAGAGGGAGACAAACCATAAGAGACTCTTAATCTCAGGAAACAAACTGAGGGTTGCTGGAGTGGAGCGGGGTGGGGAGGGGATGGGGTGGCTGTGTGATGGACATTAAGGAAGGTATGTGCTATGGTGAGCACTGTGAATTATGTAAGACTGTTGAATCACAGACCTGTACTCCTGAAACATATAATACATTATATGTTAATTTAAAAAAATAAAAAAAAAAGAAATTAGCCTTCATATTTGGGCAAAATAGTTTTCCCAAAAGAAAAAGCATAGTATTCATATATATATGGGCTAATTTCTGAAATTCTGTCCACATTTTTTAGCTTTATTGAGATATAACATTGTGTAAGTTCAAGGTACTCAATGTGGTGACTCAATACACTTATAGACTGCCACCACAGCATTAATTAACACCTCCATCATGTCACATAATTACCAGAGAATTCTATCCATATTTTTTTAATTTTTTATCCATATTTAAAACCTCTGTCTTCACCTGACCCAATTTCCTAATAACAATAAACATAGTACAACTCCTTTGAAATCTTATAGCATTTATGTAACCATTTTATACATATCAAATAATATCTTGCACTGTAGTTATCTATTTAATATTCTCCTCAGATATTGGGTTAATATTTCTTGAAATTAGGCTTCATAACTTGAACAGACATTTCTGCGAAGAAGACATACAAATGACCAACAGACACATGAAAAAGTGCTCAACATCACTTGGCATCAGGGAAATCCAAATCAAAACCTCAATAAGATACTACTTCACACAAGTCAGAATGGCAAAAATTAACAAGTCAGGAAACGACAGATGTTGGCGGGGATGCGGAGAAAGGGGAACCCTCCTACACTGTTGGTGGGAATGCAAGCTGGTGCAGCCACTCTGGAAAACAGTATGGAGGTTCCTCAAAAAGTTGAAAATAGAGCTACCCTACGACCCAGCAATTGCACTACTGGGCATTTACCCCAAAGATACAGATATAGTGAAATGAAAGGGCACATGCACCCCAATGTTTATAGTAGCAATGTCCACAATAGCCAAACTATAGAAAGAGCCTAGATGTCCATCAACAGATGAATGGATAAAGAAGATGTGGTGTGTGTGTGTGTGTGTGTGTGTGTGTGTGTACAGATGAATGGATAAAGAAGATGTGGTGTGTGTACACACACTTCTTTATCCATTCATCTGTTGATGGACATCTAGGCTCTTTCTATAGTATATAGAATATATATATATATATATATATATGGCCTTAAAACAGTGTTATAAATGTGTGTGAAAGGATTAGGATATTAAGGTATAACCCTATGAAATCATGACCAGTGTTTATGGATTGTCATTAAAATGTTGAATAAATAAATATATTCATCTCCACATGACATTAATTTTAATCTGAAACTAGTTGTACCTATATTTACTGAATGCATTCTAGGTGCAATAGACAATGGTCTACCTAGTTTATATTATTTATTTTATTTAATTCTCACAAGTCTGTAAAATCATCTTTTTATTTACATCTCCTAGATGAAGAAATTAAAGGGTAGAATAATATTCTAATAACAATATTCTAATTCTTAATAATAAATCTGTATGTGGTCCTTGATACAATCAGGTGAGGACCATTGCTTAGACCAGAATATAGATTTTATCCAGCATCTCAAATCAGTCATAGACAGGGACCCGTATTAGTCTCTAAAGAAACCAGAACACTAGACTTCAACTAAGTAGCAGACTGGAGCTTAATTCATTATTTCAAGAGTTTATTTACTATACAGGTACTTTGGGGTCACCTTCTCCTTACTAAACACTATGCAAAGCTGTCTATAGAAAGAGCTATATTGTGTATATGAGCACCAACTACCTCTATGCATTCATTACTTTGAAGAGCTGACTTATTCATTAATAATGCTATACATTTATCTGTGAAATTGGAAACATTACTTTAACTTATCTCATGATTATTGTGATAAATAGCTTATAAAAACAATTTAAAAGCACTTAAGAAGAACAAAGTACTAGGGGAAAAAACTAATAAAATATTCCCTATAGTACTGTCTATACTAAAAGTAGATATATCTGCTGAAGGAGCACTTTTTCATAATTACAGCCCTGTCCTTTAATTTAAAATAAACCTGTTAGCTTAAAATAAATTTGGCATTAAAATAGGTTTTATATCAAAATGAATGTGTTTTCCCCCAAAGAAAGCTTGATAAAATCCATTTAATTGTGTAATCTTAACTTCCCATTATTGGGTAACTGAAATTAACAATGATAGGTGTTTAAATAAGCAAATTCCAATTACTATTAACATAAGCAATTCATTATTCCAAATGTAATCAATGTAGCTATTAAAGTACTGTAAACAGAATAATTATCAATGTGAATTATATTCCTACCACACAGAGTCCGTCAGATACACTTTTTTGGTGAGTTTTATTTTTTTTTTTACTTTGTGTATTTATGTACTACATATGCTACATATGTATATGTAAATATACTCCTTGTGAACACTCCCCTTTGTCACTTTTTCTTTTAATGTTTATGAACAAAGGTAGAAGAACACTACAGACTTGTAAATAATACCTATCAGCAAAAACCTATCCTTATTTTACATTAAAACCCATTGACCAAATATAGCTGGCAGTGGCTTCCAGGTCTAATTTTAAGCTGTATGTTGTACTATTATTTTTCCCCTATTTTAAAGAGGTATGGTCTCATCATAACTCATATGGCTGGAAACATCTTTAAGTGAAGTCTGGAGTAAATTATGGCTTAAAGTAAGAAATTTCAGATATTTGGAATCTTCCAGTTTTCTAGAAGATGGTAGTGGTGGAGTGTGGTGTGTGTATATGTAATATACATATGCAGAGAGCAAATATAAGTTAAAATGCTTATTAGAGGAATAATGGCCACACTGATCAGACCAAGGTTTCCCTTAGTCAAACCCAGAAGACTCCCCACCACCACGTACATGGGTTTAAAGGGCACTGGAATTAACCTGCCAACCAATGAATTTGAAAAAGCAGGCATCATTACCTACTTTACAAAAGACAGAACTAATTCTGTAAACAGTTTAAATATGATTTTCTCCAAAGCCGTTTAATCTGTCCATATAATAACAGCTAAATATTGAAGGTTTACTAGGTACTGTATTGGTTATCAAAGGTAAGGAAGGACAACTTCATCTAAATGCTAAGTGAGCATTATGGAAACAAACGATGTGAAATAGTTTTCCAGTAAGTGTTAGGGTGGGCAAGATAGTCCTAGACCACTATTTTTGTGAAGGCACAGAAACTATTTAATTAATTTTGCCTAATACTTTTCAATCCTTTTGTGAGTGCAATCTGCCTTTTATTTGTACAAAATTATTTTGTTATACAATGATAAAGCAAAATTCTATTCTGTAAAGAGAGTTTTATGACAGTTAAAAGTCAAAGCTGACATAACAATGAAACTTGGCATCATTAGTGATAGAGCTGCTTCCCAGCATATTATCTTTTCCTTTAGGAAAACAACCTTCTAATTCTCCCACTCTCTCCTGCTGCTAACACTGCCCAGAGGCTGGAACTTGCCCTCCGGGGAGAAATGGAAAGCTCTCGTATTAAGCTCATTCCCTTGAAACAATAAAGTTATATAGTCTGGCCCCTACATCATGAAAACTGACTGAAAGAAGGAGAAAGAAAACCATGAGGCAAAACCCTAGGAAGGACCTTGGACTGGACCAGTTACGACTGATTCAAAGTGTGCTGCTTCGGTTTGCCCAGCCCTTCAAGTAGATTGTCTTAAATGACCAAGCTCGGTATTAGCAATCACTTTGGGGAAAATATAGAAGGACCCCACATCTTGCAAGGCACAAAGTAGCATAGCAGAAGCAGAAATTGCCTAAAGTTTATAGTTAGCCAAAAGAGACCCACAAGAAAAATAGGCAATGATCTACAGCCCTAGTAGATAGCTAGCCAGCGTAAACACAATCAGAATGCATTTGAGAAATAAATAAGCATTTGTCATGGATGTCTAGAGAAATCTTTAGAAGGGACACTATTTCTTATACTCAAGCACGAGACTTGCATCATAATGACTTGTGTCCAATTTGGGAATCATCAGCCAGGGGATTGTTTTATCCAGGTTTGTGAACCAACACATGCTTATGTGATGTAAGATGCAGTATCAAAATTTCCTTATCCAGAAATGTAAATAGTACCAGGGTTTCTAGAGGCTAGTATTTGAAACAATTGTTACTGAAATTTCATTCCACAACTTGAATGAATGCACGTCATAGTTCCTATCATTTATGTCTTAAGGCCGATATAGTGATCTTTTTTTTAATAGGTGTAATGACTTAAGGAAGAAGAAACATGTTTGGTCTACCGATTTTGGAAACTAAGTTTGAGGTCAGCAAGATTAAACATAAAACTTGTCACCATGTACCTCTAAGTCTTATCTCTTCTAACATAGTATTCATACTATTTTCAAGTTATTTTAAATTATTATACTCAATAATTTGAATTACATTAGGTTTTGACTGTAGCAGCTGAGCCTTACTATCTCTATTAAGTTTTCATCTATTTTTAATTAAAATTTAGTATGAGAAAATAACCAAATAAACCCAATATGGTACTATCCTGTATTGGAACCAGGTCTGCTAAACAAGGACTCATCATCTGGTCCTACTTAGTGGAAGCAAGATTTAAGCAGAAATCAGAGACTACTAAATTTCCATTTGTTCTCATCACAGATTGATGGCTACAACATTTTAAGACTAAATAGTAACTTCAGGAAGAGGGTTCTGGTACCAAGATTTAGGTGCATCAATTCCCCTCATCACTTCAGTTCAAATGAATGTAAATAAATGAGTCCATAGGAATTCAAAATAGCTTGAAAACTGGGTTAATTTTCTCTTGTGCTTATAAATAATTGCACAGCAATGACAGCCTCTTACAGGGCTCAACAAAATTAGTGGGAGGACATCAACTTTAAAAATGTGAGATTGCATTCTCTTCCTAAGGACACAAGATGAGACCTGCAAAACACACAGAATAAAAGCATAAAACAACTTAGGTAATAAAATGAAAACAAACAAACAAAAAGAGAGAAGAGGAAAGGAGACATTTGTAGATATTACCTATTTATAGATATTACCTATTAATCTTTAAAACTACACTGTAAAGGGAGTATTACTATCACAGTTATATTAAAGAGAAATCAGGCTCACTGAGCTTAAGAAATAGGACTAACACCACTTACATATTAAACAACAGAATGGGGGAGTTTAAACCCAGATCTTCCTATTTTAGGACTCCTGCCCCATAGCACATCATGTTCAAGGTGTTATCTCCTCCAAATACCCTCCCCACCCCATACCAATCTTCTAATCATCACTTTGCTATCCCTTAGTTTTCTTGAGTTTTGTTCTCTTGTGTCTTTTGAAATTCAGTGAGAACAGAACTGAATCTTATATCCTTGCTGTGTTCAGATTAAATCATACATGAAAAGGGAACTCCAGGTAATGGGCATGTTTTTTTGTAAATCAAAATAATTAGTATTAAGAATGAGATGTAGTTAGAGGACTTACTAAGCTTATTAATTCAGTTAACATAACCCCCAAAAAAGAAAACAAGCTGGCTTTATTTTATGGCACACCTGGCTTCCTGCTGCATAAAAAAGGGATTGCTATGAAGGCAGAGAAGAAATTCCATATCTCAAAGGAGAGCACATTTTCCTTTAAGAGAGGCAATTATATTACATTCCAGGCTCTATCCCTCCTCTTTGTTGTTCACCAGCACTGAAATAATAGATTCATCTGCCCTAAAGGTAGACATTATTAGTTGCTCACTTGTATCAAAGAAAGTTTGCCTCATTAACAGAAGGCTTCCCCATGCTGTGGTTAGTCATGGTTATGCATTAAGCAGAAACTTCATTAAATCAGCACTCGGATGTTCTCTTTTTACCTTTACATTCAGAATTTATGAAATGAACTTATTCAACTTCCTCACCTTTGAATAATTTGCACAATTGATTAGTTCATTAAATGCCATCCAATCTCTTCTTTGTAAATATATTCAAGTCTGTAGCAAGAATCACATGCCTAAAGTTATATAACCATGCATTTTTCATGGGTACGGAAGCTGGGGGTATTGATCATTACTGGTACTTTAAAAGAGAAAAGGAAGTCTTCTGAGTAGTTTTAAATTTCTCAAGGCATATTGTATCACAGCATCGATTTATGCCTTAAGAAATGTTTATTTAAACTTTTGTTTTTCCAAGAATCATTATCTTATCCATACAAGATAAAATGACATTGGAAATAATTCAAGTACAGAATTACTTCTACTCTGAACTCGGTGTTTGATTTGGAATCTGGCCCCTGGTCTTCCAAACTATGATTACTTGGTCATTTGGTGTAGTTCTTTAAATAATACACAGTACTCATTTCAATAAAAGAATCATACATCTCTTCAATCTTGCATCGATTCTGATTTTAATAAAAATAGCCAATATTTCTGGAAATGATTCAAGAGTTAATTCACTGAATAAGAGTTTTTCGTTAAATCCTTCTGATTAAGAAATATTTTGCAAAGCTTTTTTCTTGTTTTGACTTTAAGATATTGTAGAGGGGAATCAAGATAAATAAAAGAAATTAGATAGATGTGTGGGCTGTTGTATAGTCAATAATAGATGTACCCGTAGCAAAAACGCAGTGCAAAGACCAAAAGTAATAATAACAATGAACCTAATGCCTCCTTATGTATTTATACTAAACAACTTCGGAAAGCACTTTCATACATGTGTGTCATAGAAACCATTTAAATTGGTTTTTTAGTGGTTATAATTAGGATGTCAATAAAAACAAACAGGATAGGAACTTAGAATTGTGCACCAGTCCTAACTGTTCTTGGACTTCGGGTTCTTCATCTTCATAAAATGATTATAATTCTGTCCCTCTCAGAGGGCTTATATAATAGGATTAAGTAAAATACGTGACATTAGTGCAAAGCATAACATACCCACAAATATTAGAGGCTTTATTGCTATAAATATATATTTTTTGCTGTCACATCTATAAAACATTCAAATTTTGAGTTTTGTTCAGTTTACTCCTAAATATCTGCTTTCTGTAAGATTTTTTTTTAAAGCATCTTGTCATCTCAAGTTTCCTGTTGCCCCTTTGCCTGTCACACACATTACCCTATGGTTTGTCTATTCAAAAACATGTACTTCCCTTTTTTTGATTTAGATTAGATTACCTTTTCTTTAGAAAGTGTTATTTTATTTCCCTGTTCATAGATAAAACAGATTTTATAATATTATAATTCTTCTCCCCAAAGTTAACCTTCTCTTCACCCATTCTCAAAAATGCTATCCAAAGGATGTCACAGATTTGTAGAGTAGTTCATGTTTCCCCTGAAATCTTGGTAATTTTCCAGTCATAGAACTCAGTGTTCCTGTAACACACAAGTGAGTGTGTAGTACAGGCATGGGAGTATATGAATATGTGTACATGTATGTATATAAAATTATAAGAACCTATTAATAAATTGGAGAAAAAACAAAATAGTTTTATGGAAAGGCTGAGAGTAGGGAGCAGGATAGTGGACACAGTGACAATAGAGCTTGCAAAACCCTTATCTAGTGGCCGCTATGTACAGGGCCAGATACCCTCTGGAGCTGCTTCCCTTTTGGAAAATATCAACTGAATTTGAACTAATTACCAAATTAGTATTTGAAAAATGAAGGTCAAGTGGAAGAGTATTCAATTTGTTTCCTCTTGTTTATTTATCTAGGAAGTTCTTATTGACTCAAAAATAGTTAAGTCAGGCATCACTCTGTCCATTGGCATGTGCAATTTCCTAATGTGGCCTATAGAAGAACCAAAACCAAAATTCCCTAGATTATTGTGTACATCCTGACTTGGGCCTGCCTAAATCAGAATCATCCTGTTAATTCAATTAAAATTAGTAGGAGGAACAAAATTAAGATAATTTGGAAATGAATGTTATCAAAACAATCAACATTTTCCAGGAGAAATTCCTATAATATTTCTACCATCTGATGAAAGGAAGACAAACTTTATGCTATAGAGGATAAAGAAGACAGTCAATGTTTACAAAACATGGAGCAGACTTAAATTTCTATTTCCAGCCTGGCCGACTCCCTGAGCTCCTGAACCAATGTCTAGTTACTCACTTAAGACCTCCCCTTAAATTTCTTTTCTTTTTTTCTTTTTAAAGATTTATTTATTTGTTTGAGAGCGAGAGACAGAGACAGCAAGAGAGAGCATGAGCTGGGAGGGGAGGGAGAAGCAGGCCCCCCACTGAGCAGGAAGCCCCATGTGGGACTCGATCCCAGGACCCTGGGATCATGACTTGAACTGCTTAACCGCTTGTGACTGAGCCACCCAGTCTCCCTAGACCTCCCCTTAAAGTTCTAACAAGCATCTCTCTCAAAGGTAATATGTGTACCAGCTGAACTTGATCTCTACTCTTACAGTTGCCTCAAAACTGCTCCTTCTCTCAGATTATTGCGGTAAAGGCTAACTCTAATCTTTTAGTTGCCTAGAAAAAGATGTTTTTCTTTAACATTTTACATGTAATTTGTTAGCAAATCCTTTTATTTTCAAATTATACCCCCAATCTAACAACTTCTACCCCCCTGCTGCCTCTACGCTGCCAGTCCCTGGCATTTCTCACCTCATAAAGATCAGCATCCTCCCTTCCAGACACGGTTGCCCCTCTACATGTTATTCTCGATACAGTTAGTTAGAGTAATCCTGCTAAAAGGAAACTGTTATCATATCACTCTTTCTGCTCAAAACTGAAGCCTTCTCATTTCACTTAGAACAAGTCAAAGTACAGTACAGTAATCTGTATTCCCCTACATAAACCAGCCCCTGCTCTCTCTTTGGCCTCATCTCCTACCACTCTCATCCCTTTTTTGTCCCATTCTAACTAAACTTCATTACACACTCAAGACACATTTCTGCCCCAGGTCCTCTGTATTTGTTGTCCCTACTGCCTGGAATACTCTTCTTTCCAAATATCCACATGGCTTATTCTCTTCTTTCTAGTCTTTACTGAAATATTCCTCTTTTAGGAATATGTAGACCACATCATCAAATACAAATCCCCTAAAGAAGCCCTTCCTGCCACAACACTTAACCCCATCTAAGTTATGATACATTTTATTTATCTTGTTTATCATTGATCTCCTATTACTAGAATGTAAGCTTAATGAAGATAGGGGTGTTTTTCTGTTTTGTTTTCTGTGGTGTCCCAGAGTTTAAACTTTTACCTGATGAAAGAAGTTGCCATTTTTAACAGCATGTCTACAGAAAATGCAAAAACAGTCTTTATGTGGTAGTTTCTTCATATAACCCTTAATATGCCAGGGTGCGGGGGAACTTTCAAATGGAATAAAGGAATGGTGTTCAGATAAGGAGTTAGAGTAAAATGAGTCATGGTACAGAGTTGTTTAGTTCATAGAGCTGTGAGGGAGATAAAAACCAGCTTAAGAAGAACAAATGGATATCGTGTCACTTGGAGTCAAAATGGATTCTCATTATAATTTCCTCTATAAATATTCGAGATCCATTAACTCTCCAGTTTCTTTGAGTTACTTGGGAAAGAATTTAGTTCCTTTACTCCAGGCAGTTACACACTTTGTGATTTTACGTAGGATTCCACATATCCGAAAAATAGGACATATCCAGAGTTGATGAATTACTACACTTATTTCACATAAGGAATTTGTCTTAGTAAGCACTGGAAGAAAAAAATCCAAAACAGATAATTTATAGCTTAGTAGCTATTACATTTTTCTAGCATTTTTGCCTCATGATTTTGCATCCCTTCTCACAGATTTCACACCTTGAAAATGGAAATAAATGACAAGCCTTAATTCAAATTTGTTACCAGTGTCAATTTCTAGAATGAATTTTCTTAAAATAGGTTTGACTATTTTCTTTGGAAAAAAATTTTTTGGGGGGGGCTGAGCAAGATGGCGGAGGAGTAGGAGACCTAGATTTCGTCTGGTCTCAGGAATTCAGCTGAATAGGGATCAAACCATTCTGAACACCTACGGGCTCAACAGGAGATCGAACAGGAGAGTGGCGACAACTCTCTGAACAGAGAAGCGACCACTTACTGGAAGGTAGGGCGTGCGGAGAAGTGAATCCGAGGCAATATTCGGGAGGATAGACGGCGGGGGAGGGGCCTCCGCCGGCCGCTTCTGGCAAGTGATAGAGCCGCGGAGCACAAAATCGGACCTTTTAGAAGTTGGCTCGGCGGAGGGACGTCGCTGCAGTGGCTAAGCAGGGGGTGGAATCCTCCCGGGACAGTGTGGTCTCAGGACCCTTGGGGTCACGGAGAGACCGGGGGTGCCTGAGTGCGCCAGAGCTCCCAGGTATCAGAGCGGGGAAGCCAGCTGCAGAGACGGAGCAGAGTCACGGGCTCTCAGCTCAGGGTTGCCATAAACTGTGATCTGCGGCCCAGTCGGGGCACGGCTCCCCCAGCAGGGACCCAACAAGCAACAGATCCGGGGAGACTCCCCTTCCTTCCCGGGGAGGAGCGGTGCGGGAACGCACTGCAGGGATATGCTGGATTTGGAGACTCCGTGCGGGGTCGGGTGCCAGAGATAGCAACGCTCGATCACAGGCCGGGTGAGCACGGAGTGCGGCCGGAGACCGGGGACACGGGAGTGACTGCTTTTCTCTGGGGGCACACTGAGGAGCGGGGCCCCGAGTTCTCAGCTCCTCCGGGTGGAGATTGGGAGGCCACCATTTCTGCCCTGGTCCTCCAAAGCTGTACCGAGAGCTTGCAGGGAACAAAATCTCCTGAGAACAAACCGGAGCAGCTTCCTTAGCCCGGACCGACAAGGGCGGGGCAATTCCGCCTCCGGCAAAGACATTTGGAAACCACAGCAACAGGCCCCTCCCCCAGAAGATCAGCACAAACAGCCAGCAAGCCAAGACCAAGTTGATCGATCAAGGAGAATGGGAGAACTCCAGCGCTAGGGGAATACTGCACATAGATTCGTGGCTTTTTTTTTTTTTTTTTCCATGATCCATTATTTCATCAAAGTTAATTTTTGTTGACTGTTTTTTTTTATTTTTCTTTTTCCCTTTTTCAACCAACATCAATCCCTTTTTAAAAAAAAAAAAAATTTTTTATTTTTCATTTTTAGAGTCATATTTTATCCCTTCATAGTAGTTACCCTTATTTTTGGCATATATATATAAGTTGTTCTCTCTTTAAAATGTTGGGGTACAGTTTCTTCTAACAGATCAAAATATACCCTAAATCACTAGTGTATGGCTTTGTTCTAGTCTCCTGCCTGATCACATTCTCTCCCTTTTTCCTTTTTTTTTTTTTTCTTAAATCTTCTTTCTTTTTTCAAACAACTTATCTTACCAAGTCCTTTTATAAAATCTTTTATAATTTTCATCTTTGCAGTCATCTTCCATCCCTTCATTGTATCAACCCTTATTTTGTACATATATAAGTCTTTCTTCCTTTAAAATTTTGGGAGGCGCTTTTTTCTAACAGACCAAAATACGCCCAAAATCTAGTGTGTGGCACTGATCTATGCACTAGCCTGATCATATTTGATCACATTCTGCTTTTTTTGTATTGTTCTGTTTTTGTTTTTATCCTTTTTTTTCCTTTTTTTTTTTTCTCTTTCTTTTTTCTTTCTTTCCCTTTCTTTTCCCCTGGTTTCAGGTCTTTTCTGATTCGTATACAGTATATTTGCTGGGGACGTTGTAAACCTGTTAGCATTTTGTTCTCTCATTCATCTATTCTCCTCTGGACAAAATGACAAGACGAAAGAAATCACCTCAGCAAAAAGAACGGGGGTAGTGCCGTCAGCCAGGGACCTACTCAATACGGACATTAGTACGATGTCGGACCTAGAGTTCAGAATCATGACTTTAAAGATGCTAGCTGGGCTTGAAAAAAGTGTGGAAGTTATTGGAGAAACCCTTTCTGGAGAAGTAGAAGAACTAAAATCTAACCAAATCGAAATCAAAAAGGCTATTGATGAGGTGCAATCCAAAATGGGGGCATTAACTGCTAGGATAAATGGGGCAGAGGAGAGAATCGGCGATATAGAAGACCAAATGATGGAAAATAAAGAGGCTGAGAAAAAGAGAGAGAAACAATTACAGGATCACGAGGGCAGAATTCGAGAGATAAGTGATACGATAAGACGAAACAACATTAGAATAATTGGGATCCCAGAGGAGGAAGAGAGAGAGGGAGGGGCAGGAGGTAAATTGGAGCAAATTATAGCAGAGAACTTCCCTGATGTGAGGAGGGAGACAGGCATTAAAATCCAGGAGGCACAGAGAACCCCTCTCAAAATCAATAATAATAGGTCAACACCCCGACATCTAATAGTAAAACTTACGAGTCTCAGTGACAAAGAGAAAATCCTGAAAGCAGCTCGGGAGAAGAGATATGTAACCTACAATGGTAGAAACATTAAATTGGCAACAGACCTGTCCACAGAGACCTGGCATCCAAATCGGCAAAGAGGAAGTCAAACCCTCACTCTTTGCAGATGATATGATACTGTATGTGGAAAACCCAAAAGACTCCACCCCAAAACTGCTAGAACTCATACAGGAATTCAGTCAAGTAGCAGGCTATAAAATCAATGCACAGAAATCAGTGGCATTCCTATACACCAACAACAAGACAGAAGAGAGACAAATCAAGGAGTCTATCCCATTTACAATTGCACCCAAAACCATTAGATACCTAGGAGTAAATCTAACCAAAGAGGCAAAGGATCTGTACTCAGAAAACTATAAAATACTCATGAAAGAAATTGAAGAAGACACAAAGAAATGGAAAAACGTTCCATGCTCATGGATTGGGAGAATCAACATTGTGAAGATGTCAATGCTACCTAGAGCAATCTACACATTCAATGCAATCCCCATCAAAATACCATCCACTTTTTTCAAAGAAATGGAACAAATAATCTTAAAATTTGTATGGAACCAGAAGAGACCCAGAATAGCCAGAGGAATACTGAAAAAGAAAAGCAAAGCTGGCGGCATCACAATTCCGGACTTCCAGCTCTATTACAAAGCTGTCATCATCAAGACAGTATGGTACTGGCACAAAAACAGACACATCGATCAATGGAACAGAATAGAGAACCCAGAAATGGACCCTCAACTCTATGGTCAACTGATTTTTGACAAAGCAGGAAAGAATGTCCAATGGCAAAAAGACAGTCTCTTCAACAAATGGTGTTGGGAAAATTGGACAGCCACATGCAGAAGAATGAAACTGGACCATTTCCTTACACCACACACAAAAATAGACTCCAAATGGTTGAAAGACCTAAACGTGAGACAGGAGTCCATCAAAATCCTAAAGGAGAACACAGGTAGCAACCTTTTCGACCTTAGCCGCAGCAACTTCTTCCTAGAAACATCGCCAAAGGCACGGGAAGCCCGGGCAAAAATGAACTATTGGGATTTCATCAAGATAAAAAGCTTTTGCACAGCAAAAGAAACAGTCCACAAAACCAAAAGACAACCGACAGCATGGGAGAAGATATTTGCAAATGACATATCAGATAAAGGGCTAGTATCCAAAATCTATAAAGAACTTATCAAACTCAACACCCAAAGAACAAATAATCCAATCAAGAAATGGGCAGAAGACATGAACAGACATTTTTCCAAAGAAGACATCCAAATGGCCAACAGGCACATGAAAAAGTGCTCAACATCGCTCGGCATCAGGGAAATCCAAATCAAAACCTCAATGAGATACCACCTCACACCCGTCAGAATGGCTAAAATTAACAAGTCAGGGAACAACAGATGTTGGCGGGGATGTGGAGAAACGGGAACCCTTCTACACTGTTGGTGGGAATGCAAGCTGGTGCAACCACTCTGGAAAACAGTATGGAGGTTCCTCAAACAGTTGAAATTAGAGCTACCGTTTAATCCAGCAATTGCACTACTGGGTATTTACCCCAAAGATACAAATGTAGGGACCCGAAGGTGTACGTGTACCCCAATGTTTATAGCAGCAATGTCCACAATAGCCAAACTGTGGAAAGAGCCAAGATACCCATCGACAGATGAATGGATAAAGAAGAGGTGGTATATATACACAATGGAATATTATGCAGCCATCAAAAGGAATGAGATCTTGCCATTTGCAACGACGTGGATGGAACTGGAGGGTGTTATGCTGAGTGAAATAAGTCAATCAGAGAAAGACATGTATCAAATGACCTCACTGATATGAGGAATTCTTAATCTCAGGAAACAAACTGAGTGTTACTGGAGTGGTTGGGGGTGGGAGGGATGGGGTGGCTGGGTGATAGACATTGGGGAGGGAATGTGCTACGGTGAGCGCTGTGAATTGTGCAAGACTGTTGAATCACAGATCTGTACTTCTGAAACAAATAACGCAACATATTTTAAGAAAAAAGAAAAAGAAGATAACAGGAGAGGAAGAAAAGGGGAGTATGTCAGAGGGGGAGACGAACCATGAGAGATGATGGACTCTGAAAAACAAACTGAGGGTTCTAGAGGGGAGGGGGGAGGGGGATGGGTTATCCTGGTGATGGGTATTGAGGAGGGCACGTTCTGCATGGAGCACTGGGTGTTATGAACAAACAATGAATCATGGAACACTGCACCAAAAACTAATGATGTAATATATGGTGATTAACATAACAATAAAAAATTAAAAAAAAAATGTTTGGAGTGGCTTTTGGTGGTTATATAAATTCTGAAAACTGTAAGTGTACAGAGACTCCAAAAGTCAAAATATTTGTCTTTCTGTTTATATCACGGAAATCTCAGAGTCAAACGACAGCATTAGAAAACATATCCTTGGGGTGCCTGGGTGGCTCAGATGGTTAAGGGTCTACCTTTGGCTCAAGTCATGATCCCAGGGTCCTGGGATCAAGTCCCGCATCGGGCTCCCTGCTCCTTGGGAGCCTGCTTCTCCCTCTGCTTCTCTCTCTCTCTCTCTCTCCCTCTGTCTCTCATGAATAAATAAATAAAATCTTTTAAAAAAAAGAAAAAGAAAACATATCCTTAGATATTCAAGCTTTAGCTTTAATTTTTCTATACCTGTGGAAATCTAATTTATTTTCTGTGTGAACCTCACCTCTCCCATACCAAGCTATGGCCTAGCTGATGACAGAAACATAGATCTGAGTTAAAGTGGAATATCTGATTATTTGTGGAGGTATTTTATACATATCTTTAAATTTTACTCCAAATTCAATCTATAGCCACATATTAAAACACTTAGTTTCTTTAGTATCCACTTTTTAAAAAAATCTTTCTCACTTTTCTACATTAATTTTACAGTTTAGGGATTGCTTGCATTTCTAGGTTTTATTTATGTGGAGCAATTTATTCAAGTATTTCCATCTAAGGCATTTATCTTTTCCCTGCATCCATTTTTATAGCAGCAAAATATTATTTGGAAGTAAGTGAACATATGGTAGTCAGAATAATGTATGTTACAAATAGGATGATTTGCAGATAGAGAGGGGCTGAGCTCTGAGAAAGTTCAGAATCTGTTAATGAGTGAAAAGATGTAAAGCACTTAGCACAGAGCCTAGGGAATCAAGAGCATTGTTTAAGTGTTCCCTCCACTTATGCACTGACTGCTAAACTCTGGCCATGTAGGAAAGGAGCCAAGGTGCTTCACTTCATTCAGTGGGTATCTAGAAGCAATTGTAAAATAATCACAAATGCTTTCCCAATGAAAGTTAAAAGAAAATCCCCCAAGTGCCGAGAATATGCAGACTTAGCTCAGATAATCAAAGTTTATTTTGTCAGAAATCTCCTATGATATTAAAATAAAAGACAGCAAAAAAAGCCAAGATTCAGGCACTGTCGAATAAACAGATTTGGTAAAATTGACATGGTCCTTAATGATTTGCTTAATGCAAATATTGCTCTTTGATGCGTCTTAATTACTAAGCCACTGGTTATACTGTGCTACTTTATCTTAAACGTTCATAATGAATAGTCTGAACACATCATCTGGTGTTTATGCCTAAACCTGACGACTTCACTCTAAGCTATTTCAAGTAATACAAAACGAATGATTATCATGGATAACTTTTCAGCATCACAGAATCTGCTGTTATCTGTGAGCTCTTGACAACTAATAAGTAACACATGAGATCATACATCTGGAAATAGCAGTGATAGCCCCAGATATTCCACTAAATAGCCTTACCTAATTTCTAGACTTCAGTGTTCTCATGTTCTCATCTAGAAATAGGAAACTATTGAGTAGAAGAATTGATTTAATCAACAAATATTTATTTAGTGGCTATTAAATGCCAGACAATGTGCTAGCTGAGAATAGAAGATATTAGTGCTTGGGATCTTGGGATCTTGTGCAAAGACAGATATGCAAACAAAATAGTTTAATTCAATAAAAAGACAGCTAAAAGTCAGGCAAGTTAGAAGGTCTTTAGGGGCAATGGAGAGTTGTTGAGAAAGCATTTCAGTAAGGTTTGAGGATGAATGATTTGCCAAGCAAATAAAAATTAAAAGAAAAGAGAAAAGAGGAAAACAGGGAGGGAAGGAGAGAAGGGAGGGACAAAGGATAGAAGGTTCTCATTTCTAGAGGAAACATGGTGTACAAAGTACACTGAAGGCAAGAAAAGGTTGGTTAAATCTTGGAAAATTCTAGTGAGAAAGGATGAATTCTGATCAGCACCAGAAAGTAATGTTACATAGTAGAGAGGGACAAAAGGGCCTAATCTATCTTCTAAAATGTTTAGTGTTCAAGTAATTTATTTAAACAAAAGAAGTCTTGAAGAATTTTGAGGTAAGAAATAAGATCAGGTCTGCAAACCCTAAAAATTTCTATGACGTAGGAAATATGTTAGAGAGTAATGAGATTCAAAGCTTAGAGAAACTTGAGAAGAGACAAGGGGCAAACTTGTAAGGGTTCATTTTTTTAGTACTTATTTACTATTTCACATTTTTTAAAGTAACTCATTTATTAAATAAAATAAGCCTGAAATCAGTAATATTAACACCCCTTTGCACAAATGAGGAAACTGAGGTAAACAGATTAAGTAACATGGTGGAGCTAGGTTACAAACCTAGCCACTTTGGCTGTTAAATATGTACTCTAAACCACTATGCTTTACTACTTTAAAGGCAATACTATAATGATACAGGGCAGTGACATAAAGAGGATAAAGGGAAAAAAAGTGGTTGTCCATGAGGTATACTCGGGAATACATTCAATAGATTATGGTGACTGACTCCCAGATTTCTAGCTTGAGGTAGGCAATTCAAAAAGGTATGTATTACAATGGAAGCCATTCTTCATAAAAGACGAGAGCAGGCTTGGCTACTTTGAGATACTTTGGGCAAATATTTATCAACCATAGCACATACCCTCCCCAATGTCTATCACCCAGCCACCCCATCCCTCCCACCCCACCACCACTCCAGCAACCCTCAGTTTGTTTCCTGAGATTAAGAATTCCTCATATCAGTGAGGTCATATGATACATGTCTTTCTCTGATTGACTTATTTCACTCAGCATAACACCCTCCAGTTCCATCCACGCCATTGCAAATAGCAAGATCTCATTCCTTTTGATGGCTGCATAATATTCCATTGTGTTTATATACCACTTCTTCTTTATCCATTCATCTGTCGATGGACATCTTGGTTCTTTCCACAGTTTGGCTATTGTGGACATTGCTGCTATAAACATTGGGGTGCACATACCCCTTTGGATCCCTACATTTGTATCTTTGTGGTAAATACCCAGTAGTGCAATTGCTGGATCATATGGCAGCTCTATTTTCAACTGTTTGAGAAACCTCCATACTGTTTTCCAGAGTGGTTGCACCAACTTGCATTCCCACCAACAGTGTAGGAGGGTTCCCCTTTCTCCACATCCCCGCCAACATGTGTCATTTCCTGCTATGGTGAGCGCTGTGAATTGTGCAAGACTGTTGAATTACAGATCTGTACCTCTGAAACAAATAATGCAATATATGTTAAGAAAAAAAAAGAAGAAGAAGATAGCAGCAGGGGAAGAATGAAGGGGAGTAAATCGGAGGGGGAGACCAACCATGAGAGACAATGGACTCTGAAAAAGAAACTGAGGGTTCTAGAGGGGAGGGGGTGGGGCATGGGTTAGCCTGGTGATGGGTATTAAAGAGGGCACGTTCTGCGTGGAGCACTGGGTGTTATGCACAAACAATGAATCATGGAACACTACATCAAAAACTAATGATGTAATGTATGGTGATTAACAACAATAAAAAAATAAAAATAAATATTTATCAACCAGTTTCAGGAGACTCTTAATTATCTAGAGGTGTGTCTGAATTAAAAAACCTAAATTGACCTAAATTGTAGAAGGATCAGTCCCAGCAAACCCCTAATCCACACCCCCAGGCTCCATTCAAAGTTACATTCAGAAATATTATGCAGAAAAACACACTACTTTTACTTAGCATTTTTACCAACCTCACAAACATAGATCTCGTTCTCATAAATATCACTAAGAAGATGAGTTTGATTATATGATCTTAATATTGACACAACTTTCTACCACCTTATTCCCTTCCCTTTTGATCCACCTATTCCATAGCTTTATAACTGGCCCAAATTTAACACTTGGCTTTGCTTCTTCCTAAACAAAGACACAAAACTCAATCACCAGGAGCCTTCTAATCATTGTTCAGATTCTTCTTTCTCAGAAGAAAAGGGTGTAGATCTTATAACTCCATCTGTAAAAGAGGCTTTTTAAAGGGAACTGATCATTTTTTCTCTCCCAGTAATTTGAGTATCAAATGAATGCTTTAAACAGAGTTCTCTATAATTGCATGGTATATACCACCTTCTGTAGCAATAATGTCTGCCTTGTTATGTTTCTAATCCTATTTGTGAAAATATATACTACCTCTACAATGAGATTCCAATTCCATGAAAATAATAATAGTTTAGTCATTACTATCACTGCATTAGATGGGAAAAACATTTTAATACTATCTCTAATTCTTGTGTTTTGGGTGTTGATTTCCTCACCCTAAAATTGGAGATAAGTTTTACCCCATAAGGTAGCTCTGTGAACGATATGAGAGAATGAACGTAAGGAGTATAACATAGTGCTTGGCATGAAAAATAGAAGTCAACAAGACATAATTATTACATTCATTTTCATGTGATTTTCAGAGCATTTTCCTTTTTGCCCATTCTTCCCAACATGATTCATACTACTTACTAAACTATCCTTCTCATCCTCTATCCTTCCCTGTCTTTATTTGTCATTGGATTTATCTAGAAAATTCTCTACATTGCTCTTCATCTGTATATTTTAATTCAATAAATCTTTTCCAGTAGGGAACACTTCTCCTTCAGAGCTCTCAAACTCTGTTACTGAAATAATTTTCCTACAATTCAATCCGATCATAATTGTTACCAGCTTAAAGATCTTTCTGGGTTTCTAGTATTTACATGATCCTAGCTATGCTATTTCACATCAGCTTTACACAATTGCATTCATTTACTCCTTTCTTCCCTTCTCCTCCCTTCAATTCCAGCTCACCAGACTCAACTGAAGACCCAGCTCCACCAAGCATCTCTTCCTATTCACAACTATATATCTCTGGATCTTGTTTCCTTGTCTTCAATAGATCTCCCCATTCCAAATAGCTATTAAACGTTTTTCAAGATATACAAATAACACCTCCTCTGAATTGCAGGTAGAGTCGGTCACTTCCTCTTTGACCATGTAGAACCTCTGGATTTCTCCAGAGCACTTGTCATTATGCTATAATTAAAGACTTAAAAGGAAAGTTCAAACTGCACTGCCAACAACAGTTGCTAAAAACAATCCTCTCCTCACAGAAGACCATTTACAACAATCAGTGGCTATGCATCTCTTTCAGAGCTTAGTCACATTTCTCCATCTAACATCTCTTGAATTTTTTAAGGAACTTTTTATTATTTTACATTTTGTGTCCCTTTCCTATTGCTCTAACAAGGCCTTTATCACTACTTCTAAATTCCTATTCTGGTTACCAGCTTAAAGCTCTGCTTCTACCTAGAAACAAACCTTACCATGATTTTCCCAATTCTAGTCACAGATGTTGAGGTCTGTCCCTACTACCGCTGAGACGACCTCCCACCTTCCAGTCCTCCTGAGCATTTAGTGTTATATGTACCCTGAGTTCCCAACCACTGTTATTACATAAAGTAGAATTTCATTCTGAACTCTCAGTTGATAGCATTTTATTTGGACATTAGCCAGAGAATACAATAGTCCTGACACATTGTGCCTACCAATCAGACTAAGTAAATATCACTCTCCATACCTACAGCTAGACCAGCACCCACATCTTCTCTGCCTCTTGGGTGCATTTTATTCAGTTTTTGGTCTTTGCTTCTTTGCTCTATTTATACACTGCTCAATCCCCACCTCTGACAGGTATAAGTGATCACTCCCATGGGAAGGGATAAAAGAGTCTATTAAAAAAAATCTATTCAGTATTTTTTAAATAATGGTTGTGAAAATGTGGTTATTTAGGAAGAATAGAGTTTGTAGAGGCTTTTATTATTTCTCTATAAATAAACACCTATATAATAAAGGTACATAAAAGACAGAGTGAAGGAATACGATGTTACTTTTTCTAGTCCTTTCAACTTTGGGAAATTGTGTGTGAAGAAGAACAATAAGGGAAACAAACTTTCAGATTGAACCTCTCACATTTAAAAAGCTCTGATTTCTTTCATTTTGGTAATTTCTATGGAGCTTCCAACATGAACTCCAACAGAGCTTGCCCCTCTTAGCACAAGGCCCCTTTTAGCACAGGGTTACTAACACGATAAGCCATTTTCACTGTATTACTTTCCTCATCCCATCCAATTTAATGCTTTTAATTTAACCACCCCCTCTTTTTCAAGAGTCCATGCTTCCTCCTTGCCTACTGCAGAATATCTATGGCTCTCCTTTGAAAAAGGCCCCAGGAAGTGGACTTGTAAAGGTCTAAAAGACTCATCAGATGTGGTTCTCAAATGTTAAATGACACACTGACATTCAAAAATTGATCTTGGGTCCCACATAAGGGAAAAAAAAAGAAAGGCGTGCCACTCAGAGTTCAGAAAAGCACATCATCTACTGAGTGAGGATATGAAATCTTTCTAGTTCTTAGCAGCATTTTCATATATTGGTCAAAGAATAAAGAATGCAGCATATTCAGTGGAAAATTTATATTGAATTTCCTTTTCTAAAGAAAACAGTTTTCATCAACTTCTGCATATAACTACAATTAAATTTACAAATATGTTTGATTATCAGATCTCTTTGTCTTTGATACATATTTATCATGGATTATAGGATTATAGAACTAGGCAGAAACACAAAAGTAAAAGTGTCCCCATCCAGTTATGAGATTATTAAATAATAGAGAACAGCTATTCTAATTTTAAAATTACTCTACCACAGTCTATCGTATGTCTTTTCAGAAAAAGAGCTGCTGTACTGAATACTTCTTTCTTTACATGACAATTATTCTCAAAGGAATGTGAACTCTTAAAGACAAAACTATCATATTCATCTTTGTGTTGCTGATTCTAGAATATATTGTAGTAATTTTAGATACTGAATAAGTATTTATTGAAAGAATGAATGGAAATAATCTTGAACACAGAGGCTTCAAAATGTAGGAGTCTTTCTTTCCTTGAAATACATATTTACACTGAAAAAGCTTCTCTCCTTTGTTATTTCTCTTGCCTCAGCTTGCCCCACAAACCCACATTCTTTGAAAGTATTGATATTTTGATGCAATTTGTGCCACCTTAGACATCCATACACTCATTTAGGCAATGAGCATTTACAAAGTCTCTACTAAATGTCATGCAGGTGGGACTCAAACACTGTCCCTCCACACACAGTGTTCATAGTTTATTACATGAGGTCAAGATAAAGATAGCTTATCCTCAATTTTATAATAGCACATAGATCTCTTATTTAAGCTAGTATATAATCTAAGTCTGCCATGGGTTTCTCAAGCACATGCATGTTACTGTCACATATGTTATAGCAGAAATAAGGTTGGGAAAAACTGTGCTAGAGACCTTCGATGATCTCAATAAATACACTTAACTGGTTGATCTGCTATGCCTAAAATGTTTTTAAAAGTTAAAAAAGAAAAAGTAGTTCCCATTTTAGTAAATTTTTCCTCTTCCTCCATACTCAACACACACATTTTCACATTAATAATTCAAACTCACTTGTCCCGTTTTACCCTTTTTGAAACTTACAGCAAATAACAAGTAGTCACAATTCCGTCTTGGGTTTAGGGTATTTAGGTTGGGCCAGTACAGTGCCAAAATTCATCCCCTGAGAAGACTTTTTCTTCCACAGTTCAACTCTTAAATCCTGTAAATGTTATTCAGTTGTAACCCTATCTTGAATGGGAAGCAGGTTTTGCTTGAAAGATTTATCCTTGTTATATAAGATGGCTTTATAGTCATGCATACCATTTATTGAGCTGACACTGAGGTTGTAATTTTTCTTTGGAGAAAAAAATATTAAAAAGCATTTTAGGGAGTGTGATGAGTAAAGGTGATGCTTGTGTCCGGTTGCATCCATTATAAAGGGGATAATTAAGAAGGGTTTTCTGACAGGGAAATCCAAATAGGGTGACCCTCACCCATAGCTCTCCTTTCTTGATTATTTTACTCCTGCTTCCTCTTTTAGGGCTCCTGATTTTTACGGTAGCTCCATATAAAAGCTTATTATCAAAAACACTCAAACTAAACCCATATTTCTCTCATAGCAGATTATATTTTTGCAGAAATTAAAGTCCCAAACTGAAGGAATCAACTGCCTAGGTAGGATTTCAAGCATCTCAAATGTACCAATTAGCCTCTTAAAAGAGTTTTGTTAAAGAAAACTTTTCCTTTACTTATACTGTAGAAGAAAGTAAGTGAGAATAACAAAAATAACATCTTGAGGGGGGAGGAGCAAGATGGCGGAGGAGTAGGAGACCTGGCTTTCTTCTGGTCCCAGGAATTCAGCTGGATAGGGATCAAACCATTCTGAACACCTATGAACTCAACAGGAGATCAAAGAAAAGAATAGCAACAACTCTGAACAGAAAAGCAACCACTTTCTGGAAGGTAGGACGTGTGGAGAAGTGAATCCGAGGTGATATTCAGGAGGATAGATGGCGGGGGAGGGGTCCTCTGTCAGCTTCTGTCAAGTGAAAGAACCATGGAGCACAAAACTGGAACCTTTAAAAGAAGACGGCTCTGCTGACGGACGTCACTCCAGTGGCTAAGTGGGGGGTGGAACCCTCGCGGAACAGTGTGGTCTCAGGACCCTCAGGGTCACAAAAGACCAGGGGTGCCTGAGTGCAGCAGACCTCCCAGGTATGTGAGCAGGGAAGCCAGCTGCAAAGACGGGGCAAAGGAGTGGGATCTCAGCTCCCGGTTGCCGTAAACCGTGATCCCTCCTCCAGCAGGGACCCAACAAGCGGCAGATCCAGGGAGACTCCCCTTCCTCCCCCAGGAGGAGTGGCGCAGAGTGCACCACAGGGATCTGCTGGATTTGGAGACTCTACACAGCGTCAGGTGCCAGAGATAGAAATGTTCGGTCAGAGGCCAGGTGAGCATGGAGTGCAGCCAGAGACCCGGGAGAGAGGAGTGACTGACTGCTATTCTCTGGGGGCTCACTGAGGAGTGGGGCCCCAAGTTCTCAGCTCCTCTGGAGCAGAGATTGGGAGGCCGCCATTTTCACTCTGGTCCTCCAAAGCTGTACGGGAAGCTTGCAGGGAACAAAAGCTCCCAAGAGCAAACCCGAGCAGATTACTTAGCCCGGACCGGCAAGGGCGGGGCAATTCCGCCTCAGGCAAATACTTTTGAGAACCACGGCAACAGGCCCCTCCCCCAGAAGATAAGCAAGAACAGCCAGCCAAGACCAACTTCACTGATCAATGAGAATGGCAGAACTCCAGTGCCAGGGGAATACTGCACATAGAATTCATGGCTTTCTTACCATGATTCTTTAGTCTTTCAAAGTTAATTTTCTTTAACTGTCTTTTTTCTTATTTGAATTTTTCTTTTTCCCTTTTTAAACCAACATCTTATCAATCCTTTTTTTTTTAAAAATACATTTTTATTTTTCATTTTTGAGTCATATTCTAGCCTTTCATAGTAGTTAACCTCTTTTTGGTATCTAAATATAACTTGTTCTCTCTTTAAAATTTTGGGATACAGCTTCTTTAAACAGAACAAAATATACCCTAAATCTCTAGTGTATCGCTTTGTTCTAGTCTCCTGCCTGATCACATTCTCTCCTTTTTTTTTTAAATCCTCTTTCTTTTTTCAACCAACTTCTTATCTTATGAATTCCTTTTATAAAATCTTTTATAATTTTGATCTTTACAGTCATATCCCACCCCTTAACTGTATTAACCCTTATTTTTGTACATATATGTTTTTCTTTAAAAATTTTGGGAAGCACTTTCTTCTAACAGATCAAAATACACCCAAAATCTAGTTTTTGGACCTGATCTATGCACCAGCCTGATCATATTTGATCATATTGTTTGTTTTCTTTTGTTTTTGTTTGTTTTTATCTTTTTCGTTTTCTTTTTTTATCTTTCTTTCTTGCCCTTTCTTTTCCCCCAGTTTCAGGGCTTTTCTGATTTCTTTAGCGTATATTTTCTGGGGACATTGATACCCTGTTAGCATTTTGTTCTCTCATTCATCTATTCTCCTCTGGACAAAATGACAAGATGGAAAATATCACCTCAAAAAAAAAGAATAAGAGGTAGTACCGACTGCCAGGAACCTAATCAATATGGATATTAGTAAGATGTCAGAATTAGAATTCAGAATGATGATTTTAAAAACACTAGCTGGGCTTGAAAAAATCATGTAAGTTATTAGAGAAACCCTTTCTGGAGAAATAAAAGAACTAAAATCTAAACAAGTCAAAATTAAAAAGGCTATTAATGAGGTGCAATAAAAAATGGAGGCTCTAACTGCTCGGATAAATGAGGCAGAAGAGAGAATTAGTGATATAGAAGACCAAATGATGGAAAATGAAGAAGCTGAGAAATAGAGAGATAAACAACTACTGGATCACGAGGGCAAAATTCAAGAGATAAGTGATACCATAAGACTAAAAATCATTAGAATAATTGGGATCCCAGAAGAAGAAGAAGGAAAGGGGCATAAGGTATATTGGAGGAAATTATAGCAGAGAAGGAAACAGGCACCAAAATCGAGGAGGCACAGAGAACTCCTATCAAAATCAATAAAAATAGGTCAACACCCCGACATCTAATAGTAAAACTTAATGAGTCTCAGAGACAAAGAGAAAATCCTGAAAGCAGCTCGGGAGAAGAGATCTATAACCTACAATGGTAGAAACATTAGATTGGCAACAGACCTATCCACAGCGACCTGGCAGGTCAGAAAGGACTGGCATGATATCTTCAGAGCACTAAATGAGAAAAATATGCAACCAGGAATACTATATCCAGCTAGGCTATCATGAACATAGAGAGAGAAATAAAAAGCTTCCAGGACAAACAAAACCTAAAGGATTTGCAAACACGAAACCAGCCCTACAAGAAATATTGAAAGGGGTCCTCTAGGCAAAGAGAGAGCCTAAAAGCAACATAGAACAGAAAGGAACACAGACAAGATAGAGTAACAATCACCTTACAGGCAATACAATGGCACTAAATTCATATCTTTCAATAGTTACTCTGAATGTGAATGGGCTAAATGCCCCAATCAAAAGACACAGGCTATCAGATTGGATTAAAAAATAAGACCCATCGATATGCTGTCTGCAAGTGACTCATTTTAGACCCAAAGGCACCCCCAGATTGAAAGTAGGGGGTGGAAAACCATTTACCATGCTAATGGACACCAAAAGAAAGCTGGGGTGGCAATCCTTATATCAGACAAATTAGATATTAAACCAAAGATTGTAAAAAGAGATGAGGAAAGATACTATTTCCTACTTAAAGGAACTATCCAACAAGAAAATGTAACAATTGTAAATATCTATGCCCCTAACATGGGACCAGCCAATTATAGAAGGCAATTAATAACAAAAGAAAGAAACACGTCGACAATACAATAATAGTGGGGGACTTTAACACCCCACTCACTGAAATGCACAGATCAACTAAGAAAAAGATCAACAAGGAAATAAAGACTTTAAATGAAACACTGGACCAAATGGACTTCACAGATGTATTCAGAACATTCCATCCCAAAGCAACGGAATACACATTCTTCTCTAGTGCCCATGGAACATTCTCCAGAATAGTTCACATCTTAGGTCACAAATCAGGTCTTAACCAGTACTAAAAGATTGGGATCATTCCCTGCATATTTTCTCAGACCACAGTGCTTTGAAACTAGAACTGAATCACAAGAGGAAGGTTGGAAAGAACTCAAATCCATGGAGGCTAAAGAGCATCCTACTAAAGAATAAATGGGTCCACCAGGAAATTAAAGAATTAAAAAAATTCATGGAAACCAATGAAAATGAAAACACAACTGTTCAAAATTTTGGGAGGCAGCAAATGCAGTCCTGAGAGGAAAGTATATAGCAATACAAGCCTTTCTCAAGAAACAAGAAAGGTCTCAAATACACAACCTCACCCTACACCTAAAGAAACTCAAGAAGAACAGCAAATAAAGCCTAAACCCAGCAGGAGAAGATAAATAATAAATATCAGAGCAGAAATCAATGAAATAGAAACCAAAAGAACAGTAGAACAGATCAAAGAAACTAGGAGCTGGTTCTTTGAAAGAATTCACAAGATTGATAAACCCCTGGCCAGACTTATCAAAAACAAAAGAGAAATGACCCAAATAAATAAAATCATGAATGAAAGAGGAGAGATCACAACCAACACCAAAGAAATACAAACAATTCTAAGAACATATTATAAGCAACTCTATGCCAGCAAATTAGATAATCTGGAAGAAATGGATACATTCCTAGATGTATCAACTACCAAAACTGAACCAGGAAGAAATAGAAACCTGAACAAACCTATAACCACTAAGGAAATTGAAGCAGTCATCAAAAATCTCCCAACAAACAAAAGCCCAGGGCCAGGTGGCTTCCCAGGGAAATTCTACCAAATATTTAAAGAAGAATTAATGCTTATTCCCCTGAAACTGTTCCAAAAAATAGAAATGGAAGGAAAACTTCCAAACTCATTTTATGAGGCCACCATTACCTTGATCCCAAAACCAGACAAAGACCCCATCAAAAAGGAGAATTCCAGACCAATATCCTTGATGAACATGGATGCAAAAATTCTCACCAAAATACTAGCCAATAGGATCTAACAGTACATTAAAAGGATTATTCACCATGACCAAGTGGGATTTATCCCTGGGCTGCAAGATTTGTTCAACATCTGCAAATCAATCAATGTGATACAATACATTAATAAAAGAAAGAAAAAGAACATATGATCCTCTCAATAGATGCAGAAAAAGCATTTGACAAAGTACAACATCCTTTCTTGATCAAAACTCTTCAGAGTAAAGGATAGAGGGTACCTACCTCAATATCATAAAAGCCATCTATGAAAAACCCACAATGAATATCATTCTCATTGGGGAAAAACTGAGAGCTTTTCCCCTAAGGTCAGGAACATGGCATGGATGTCCACTATCACCACCCTTATTCAACATAGTATTAGAAGTCCTAGCCACAGCAATCCGACAACAAAAGGAAATCAAAGGCATCCAAATTGGCAAAGAAGAAGTCAAACTCTCACTCTTTGCAGATGATATGATACTTTAAGTGGAAAACCCAAAAGACTCCACCCCAAAACTGCTAGAACTCCTACAGGAATTCAGTAAAGTGGCAGGATATAAAATCAATGCACAAAAATCAGTGGCATTCCTAAACACCAACAACAAGACAGAAGAAAGAGAAATTAAGAAGTCAATCCCATTTACAATTGCACCCACATCCATAAGATACCCAGGAGTAAGTCTAACCAAAGACGCAAAGAATCTGTACTCAGAAAACTATAATATACTCATGAAAGAAATTGAGGAAGACACAAAGAAATGGGAAAATGTTCCATGCTTATGGATTGGAAGAACACATATTGTGAAGATGTCAGTGCTACCTAGAGCAATCTACACATTCAATGCAATCCCTATCAAAATACCATCTACTTTTTTCAAAGAAATGGAACAAAGAATCCTAAAATTTGTATGGAACCAGAAAAGACCCCGAATAGCCAGAGGAATGTTGAAAAAGAAAAGCAAAGCTGGCGGCATCACAATTCCGGACTTCCAGCTCTATTACAAAGCTGTCATCATCAAGACAGTATGGTACTGGCACAAAAACAGACACATCGATCAATGGAACAGAATAGAGAACCCAGAAATGGACCCTCAACTCTATGGTCAACTGATTTTTGACAAAGCAGGAAAGAATGTCCAATGGAAAAAAAGACAGTCTCTTCAACAAATGGTGTTGGGAAAATTGGACAGCCACACGCAGAAGAATGAAATTGGACCATTTCCTTACACCACACACAAAAAATAGACTCAAATGAATGAAAGACCTAAATGTGAGACAGGAGTCCATCAAAATCCTAGAGGAGAACACAGGCAGCAACCTCTTCGACCTCAGCCGCAGCAACTTCTTCCTAGAAACATCACCAAAGGCAAGGGAAGCAAGGGCAAAAATGAACTATTGGGATTTCATCAAGATAAAAAGTTTTGCACAGCAAAAGAAACAGTCAACAAAACCAAAAGACAACCGACAGCATGGGAGAAGATATTTGCAAATGACATATCAGATAAAGGGCTAGTATCCAAAATCTATAAAGAACTTATCAAACTCAACACCCAAAGAACAAATGATCCAATCAAGAAATAGGCAGAAGACATGAACAGACATCTTTCCAAAGAAGACATCCAAATGGCCAACAGACACATGAAAAAGTGCTCAACATTGCTCAGTATCAGGGAAATCTAAATCAAAACCTCAATGAGATACCATCTCCCACCAATCAGAATGGCTAGAATTAACAAGTCAGGAAATGAAAGATGTTGGTGGGGATGCGGAGAAAGGGGAACCCTCCTACACTGTTGGTGGGAATGCAAGTTGGTGCAGCCACTCTGGAAAACAGTATGGAGGTTCCTCAAATAGTTGAAAATAGAGCCACCATACGGCCCAGCAATTGCACTCCTGCATATTTACCCTAAAGATACAATTGTAGGGATCCAAAGGGGTACATGCACCCTGATGTTTATAAAAGCAATGTCCCACAATAGCCAAACTATGGAAAGAGCCAAGATGTTCATCGACAGATGAATGGATAAAGAAGAAGTGGTATATATACACAATGGAATATTATGCAGCCATCAAAAGGAATGAAATCTTAACATTTGCAATGACGTGGATGGAACTGGAGGGTATTATGCCGAGCGAAATAAGTCAATCAGAGAAAGATGTATCATATGATCTCACTGATATGAGGAATTCTTAATCTCAGGAAACAAACTGAGGGTTGCTGGAGTGGTGAGGGGTGGGAGGGATGGGGTGGCTGGGTGATAGACATTGGGGAGGATATGTGCAATGGTGAGTGCTGTGAAGTGTGTAGGACTATGAATCACAGTCCTTTACCTCTGAAACAAATAATACATTATATGTTTAAAAAAAAAAGATAGCAAGAGTGGAAGAATGAAGGGGAGGGAATCGAACGGGGAGATGAACCATGAAAGACTATGGACTTTGAGAAACACACTGAGTGTTCTGGGGGGGGGTGGTTTAGCCTGGTGATGGGTATTAAAGAGGGCACGTTCTGCATGGAGCACTAGGTGTTATACGCCAACAATGAATCATGGAGCACTACATCAAAAACTAATGATGTAATGTATGGTGATTAACATAACATAATAAAAAAAAAAAGAATAACTTCTTGAGTTTCTTAAAGGCCACGACCTTTTAATGTAGTATCCAGGGCATAGACCAACCTCAGCTATTAAAGTAACAGTGAAGAAATGGACAGAAGGAATTTAGTGCTTCCAAGATATCTTTCCTTGTTTTTTCTTCTGTTCTAATAGAGACTTCTTCTGCTCTCTTAATTCTTAAATTGTATTTAAACCAGGGCTTAGCATGCAATTGAAGTGGATGAATTCTAATTCAGCCAGTGATTCAAAGATTCTTTAGAATTATTCTCTTTTGATCCTTTCCTTATCTATTTTTCTAAGTTTCTACTAACTTTCTACTTTTTCTAGGATACTCATAGTTCAGGACGAGAAACAAAAGTATCCACCTTAAGGAGTTTAAGTTTAGGTTCATAATGTATTAGGGCTGTTACTCTTCTGCTAATCGAAACATCTGGTAACACAGAAGAGGAAACCAACTTCTGGAGAGGTTAAGTAAGATTGGCAAAATTTCGAATGACTGCTTATTGCAGAATTGGTTCATGTTATTTTATGAGATCATTTGCATGAATAAAACTGAGTTCTAGTTTGGTTCTCACCATCTTTCCTACTCAGATGTTCTACTCTTGTGCAAGCCAGAGCCATAATTCACCCATTTTCTATAGGAAGTCTCAGTGCTCTTGAGTGATGATTACTTGTGAGAATGCAGTTAACTATAGTTAATAAACCCTGCAGGAAGCCAAGCCAGATATCAAACTGTAGTTATCCCCACAAGACTATTTTGCATATGAACATAATAAGTGAGATAAAATAAAACTCAGAAATGAATGAATGGAGTACATCTCCAACCCACATAATGCTCAGGAAAATATTGTTAATAGCAGGGAAGGCAGTGGGTGAAATTATAAATGATTATGAGAGTGCAAGTATTAGATGACGTCAAGCCCAGAAATACACAAACCCTATCTTGACCAAGCTACCCTTTGCTTTATGTTTCATCCGAGAATTAAATGCATAAGAGACATGATAATGGGGAAAATCACTATTTTATTTAGGCTTTTACCCCAACTTTTTATTTCATTTTCAAGATTAGAAAGATTACCTAAACTCAAGAGACCTCCTTCATCTCTTACAGCCTAAACCTGAATTTAGGGATTTGGCTATGCTCCAACTGCCAGTGGAAAGAGAGAATGAAGTGCCAGAGCTGGCTGGGTCAGCCTACCATTTATGCAGAGTTCATATTTTAGTTCTCTTAATGAGAGAGAAACTAAAAGATGACTGAGTCTTACTATACCGATAAAATGTACTGTATGAAAGGAAGAAAAGAGCATCTATGTACAATGTATTAACATAGTTACTCTTGTGAGAATAGGATAAGTCAGCATCATGGAATCAAACCAGAGTAGAGAATTACAGAAATATGGTGAGAGCATTTAGGAGGAGTAGAAAGGACTAATACCCTTCTCATTGTCTATAAATATGTACTTATTTCCTGAAAACAGAAATTGTATTCTTAATCCTCAGTCTGTTGGTATTAATGGAAAGGAATAACTTAACCTAAAATAACTACTGAGATTTGATATAAAATAGATAATTCAATACAAATTTCATTTGTAATATAAAATTAGTTGTACAGTGTAAAACATCCTTGTCATGGAGATGTGTGTTCTTTATATATTTAGTTTACAATTTACAAGGCTAATTCCACCATATAAAGACTAGAACTAGAAATTCAAAATCTCCAACTCTAAGGTCATTTTCTCCACAGAAGAGTGGTTT
This sequence comes from Callorhinus ursinus, assembly GCF_003265705.2. Classification (NCBI taxonomy): domain Eukaryota; kingdom Metazoa; phylum Chordata; class Mammalia; order Carnivora; family Otariidae; genus Callorhinus; species Callorhinus ursinus. The sequence continues at coordinate 36,075,420 of NW_027397081.1, forward strand.
CCAGGCAATAAACTGAGGTTGACCAATGTCTGTGGTTTTTATTTTTAGCACAGGTCAAACAGTGACCTCAAATACCCTATAATGGCAAACATACTATGAAAGATTTCAGAGTCCAATCATTTACATTTCAACAAGAAATATGTTTTACTCTGATATGTTGGCGGTGGCTCAATGCAAATGAACTGCTTTCACACACTGACGTTTTACAAGGCTTTAGAGCAATCGGCTTGAAATTTGGAACACTTATCTCTGAGTTTCACGCCTCTGGTGAAAGAGTGCTTTTGTGGAATTTTGTCCAGTAACTTTTATTGAATTCCCACCTCTGTAAGTTCTAAGAAATGAGAACACTGTTTAACTGTCAAGTAGTTTTTACTTTAAACAAAGTAAATTTATTTTTAGCCTATTATATAGGATCAGATTTGGAATGGATACATTGTTTATGTATTGCCCTCATTAAATCATTTTAATCAACAAACAACACTTTAAAGCAGCACATTCTATTAAAATGCTACAATGTAGGAAAGAGAGCACATTAATATGAAATTAACATGGAAACCAAGCACTGTGATTGTTTATTAAACTCTTGCAATTAAAAGTTCTACTATTTTTAAATTTCCCTCCATTATATTAAATGTCACAGATTAATCTAAATTCATTTTAAACTTTTCCTATTTGAAAGTATCCCAAATTGGGGCAAATTAGTCTACATGGAAGCAGTTGAATCTTGATTCTACCATCTACTACTTGGATAACTTTGGGAAATCTTCTTAAATTCCCTGTGTCTTAAGTTTTCTCATTTGAAAAAAAAAATGGGAAAAAGACATAATTTCTATCTCACTAGGTTGTTAAAAAGATTAGATGTGATAATGTATTTAAAATACTTACAATGTTTAAGGGGCTCCTGGGTAGCCCAGTCCTTTAAGCAGCTGACTCTTGATTTGAGCCCTGGTCTTGATCTCAGGGTCATGAAATTCGAGAGGCTCGCATTCAGTGTGTAGTCGGCTTGTCCTTCTCCTTCCCCCTCTGTCCCTTCTCCCGCTCGCTTGTGCACAGGCACGATCTCTCTCTCTCTTTCTCTCTCTCTCAAATAAATAAATCTTAAAAAATATTTTATTAGCCTGAGTTATAAATGCCCAATGACATTTCAGAATTAAAGTGTAATAATAGATAAAGAAGAGGTAATTTTTCCAGTATTTTTTTAATCCTATGAAGTATATGTGGTTTAGCTCTTAGGGAATTATTTTAGAAAATCTAAGGCATCGTATCATTAAAAGTCAATGTGGGTAGTACAGAACATGCTCTGGGCATTTAAGAAAAATAAAGATCAATATAGACTAGAATCTGAGCCTAGCTTCTCAACTTAACAATTGAGTGCTTTTAACTTAATCAGTCTTAAGTTTCCTAAAAGTTTCTCATTTTAAATTGAGTGTAATTATCTGTATCTTCCTTACAGTATTATTATGTTAAAAGTCTCTTCAACTGGAAAGTTTTATTGCAACTTAATATTACTGTCTTTAAGGACATCTCAGAAGGTGTGAGATTTAAGCAACTTTGAGAAATAGAGAGATTGAGGAATCTCTACTATGGAATGCATGCTCCAGAGCATCACTATTTATTTTCACTATTACATATCAAAATTGTATTTTGAAAGTTAAAATATTAGAAACCAGGGTAAACCTTAGCTTAACAGTCCCATCAGTTTTGATGTTATTTAGGTCTGTATAAATCTACATAAATGCTCTTATCAGAAGGAAAACTTAATTAAATTAAATTTTGTAATTACAATGCAGATCTTTCATCCACAAATTAAAATAAATTATGTAAAAACTCCAAATTAGATATGGGGTTTATTATAATAAAGATTCGCACATGGCTAATGAGACAATATGACATTATATTTGCATATTGTATTAGTTTTTGTGCAACACTTACACAATTATCAAATTCTGTGCAAGGTTTTATAATTTAATAAACATATTCTGAAAAGACACAATCAATGCAAAGCTTGATGTTTAGGTGAATTCAAAATACTATCTTATTTAGCTAAAACTGACACTTGCTTTTATATATCCTAACTGCTCTGATATTTAATTTAGATGGTGTGTGACACTGCATGAAGATGATTCTGAGCTCAAGTTCCTTTTGTTCATATTTTCCTGTCTGCCATCCATCTTTGATTAGGGGTGTGCATGTCCTTCTCTAGCTTTCTTTACTTATGAAAAAAAGAAATGACTGTTTTCCCTCCATCATGAACTTGAGTTTTATGCACAGAATGCATTCCCCTGTAAGAAGGAAAGTTGGTCCTATGGGGATCAAATATAAACAATATCAGCTAGTTAATGAGAATAAACTTCTCTCTGACATATTCCGATTACACTCTGGGAAATCACACTCACTTTTCTGGAGTGTCATGGTGTTCCTCTGAGCTCCAAAACTGTTTTTTTTTTAAGATTTTATTTATTAATTTGAGAGAGAGAGAAGCAGTGAGAAAGGGAACACAAGCAGGGGGAGTGGGAGAGGGAGAAGCAGGCTTCCTGCTGAGCAGATTTAATCAAAAAGAACCACATTTGTGATGGCCGTTTTTATACATCTATTTGACTCCGACTAAGCATTTTGGTTCTGTCTGTGATGGTCTTCCCAGATGAGATTGATGTACTCAGTAAAATAGATTGCCCTCCCCAGTGTGGATGGGTATCATCCAATCCATTGAGGGACTATGTAGAACAAAAAGCAGAGGAAGGAAAAAATCACCTTTTATTTCCCCCATCTGTCTACTTGAACTCAGACATTGGTCTTCTCCTGCCCTTTGACAGGCACTTATGTCATTGACTTCCCTGGTTCTCAGGTCCTCAGGTTTGGACTAAATTATACTACTGGTTTTCTTGGGTTTCTAGCTTATCAATGACAGATCCTGGGACTTCCCAGCCTCCATAATCACTTGAGCCAATTATTCATGATTATCTATCTATCTATCTAATTAGTCATGGTTCTCCAGAGAAACAGAATATATATATATATTTATATATATATATATATATATATAGAGAGAGAGAGAGAGAGAGAGAGATACATATCTCCTATTGGTTCTGTATCAGTCTGTCTCTCTTTCTCCCTGTCTCTACTTATCTCTCTCTCTCTACCTATCTCTGGCTCTTTGTCTCTCTATCCTCTATTAGTCCCATGTGTCTGTGTGTGTACACATGTGTATGCACATGTGTGTATGAATACACACATAAGCACACCCCCCCAATATATAGATATATACAGAACCAATTATATATAGATAGATGGATAATATTTTATATATATATATAGGTATAAATAGATATATAGTTATATGGACATATATGTAGTTTATTTGGGGAACCCTAACTAATACATTCATTCTTAAAACTAATCTATAGAAGTCATCAAACTGATAACTTCAATTAAGTTTCTGCATGGAATTCACAGTTTTATTTCATGACCTATATGGATTAAATCCTTTCTAATCTCCAGATTTTCTCTTAGCTTTCATTTTGAACAAACACATTTTCTCTGCCATGTGTTTCTTTTTTTTTTTTTAAAGATTTTATTTATTTATTTGAGAGAGAGAATGAGATAGAGAGAAAGAGCATGAGATGGGGGAGGGTCCAAGGGAGAAGCAGACACCCCGCTGAGCAGGGAGCCCGATGCGGGACTCGATCCCGGGACTCCAGGATCATGACCTGAGCCGAAGGCAGTCGCCCAAACAACTGAGCCACCCAAGCGCCCTCTGCCATGTGTTTCTATCCACTATTTCCCGCTTTCACTTCAACGTAACATTCTTCATCATTCCAAGCCTCAGCTGTCCACAGGCTTTCTGTGTTCAGCAAATGCCCAATGTAATCCTGGGCCAAAAGTATTCAATTGGAGCCTAACATAGATTTCCGGAAAACAGATCACAGAATAATGATATAAAATAGCAACAAAGAGCACATTAAAAAAAAAAAAAAAGACTCTGTCAAGTCTAGATCCCAGTATTCCCCACCCCCATTTAGGCCAACATGAAAATGGAACATAGTTTAATAGTTAAGAGCATGCACTCCAGCATCAAGCCACCCAAGTGAATCCCAAGGGATTGTCAATATTCCAGACTTTTTTTTACATTGTAAACATTCTAGAAATTTGGAAACCATAAACAAGAGTATGCTTAATAATTATTCATTAACTTGATTTTTAATTAACTTGATTAATATGATTTTTCCACTGAAAGAGGTTCTAAAAGATAAAAGTTAAATAAAAATTGAAGACGGTATTGCTTTCTTTTCAGAAAGACCACAGTGCAATACCAAGGCAAAACTTCCACAAATCTAAAGCAGAGCATTTTTAGTTTTCTTCCTCCCTATCCTAAATTCTTCATCTTTATTTACTCATTTCCAACCCTTGTCATCCTACTTAAAGATTACTTTTTCCCTCCCAAATACTAGATTGAGCCTAACGTTTGACTTATAATCAAGATATAAAATGGGCACAACCTTAGATCCCTTATTTTTCAAAAAATTAAGCTAAATTTTATTTATAGTGAAATATGGAGATATTGTGATTATCAATATACACTGATAAAATGTATACTCCTGTTTAAACATCTCAATCGAGATAAAAAAACATTTCCCTTATCTAATGAATCACATTTTTCTGCCAGTACAAAAATTTTTATGAAGTGATGACCATCTGCTCTCTGCCTTCTTTAAAGAGTGTATTTTCTGTATGTTGGCTACTTTTATGTATGAAATCATTTGACATCAAGTTCACTCTCCTTTCTTCACTTTTATTTTTATATATGGCAATTTTTAAGATTGCCATTTATCTTCAATACAAAATGAGATTAAACGAGATAGCATTTGGGGGAGAACACTTGCTTTTATTTATTTAACAACATAAGTCAGGAACTTTGAGAAAGTAATATTTTCATGGTAATAATTCTAAGTACAGTTGTAGTAAAAGTGCCCCAACTATAAGCCAGCAGTCTGAAAATATGTTTTTTCCTAGAAGACATATGCTACTAAGCAAATGACCAAAGGCATAAAGCATCTAGTGGGAGATCAGAACACAGGACTAGACTATCTCTAGGGACCGTTTTAACCCTAGAATATTTTGATCTAGAAATTGAGAAGATAATCTTAAAAAATAACATTTATTTTGAACTCATTATACACCAAGCGATATATACATGGCATTACATTTACAATTTTATTTAATTCTAACAATAACTTTGTGACAGAGTTAATACTATCTACATTATCTAGATGAAGAAAGGTAAAGATACTGACCAATGTCACCATAGAATTAAGTGACCAACATAGAAATTGAATCTAGATATATCTAGCTCTAAAGCTTTGTTTTTAATACTTTTATTGCTTTCTTCTTTATGCTTCTTTTGTACCTTCTCTGTTCTTAAATTGAATTGTTTATTCTCTTTTAATTTGAGTTATCTAACTACAATTGTGTCTTCCAAAAACATGGGAGAGCTATTAAAACAATTCACATAGGTGTTCCTTTTATCAGTGGGTGAATTATACTAATGAAACTATAGGTATTCCATTCCCTGCACATAGAGCTCTTTTTTCCTTTGATCCTCTCTTCAACATCACTAGTCTAGACAATATCTATTGGCAGTAATACATATCACTATCTGTTTTTATCAGTGGTGTAGCAGGAACAGAGTCAACCTTTTTAAAAGCATAATTATTAGTGCCAGTGCTTAGATATAAATATCCCTTCTTTGTTTTATTTTTAGTCTTATCACATCTAAGAATAAAATATTAGGGCCTAAGATAGGTCTTTCTCAAAATGATGAAAAAGGAAAATACAATATCAAGCACACAACTGTAGTGTTTAATTGCTGTTGCTGTAACAATTACTGCTGTTACCAAATATCTTAGAAAGAAGGCAGATAGGGCACCACAGTGTCCTCCCACTCACTGTGCTGGATGTGTTCCACAGCTCACGTGGAGGGGTTGCAAAAATTTTAAGTAGTCATTTGTTATCTCATATTATGGTGCTAATATAAAATGAAGAAACTACTTTCTATGATAAAATGCTAATAAGTTTTTGCTAATGAGGTTTTTGTCATATATAATGAAAACAAATGCCAATATGAAATAAAACTATTATGAATAAAAATTGCTAATGTGACAGCTTTTGTAATGTAGGAAAGATGCTGAAATACAAAGAATAGATATTGGGAGTGTGCATAAGCGCACGCACGTGCTCAAGGGAAAGAGGCTGAAAGCAAGAGAGATCCTGAGCTATTTCAATACACAGCAAAGGTGTAAAATTAAAGGCAACTGAGAAGGAAAGAAAATTATATTAAATATACAAAGAAACACAAAAGAGATCCAATGGAAAAGGATCTCTTCATATCATGATCATAAAATACGTTGATGTAAAAATTAATTTATAATTTATATTTCTTTATAGAAGGGAAGTAAAATGAAGAATACTTGGTCAGGAAAGTATGTTGTCAATGTTAATATTAATCATAAGAAGAGATTCTTCTGAGTTGATGTATTATATCTTTGAACATATCAGTGGTTTTTTATCATGATGAAAACAATTTTCCTTACTATGAATGCATTTACATACATTTAATTGTTTAGAGAATCCGAAAGCTGGAGGGTCCCAAAATGGCCTTTATTCATGTTGTACTTCCTCTCTTTGATCTAGCACCTACTTTAATGTTGTTGTAACATTTTCTATCAAGAAAAATATTTATTTTGTACCTGTCAATAAATTACATGGGATAAATTATATGTAAGGATCATGTATCAAAAGGGTTTTGACTACTGACAGATAACCATTTGAAAGGTATGTATTACTCCTGAAAAATAAAACATAACAAATTCTCAAATTATAAAAGTGGAGTGTTATAACTTGCTATTAATAAATGAGAATTAGGTAATATAATACTTGGAAGGAGCTGTGGAGATAATATGACCATCATAAGAATCAGACACCAGCATCTCCCACACATGGTTTATAGTCAATCATCTCCATTCTTGCTTCTTAGCAAAATCTGTCCTTAGATGCAGGCTGTCTCCAATAGTTTCATAAGAAAGGGTGTAAGACAGATAGATTCTTAAAATGCTCAACATCTTTATACTTCTTTCTAACTTGATTAGCAGTTTCAATAGGTATACTGGTATATTAGTAATCTCTTGAATTTTGAGGTAATTTTCTCTTGCTCCTATTGTTGGTGTTAAGAATCTTGTGACATTTTGATTTTTCTTTTTTTATAAATTGTTTTGGTTTCTTTTCTTGAAGTTTTTAGGGCCCTTTGTTATCAGTTTATCCTCAGTGTTTAAAAATTTTACAATTAGAGGTGGGGGAGAAAAGATGGCAGAGGAATAGGGGACCCTATTCCAACTGGTCCCTGGAATTGAGCTGGGTATCTACCAGACCACTCTGAGCACCCACAAAATCAGCCTGAGATGTAAGAAAATAGAATTTGGATCTCTACAAACAGAATATCGTGGGCGGTTGGTTTCAAGGTATGAAGCGGGGAGCCATGATTCTGTGGGCAGATATCAGAGGATAAATGGCAGAGGGAGGGAGCCTGGCCATGGTGAGCTACCTACACAGCCAGTGAGTGACAGCCTCACGTGTTGGGGATGAGGCATAGACTCTTAGACCAGTAGTGGCAGGTAAAGGACTTTAGGGCAGTCCTCAGGACAGAAACCCAGAGTGGCAGGTCACGCGTGCAAACTGGGAGTGGCTGGTGGTTTTAGAAGCACAAAGGGCAGACATGTGCCCCGACCTGGAGGCAGAACTGGGGGCACTGCAGAGGGGCGCACAACCAAGGATGCTGCAGTTTAAAGCAGCATGGACAGAACCAGAGATAGTGTGGCCTAGAGAGCTCACTGAAGAACAGACTGCGATCTCTCTGCTCTGAGGCAGAGGTTTGGAAACAGTCGCTTCTGCTCTGACTCTCAGAAAAGACACGAAAAGCCGCAGGGAAAGCTGCTGGAGAACAAAAGCCCCAAAAAACTGGTTCCCACTGAGGCCATCACCCTCCACACGGGGCAGGGCAACTCTGCCCAAACAGGGTTGCCTGAGTAACAGCACGGCAGGCCCCTGCCCCAGAAGACAGGCTGGGAAAACAAGAGGCCAGTAACCCTAAGGTTCCTAGAAAACAGGTGCATCTTGCTTGGGTTCTGGTCAATAATTTGGACTCTATACATACCCTCAACCACCCATCAACAGAATGACTAGGAGGAGGAACCCCCAAAATAGAAAAGACTCAGAGATTATTACTTATGCAGCAGATTTACAAATGGATGCAGATATAACCAAGATGTTGGAGATGGAATTCAGGCTAGCAATTGTGAAGACAATAACTAGACTGGAGAAATCAATTAATGGCAATATAGAGTCTCTAAGGGCAGAAATGAAAGCTGAATTGGCAGAACTTAAAAATGCTATCAATGAGATCCAATCTAATCTAGATAACCTAATAGCTAGGGTAAGTGAGGCAGAAGAACGAATAAGTGACCTGGAGGACAATTTAATAGATAAAAAGGGAAAAGAGGAGGCCAGGGAAAAACAACTCAGAATCCATGAAAATAGAATCAGAGAAATAAGTGACACCATGAAGTGTACCAATGTCAGAATTATTGGAATCCTGGAGGGGGTGGAGAGAGAGAGAGGACTAGAAAATATATTTGAGCAAATCGTAGCTGAGAACTTCCCTAATCTGGGGAATGAAACAAACATTCGTGTCCTAGAGGCAGAGAGGACCCCTCCCAAGATCAAGGAAAACAGGCCAACAGCCCAGCATGTAATAGTAAAACTTGCAAATCTTAGAACCAAGGAAACTATCTTAAGGGAAGTTAGGGGGAGGAGATTCCTTATGTACAGAGGGAGGAACATCAGAATAACGTCAGACCTATCCACAGAGACGTGGCAAGCCAGAAAAGGCTGGCAAGACATATTCAGGGTACTAAACGAGAAGAACATGCAACCAAGAATACTTTATTGGGCAAGACTCTCATTTAGAATGGATGGAGAGATGCAGAGCTTCCAAGACCAGCAGAAACTGAAAGAATATGTGACCACTAATCCAGCCCTGCAAGAAATATTAAGGGGAGTCCTATAAAAGGAGAAAGTCCCCACGAGTGATATATGACAGAAATTTACAGAGACAATCTATAAAAACAACGTCTTCACAGGCAACATGTTGACAATTAATTCATATCTTTCAACAATCACTCTCAACGTGAATGGCCTAAAAGCTCCCATAAAACAGCACAGGGTTGCGGATTGGATAAAAAGACAGGACCCATCCATATGCTGTCTACAAGAGACTCATTCTGAACCTAAAGATACATCCATACTGAAAGTGATGGGATGGTGATCCATCTTCCATGCCAGCGGACCTCATGAGAAAGCTGGGGTAGTAATTCTTATATCAGACAAATTCGATTTTAAAACTAAAGTCTATAGTTAGAGACACAGAAGGGCATTATATCATTCTTAAAGGGTCTATCCAACAAGAAGAGCTAACAATTGTGAATATCTATGCCCCCAACATGGGATCAGCCATCTACATAAGCCAACCGTTAACCAAAATAAAGAGTCATATTGATAACAATACGTTAATTGTAGGAGACCTCAATACTCCACTCTCAGCAATGGACAGATCATCTAAGCAGAAAATCAATAAGGAAACAAGAACTTTGAATGACACACTGGACCAGATGGACCTCATAGATATTTACAGAACATTCCACCCTAAAACAACAGAATACTCATTCTTCTTGAGCACACATGGAACTTTCTCCAGAATAGACCACATACTGGATCACAAATCAGGTCTCAACTGATACCAAAAGACTGAGATTATTCCCTGCATATTCTCAGACCAAAATGCTTTAAAACTGGAACTCAATCACAAGAAAAAATTTGGCAGAAATTCAAACACTTGTAAGCTAAAGAACACTCTGCTCAAGAATGTTTAGGTCAACCAGGAAATCAAAGAAGAACTTAAACAATTCATGGAAATCAATGAGAATGAAAACACATCGGTCCAAAACCTATGGGATACTGCTAGAGTGGTCCTAAGGGGGAAATACATAGCCATCCAAGCCTCACTCAAAAAAATAGAAAAATCCCGAATTCACCTACTAACTCTATACCTTAAAGAACTAGAGAAACAGCAACAAACGATGCCTAAGCCACACATTAGAAGAGAAATAATTAAGATTAGAGCAGAGATCAATGAATTAGAAACCAGAAACACAGTAGATCAGATCAACGAAACTAGAAGTTGGTTCTTTGAAAGAATTAATAAGATTGATAAACCACTGGCCAGACTTATCCAGAAGAAAAGAGAAAGGACCCAAATTAATAAAATTATGCATGAAAAGTGAGAGACCACGACTAACACCAAGGAAATAGAAACAATTTTTAGAAATTATTATCAACAACTATATGCCAATAACCTGAGCAATCTGGATAAAATGGAGGCCTTCCTGGAAACCTATAAGCTGCCAAGACTGAAACAGGAAGAAATTGACAACCTGAATAGGCCAATAACCAGTAACAACATCGAAGCAGTGATCAAAAACTTCCCAAAAAACAAGAGTCCAGGGCCTGATGGATTCCCTGAGGAATTCTACCAAACATTCAAAGAAGAAATAATACCTATTCTACTGAAGTTGTTTCAAAAAATAGAAACAGAAGGAAAACTTCCAAACTCATTCTATGAGGCCAGCATTACCTTAATCTTCAAACCAGGCAAAGACCCCATCAAAAAGGAGAATTTCAGACCGATATCCCTGATGAATATGGATTCCAAAATCCTCAACAAAATCCTAGCTAATAGGATCCAACAATACATTAAAAGGATCATCCACCATGACCAAGTGAGATTTATCCACGAATTGCAAGGGTGGTTCAACATTCTCAAATCAATCAATGTGATAGAACACATTAATAAGAGGAGGGAGCAGAAGCATATGGTCCTCTCAATTGATGCAGAAAAAGCGGTTGACAAAATACAACATCTTTTCCTGATTAAAACTCTTCAGTACAGGGATAGAGGGAATATTCCTCAAGTTCATAAAATCCATCTATGAAAAACCCACAGCAAAGATCATCCTCAATGGAGAAAAGCTGAGAGCCTTTCCCTTAAGATCAGGAACACGTCGAGGATGCCTACTCTCACCACTATTGTTCAACATAGTACTAGAATCCTAGCAACAGCGATCAGACAACAAAAAGAAATAAAAGGTATTCAAATGGGCAAAGAAGAAGTCAAACTCTCTCTTTTCACAGATGACATGATACTTTATGTGGAAAACCCAAAAGACTCCACTCCCAAATTACTAGAACTCATACAGCAATTAAGTAATATGGCAGGATACAAAATCAATGCACAGAAGTCAGTTGCTTTCTTATACACTAACAACACAACTGTAGAAAGAGAAATTAGAGAAAGAATTCCATTTACAATAACACCAAAAACCATAAGATACCTTGGAATAAGCCCAACCAAAGAGGTAAAGGATCTATACTCTAGGAACTACAGAACACTCATGAAAGAAATTGAAGAAGACACAAAAAATGGAAAAATATTCCATGCTCATGGATCAGAAGAATAAACATTGTTAAAATGTCTATGCTACCCAGAGCAATCTATACCTTCAATGCCATCCCAGTCAAAATTCCAATGACATTTTTCAAAGTGCTGGAACAAAAAATCCTAAAATTTGTATGGAATCAAAAAGACCCCAAATCGCCAAGGAAATGTTGAAAAAGAAAAACAAAGCTGGGGGCATTACGTTGCTGGATTTCAAGCTATATTACAAAGTTGTGATCACTAAGACAGCATGGTACTGGCACAGAAAGAGACATATAGACCAATGGAACAGAATAGAGAACCCAGATATGGACCCTCAACTCTACAGTCAAATAATCTTTGACAAAGCAGGAAAAAAACATGCAATGGAAAAAAGACAGTCTCTTCAATAAATGGTGCTGGGAAAATTGGACAGCCACATGCAGAAGAATGAAACTCGACCATTCTCTAACACCATACACAAAGACAAACTCAAAATGGATGAAAGACCTCAATGTGAGACAGGAATCCATCAAAATCCTAGAGGAGAACATAGGCAGTAACCTCTTTGACATCGTCCATGGCAACTTCTTTCAAGATACATCTCCAAAAGCTAGTGAAACAAAAGCAAAAATGAACTTTTGGGATTTCATGAGGATAAAAAGTTCTGCACAGCAACGGAAACAGTCAACAAAACAAAGAGGCAACCCACAGAATGGGAGAATATATTTGCAAATGACACTACAGATAAAGGGCTGGTGTCCAAGATCTATAAAGAACTTCTCAAACTCAACACCCCAAAACAAATAATCAAGTCAAAAAGTGGGCAGAAGATACGAAAAGACACTTCTCTGAAGAAGACATACAAATGGCTAACAGACACATGAAAAAATGTTCATCATCATTAGCCATCAGGGAAATTCAAATCAAAACCACATTGAGATACCACCTTACACCAGTTAGAATGGCAAAAATGGACAGGGAAAGAAACAACAAATGTTGGGGAGGTTGTGGAGAAAGGAGAACCCTCTTACACTGTTGGTGGGAATGCAAGTTGGTACAGCCACTTTGGAAAACAGTGTGGAGGTTCCTCAAAAAATTAAAAATAGAGCTACCCTATGACCCAGCAATTGCACTGCTGGGTATTTACCCCAAAGACACAGATGTAGTGAAAAGAAGGGCCATATGTACCCCAATGTTCATAGCAGCAATGTCCGCAATAGCCAAACTGTGGAAAGAGCCGAGATGCCCTTCAACAGATGAATGGATAAAGAAGATGTGGTCCATATAGACAATGGAATATTACTCAGCCATCAGAAAGGATAAATACCCAACTTTTACATCAACATGGATGGGACTGGAGGAGATTATGCTAAGTGAAATAAGCCAAGTAGAGAAAGTCAATTATCATATGATTTCACTTATCTGTGGAACATAAGGAATAGCTTGGAGGACATTAGGAGAAGGAAGGGAAAAATGAAGAGGGGGGATCGGAGGGAGAGATGAACCATGAGAGACTATGGACTCTGAGAAACAAACAGGGTTTCAGAGGGGAGGGGGGAGGGGGGATTGGTTAGCCTGGTGATGGGTATTAAAGAGGGCACGTACTGCATGGAGCACTGGGTGTTATATAAAAACAAGGAACATGGATCACCACATCACATGTATTGTATGGTGACTAACATAACACAATAAAATTTTTTAAAAAATTACAATTACAGGCCTTAGGGCCATATATGTTTGTGTTTGTGTGTGTGTGTGTGTGTGTGTGTGTGTGTGTGTATGCCTGTGTATACTTTCTCCACATTGAATGGGCCCAATTAATTCCCTGGTCAATCCTGATATTTACATCCTTCAGTCTGGGAAACATTCTTTTGATTTTTTAAATTTATTTGAGAAAGAGTGAGAGAGAGAGCATGTGTGTGCAAGTGGGGGAGGAGCAGAAGGGGAGGAAGAGGAAGGGTTAAGAATCTCCAGCAAACTCAGTGCTGAGTGTGGAGCCCCATGCTGGGCTTGATCTCAGGACCCTGAGATCATGACCTGAGCTGAAACAAAGAGTCAGGTGTTCAACTGACTGAGCCATCCAGGTGCCCCAATCTGGGTAATATTCTTATATTTGTTGATAACTTTATCCCTTCCATTTTCTCTGTGGCTTCATTCTGTAAATACTAATGATAAGATATTGGCCCATCTGTAATAATACTTCAAAATATTATCTTCCCTTATTGATTCTCTTTTTTAAATTTACTTTCTAGATATTTCTTTCATAAGAGCACTGTGTTTCACTCTCTTCTTCCCCAGTACTGGGTACCTCCAACTACTGAGCCTTCCATATTTCTTTTTATCAGTCTTCTACACCATGGCCATGGCACCTATAGATTAAAGATCCTTTGACAGTTAGCCATAATTCCTTCCTTCCATATCTGGCTTCCAAACTTCCGTGGAAATCTCTTGTACATGTTCTAGTTTTCTTTGACCTTATAGATTTCTAACTTTGCTGTCATTTTAGTAGTATTTCAGGAGGGAAGAACTAAATCTTAAAGAATAAGTGAGATATTCATAAGGCAAGAAAGAGAAAGATGTTATGTCAAAAGATTGTACACTGAATGGAACAATTTTAAGAAAACCGGAATTTAGGAACATCCTTCACTTTCTATCATCCAGGGGTCCAAATCTGGTCTGACAGCTGGCTCCTCATATTCACCACATATGCACTGATATATACTGTCCAGCCAGGGGGCACAAGTGTCAATAACAGGCAATAAGTCTACAGTTCATGCATTATGTTCAAAATTTTAAATATTTTTCTATGCCTCATCTTGAAAATCAAACAGTAGAACCCATAGTAAACTGACCTATTTTAAAAACAATATCTCCCTTTTAAAAAGAATACAAAGTTAACTTATTTCTGTTCTCCAATTTCTCATAATCCTTTGTGATTTCATATTTTTGCTATATTAGTCTTTAATGCAAACATGTCCTGACATACATTTGAAACAAATGTTGAATAATAAGATAATAAACCCCATCAAAGGTATTGGGTAGATCTACTCTTTACTGCTACTACTTCAAAGAATAAAGGTTTTTAAAATATTTCTTATATAATTATAGTGTGATAGTAGTTGAAATTCCAAAGGACTAATGCAAAGTAAAACTAAGGTCCACTCGTGGTCTTTTGCTTCTCTTGCATCTGCTTCTATTATTCTCCAGTCTGGAAGAAAAGTATGGGCAGCAACATGTGGGGGAGCAAAAACTACCCATCCTCTCTAGAGGGCTTTGCAGGTAACTATTTTGGTATGACTTGACGGCACTCAAAGACCTGACTGACTCAACACATCCAGATTCCCCTCAGGCAGTTCACATTATTTTAAACATTGTGAAAATGCATAAATGTATGTTGTTTATTAAGAAAAATTCAATGAGAGCCTACTACATACCAAATAAAGTATACTGGGTATACAGCTATGTCAATTCTGCAAAACAATCATCTAGGCAGTGCCCATTCTAACAGAGAAGTAAACTGAAGTTCAGTGTTTAATTAGTTTCTCTAATTTTAAATAGTGAAAATGGGGTAAAGCCAAGAGCTGAAACTTCTACATCTAACATTAACACTTCTTATTTCATATTCTGCTTCTCCAGGCAGGTAAAAATTAGGAATGATCAAGCACAGAGTAAGGGACAGAATAAGGAGTACCATGAGAAAGAGTTTAGACAAGGCAGTGTGAATCTGGTGTAGCATTTTGAGAGGACAATCTATATGTGACTTTCTAACAAGCAAAAGTTTGATAGAATAGGTATGCTAGTATTATATAAATGAGACAAAGATGGCCCCTATATATTGGCATTTTATTTACTTCTTCACAGCAGGCTGGGACTATTAGCTCAAAACTCACAGGTATAAAAGGCAAATTTTATACATCTAATTATTTTATTTTATTTTTTACATCTAATTATTTTAAATACGGCCCAAATAAACATATTTTTTAGCCATTTAGAGCCTGCCTGCTTTTCATACTTTGTGAAACTGCATACAACATTTGCTAGTCATAGATAAGACAAGCCCTGAGCTATAAAAGACCCCAAGCAGCTTCTTTCAGAGCTCCCTGATGCACAGGCTCTCATCTTTTTGTTCAGCAGCATTACCCACACATGTAAGCCCTGTTTCCAATCTCCCTTCTCCCTAGGAGTTCCCTTACCTTCATCTCCTTCTGGGTGGTGGTCTCATGTCTCCAGGACATCTCCTTTCCCTGGAATTCAACTTATTAAAGCACCACCCTAATAAAGCTCATTTTGTGTTACTGCCATGTTGTAGTCATGTATTTTTCTTTGATAAACTCCAAAATTCAAACTCACTACAGGTAGTTAATTTTAATTCTCATTAATTGATGGGGACCATAGTTACACTGATGTCAGCATAGGCTCCCAATCTAGGACAGTGTTGAACATGCCAATAGGTGAGTCCCATGAACCAAATATAGCTGAAGGCTACATTAGAGAAAAGAAGGTATAGGCTGGTTAAAGGAAAGGCAGTGTCATGGTAAAAAATTAAAATAGATCCATGTTTTCATGGAGTTAGCTGGAGGAGTTATTAATCATTTCTTTTTTGATGTTTTGATGCTTTGACATCATGGAGGCCTTGCATACCCAGGGATGGACTGCCTTTCCCAGGATTAGCTAATTCCCAGAGATAGCAAACAACTTGTCTGTAAACATGCCTCTTATATGCAAACAAACCAGTCCTAAACCCATGCCCTCCTTCTGCCTTCTTTTATCAGTCTCCTATAATCCAGAACACTATCTTTCAGTCCTAACTCACCCCAGGGCCAGGTACTGGACAATGAGGGATTACCCCTACAGCCTAGAGCCTGCCAAAATTATTCAAATTATATAGTCCTAAGCCTGCTCACCTCTCTATTTTGCTTTGCTCATTTTTTTTTTTCCATGAACACCAAAAATAAAGACTCTGGCCATTCTTTTCTATCACTTCTTCTCTGTCTCCTGACCAAACCTTGTTGTTGTTCTTTGTATAGTCCTGAAGGCTCCGGCATGGAGTGCCCCTCCTCTTGGGAACGGTGAGTAACAAAATATCTTTTCAGTGGCAATGTTCTCCTGATCCATTGGCTTCACCATGCCTGAATAAAAACAAAATATCAGGTACATTTTATTTTATTTTATCTTATTTTATCTTTGTCAGGTACATTTTAAATCAAAAGATCTTTCTCAGATCTCAAATGTAGCAGGAAAGCAATTCTGTATCATGCCTTCTGACCACTACTAACACTGACGTGGCTGCTGGGAGGCAGCACACTGTAGGAGAAAGAACATGTTGAGTTCTAGGTCTCAGAGCCCAGATTCTAATCCTACTTCTACCATTTTCTAACTGTTACACTGAGTAAGTTATTCTACCTCTTCAACATCTATTTCCACATTTATAAAAAGGGTATACTATTACTGACCTGGAAAGTTGGCATGATGAAATACTGTATTAATTTCTAACAGACAACCAGGGACCCAGTAAGTACAGTACAACTCTAATTTATCTTTCCTCCAGGATTTCAGTAAAATTTATGAATAAAAATCTTCTAGGTGTTATACAAAAGGTTAATGTTAAGCCAATGTCTAGAAGCTATAAGACAACAGATTTTGGCTCAGTATACAAAGGGAAATTTCTGATTCCAGCTTCAACATGTAAAGAGTTTGGGAGCTGCCAACCTATACTTACAAGAAAAAAAGCTGAACTAAACATCAATGGATATTCTTAGGCTCATTAGAGAATTTAGGTCAGAGGACAACCATCATTCCAGAATCTGGAGAGAAGGACAAATACAGAGAATCACAGTTGAGATCAATTTACTCAGAGCAAAAACTGCTGGAAAGCCTAAGTTGATAAGAACACTTAAATGGCAATATGTACCTAAATGGTAAATGCTGCGGGTGGAATGTAAACTAGCATGAAAGTAAGAATCTCCACACAGTTTTAAGTGGGGGCACACTTTCATGGGTTTTACCTATGGAAACATCACTAGTTTCTCAGGATGAAAAGCTAAGAAAAATTCCTTCTGTTTCTAGCAGGGGGAGAGGAATAGCAAACATTTGAAATATGCCCAGAGTATCTAGAGTGTTCTTCATAACAAAAGTGTACTCAGTAAGGGAAAAATTTTTACCCATAATTTATCTGAACAGGGAGAGGAGAAATTACTCAACTCTAGCTCATCTGAACCACTGGATCACTAAAGGAAGGGAAAAAAGAGCAAATAAACATTTGTGAAGGTTAAACTCAGGGTTATAGGCCCACTAAAAGATTAAGATTTAATCATAGGATTACAAAATGCTTCCCATTACATTTCAATTTACCATGACATCAAAAGACCTCCAGTGAAATAACATTGGATTACACTTAAAAGACCTTCAAGGAACAGACTCTGTTTAAGAAAGAGATTAAAAGAAAGATATTTTGACACCTATAATTATACCAAGTATTAAACACAGATCATCTACTAGTTCATCATTAAACCACACATTAAAGATCTATTTGCCTGAGTTACTATTACTCAATACATTATGTCTGGAGTTCAACAAAAATTAAAAGGCATACTAAAGAAAATTTAAAAGCACACTATGAAAAGACAAAGCAAGCATCAAAATGACACACAGATGTAAGGGATGCCTGGGTGGCTCAGTCAATTTAGCCTCTGACTGGATTTCGGCTCACGTCATGATCTCTGGGTGGTGAGATCAAGCCCTGAGCTGAACCCCACATCAAGCTCTCTTTTAAGCCCTGTGTCAGGCTCGGCACTCAGCACAGAGTCTGCTTGAGTTTCTCCCCCTCTGCCCCTCCTCCCATTCACACACACATACTCTCTCTAAAAATAAATAAATAAATCTTTTAAAAAAGAATCAGACACAAATGTGTCACAGATCTTTAGATTATCAGATAGGGTACTAAAAATAACCACAATTAACAGGTTAAACTCTGATGGAAAAATGTTAACAGCATGCAAGAGTAAATTGATAATATAAGCACAGAGATGGGAATTCTAACCAATAATATAAAAAGAAATGCTAGATATCAAAAACAGAAATAACAGAAATAAAAAAACTGAACTCAAGTGAAGAAAGAGTACATGAGATTCAAGCTATATATTAATAGAAACTTCTAAAACTGATAAACAAGAAAGAATTAAAAATGTAAAAGAATATCCAAAAATAGTGGGAAATTTTAAAACATAATAACATACAAATAATTGAAATGCCAAAGCAGAAGGAAAGAAAATGGACCACACACACACAAAAAAAATTAAGTAAATATGTTTGAGATTTTTTCCCACAGTAAATAACAGATTCCAAATTACATATACAGGAATTCAAAGAATGCAAAACAGGAAAAATACTAAAAAGTCAACAATTAGGTATGTCATAGGCAAACCACAGAAAACCAAAGACAAAAGACAATCAGGAGAGCAGGTAGAGAGAAAAGAATACCTTGCCTAGAGAAATAAGAATTACACTGGACATTTGCTCAGAAAATTTGCAAGCTAAAAGAGACTGGAGTTAAAAAAAAAAAAAACAAGTATTAAAAAAACCCAAAAAACTATAATCCTAGAATTCTATATCCAGCTCTCCCCCCCGCCAAAAAAAAAATCCTTCACAAGTAAAGCAGAAGATTTTTCAGGAAGGTGGTGAAGTAGGAAGTACCAAGAATCTATTTCCCCACTTATACAACAATTGTACTGGCAGAATCCATCTTATGTAATTATTATGGAACTCTGGAGTCTATTGAAGGCTTGCAACTTCTAGTAAACTGCAGTTAATTTTCAGTCAATTTTAGCTCTTAGCACAGTAGCAGCTATCCATTCCCCAACCTCCCACCTGCAAGACAAGAAGCCATGCATGTGTTCCTTGTGCAGCTTGCACTGCTTGCAGGAGTGAAGATGAGCAAAAAAAAAGGACCCTGTCCTCCAAGCAGCAGAGATCTGTGCTTTGAGCTGATTGCTACTTCTGATTACAGAGGTGCAGAAAAAGAGGCAAGTGGCCATTGTTGCAAGCCCTTCCCCCTCAAGTTGAAGTGACTGCAGGTGACTTAAAGATCGGGTGCCTTTCTCCTCTCCTCCTTTCATTTTTCTCTTTTTTCCTCTTTAGGAGTCATACATTACAGTGTAGGGCATTCAAAAACAACTGCATATACAGAAAAAAATTAGAAAGTGATACATGTCTGAGAAAAGTTCAGAAAGACATGAAAGGATCTAAAGCTTATACTCAGGAGGATCCTTGCCACAGAAACAACCTATAAAAATCAAAAGCAAAAACAATAAGAAATAGCAAATCCCCAGGAAGTGGGAGAATCTAATTTCCACAACCTGATATTATTAAATTCAAATGCCCAGTTTTCAACAACAACAAATCACAAAGCATAAAAAGAAACAGGAAAGTTTGGACAACTCAAAAGGAAAAAAAATAAACTATTGCTGAAAAAGACTGATGAAAGTTACACTAGACAAAGACTTTAAAACAACTGACTTAGGGGTCCCTGGGTGCCTCAGTCAGGTAAGCATCCAACTCTTAATTTCAGCTCAGGTCATGATCTTGGGGTCTGGGGTTGGAGCCCCGCATAGGCTCTGCACTCAGCAGGGAGTCTGCTAGAGGATTCTCTCTCTCTAGTCCTCCTTCCCCCTTCTCTCTCTCCTGAATAAATAAATCTTTAAAAATATTAAAAAAACAACTGACTTGAAGATGCTCAAAACTAAAGTAAGATATGGAGAGAGTCAATAAAATGATGCATGAACAAAATGAAAATAGCAAAAAAAAGAATGGAAACCTAAAATGAAACAAAAAAGAAATTCTAGGTCTGAAAAGCATAAAAACTAAAATGAAAGGTTAGAGGGATGCAACGACAGATTGGAGCAGGAAAAAGAAAAAAAAATAGTGAATGTGAAGATAAGGCAATATAAATTATTGAGACTGAGGAAAGAAAGACAAAAGATTGAGGGACAATGAACATAGCCTAAGGGACTTGTGGAATACCACCAAGCAGATCAACATAGATATTTTAGGAGTCCTGTAAAGAGAGAAAGAGACAGAGAGAACGGATGAAGAAATAATGTCTAAAAACTTGCAAAATATAATGAAATACATGAATATAGACATCCAAAAAACTTACTAATAAAGTCAAAGCACTAAAGGAAAAATACTGTCTACCAAGAATCTTGCATCCAGAAAAACGAATCTTCAAAAATAAGAAAGAAGTTAAGATATTCCTACTTAAATAAAAACAGAGCGCTCATAACCACTAGACCTGCCCCACAAGAAATGCTCAAGAATTCCTGTACAATGAAATGAAAGGACACGAGACAGTGATTCAAAGCCATATGAAGCCATAAATATCTCAATAATGGTGAATTCATGGCCATTATTGTAACAATAGTGTGTAATTTTACTTTTAATTTTCTACATGATTAAGGGACTAATATTTTTTTATGATTTTTCATGTAGTTTATTTATTTTTTAATGAAGTATAATTGACATACAGCAGTATATTAGTTTTAGGTACACAATATAATGATTCAACATTTCTATACATTTCTCAGTGTTCATCAAGATAAGTACACTCTTGGGCGCCTGGGTGGCTCAGTTGGTCAAGAGTCTGCCTTTGACTTAGGTCATGATCCCAGGGTCCTGGAATCGAGCCCCACATTTGGCTGCCTGCTCAGCGGGGAGCCTGCTTCTCTCTCTTCCTCTGTCTGCCTCTCTGCCTACTTGTGCTCTCTCCCTGTGAAAAAAATAAATAAAATCTTTAAAAAAAAAGATATGTACACTCTTAATCCTCCATTTAAAAAAATTAGATACATTTTAAAAAATCAGTCTAAAAGCAAGTACTTTTTTAACTTTGGTTTGTAACTCAACATTTTGTTTCTACTTACTTTAAAGGACTAATGCATTTAAAAGAATTATTAATTTACATTTTGGGGCACACAATATATAAATATGTCAATTTGTGAAATCAACAATCAAAAGGAGAAGGGACAAAGCTACAAAGGAGCAAAGGTTTCATATGTTTCTGAAGTTATCCTGATAAAAATTCAAATTATAATGCTATTATTTTAGGATGTTAAATGTAATCCTCATGATAACCATAAAGAAAATAGTTTTTAAATATACACAAAAAGAAATGAGAAAGGAATTTAAACATTTCACTGAAAAAATATCAACAAAACACAGAAGACAACAGAAATGCAGGAAATGATGGGCAAGAAATATTGTAAGGCACATATAAAAAAAATAGCAAATGACAGAAGTAAGTCCCTTTTTATCAATAATTACTTTAAATGTAAATGGATTAAATTCTACAATCAAAAAACAGAGTATGGCAAAGTGGATAAAAAATAAGATCTAACTAAATACTATCTACAGAGACTTGCTTTTATTTTTTAAAGATTTATTTATTTATTTATTTATTTATTTGACAGAGAAAGAGAGAGAGAGAGGGAGAGAGCACAAGCAGGGGAAGTGGCAGGTAGAGGGAGAGGGAGAAGCAGGCTTCCCACTGAGCAGAGAGCTGGACATGGGGCTTGATCCCGGCACCCCGGGATCATGACCTGAGCTGAAGGCAGACACTTAACCAACTGAGCCACTCAGGTGCCCCCAAAGACTTGCTTTTAGATCTACGATACAAATAGGTTGAAATTGAAGGGATGAAAAAATATATTCCATGAGATCGTAACCAAAAGACAGCAAGAGTGGCTATACTAATATCAGACAAAATAGACTTTAAATCAGAATAGGTTGTAATAGATAAAGACATATTTATAAAAAGTTCAACATAGCAAGAATATGTAATAGCCATAAACATTTACACACAGTATGATAGACCATAAAAATATGAAATAAAAGTGTGCCTGGCTGGCTCAGTTGGTAAAGCATGCAACTCTTGATCCCTAGGTCATGAGTTAAAGCTCCACATGTGTGTGGAGCATACTTTAAATAAATGAAGTAAAAATTGACAGAATTGAGGGGACAAATAGGCAGTTCTACAATAATAGTTGGAGACATTAACACCCCATTCTCATTAAAAGATAGAACAAGACATAAGTAAGGAAAAAGACTTATACAACATAATAAACCAACTTGACCTAACAGACATGTGTAGAACTCTCTACCCCACACAACAACATAAACATTCTCAAGTGCGCATGAGACATTCTCTAGGATGAAACATATGCTTGGCCACAAATTAAGACTCAACAGATATTAAAAGATAGATATCTTATGAAGTATCTTCTTCAACCACAGTGGGATAATGTTAGAATCAATAACAGAATAAACAAAAACAAAAACCTGGGAAGTTCACAAATTTCTGGAAATAACACACTCTGAAACAACCAATGGGTCAAAGAAGAACTCAAAAGTGAAATAGAAAAACATCTTGAAAGAAATGAAAAGAGAAGAACAACATACCAAAACTAATGGGATGAAGCAAAAGCAGCGCTAAAACGGAAACTTAGACATGTAAACACTTAAATTAAAAAACAAGAAAGCTCTCATGTCCACAACCTAACTTTACAATTTAAGATACCAGAAAAAGAATAAACTAAATCCAAAGCTAGCAAAGGCTAGGAAGTAAAGATTAGAGCAGAGATAAATAAAATGATAAATTGAAAAACAATAGAGAAAATCAATGGAACCAAAAAAGTGCTTGAAAAGATAAAAAAAAAAATTGGCAAACATTTAGCTGATGCTGTAAGAAAAAAAAGAGAAGACTCAAATTACTAAAGTCAGAAATTACTAATTACACAGAAATTAAAGGATTATAAGATCATACTACAAACAATTGTATACTAAAAAACTGGATAACCTAGATGAAATAAATTTCTAGAAACAGAAAACCTATCAAGACTTATTGTAAAGAAATTAAAAAATCTGCATTGACCTATAACTGGTAAGAAGATTGAATTAGTAATCAGAGATATTCTGACAGAGAAAAACACTAGACAAGATGGATTTCACTGGTAAATTCTACCAAACATTTGAAGAGAACTAATACCATTCCTCTTCAAACCTTGCCCCGCCCCCACAAAAAAAAGAAAGAAAAATAAATAAAAGAAAACAATGGGGACGTGTCTTAATTCACTCTATGGAATCAGCATTACCTTGATACCAAAACCAGACAAAGACACTACAAGAAAACTACAGACCAATATCCCTTATGAACATTGGTGTTAAAACTCTCAAAAATACTAGGAAATTGAATTTAGCAGCATATTAAAAGAATCATATCCCATGATCAAGTAACATTTATTCCTGGAATGCAAGGATGTTTCTGCACATGAAAATCAATCACCGCAATATATCACATTAACAGAATAAAGGGAAAATACACATAATAATTGTGTTTGATGCAGAAAAAGCATTTGACAAAATTCAATAGCTTTTCATGATAAAAACATTAAGAAATAAAAACAAGCAAGTAAAAACCAGGAATAGAAGGAAACTATCTCAACATAATAAAATCCATAAAAGAAAAGCCAAAACAACTTTGTATTCAGTGGTAAAAACAAAGATTTTCCTCTAAGATCAAAAACAAGATAAAAATGCCACTTTTGCTACTTCAAGTTCTAATCAGAATAATTAGACAAGGGGTGCCTGAGTGGCTCAGTCAGTCAGGCATTGACCTTTGGCTCAGATCATGATCCCAGGGTCCTGGGATCAATCGAGCCGTATGGCAGGCTCCCTGCTCAGTGGGGAGCCTGCTTCTCCCTTCTCCTCTCCCTCTGCAGCAACCCCTGCTTGTGCTAGCTCTCTCTGTCAAATAAATAAATAAAATCTTAAAAAAAAGAATAATTAATCAAGAAAAGAGCAATAAAATTCATCCAAGTTGGAAAGGAAGAAATAAAATCATCTCTGTTCATAAATGATATAATCTTATATGTAGAAAACACTAATAGTTCAAAAAAAAGTATTAGAGTTAGTAAATTAATTTAGCATGGTATCAGGATATAAAATCAATGCACAAAATCAGCCACAATTACAGACACTAAATATAAATGATCTCAAAATGAAATTATGAAAAAAGATTATTTATAATTGTATCAAAAAGAATAAAACACCTAAGAATTAACCAGTGAAGTGAAAGATTTGTATGATAAAAATTACAAAGTATTGCTGAAGTAAATTTTAAAAGACCCAAGTAAATGAAAACATATCCCATGTTCCTGGATTAGAAGACTTAATATTGTTAATATATCACTACTAGATATAATTATAGATTCAGAGTAATCGTTATCAAAATCCCAATGACACTTTTTTCAGAAATAAAAAAAAGCCATCCTGAAACTAATTTGGAATCTCAAAGAATCCCTAATAGTCAAAACAAACTTGGGGTGCCTGGGTGGCTCAGTCATTAAGCATCTGCCTTCGGCTCAGGTCATGATCCCAGCATCCTGGGATGGAGCCCGCATCAGGCTCCCTGCTCAGCGGGAAGCCTGCTTCAACCTCTCCCACTCCCCCTGCTGTGTTCCCTCTCTCATTGTCTCTCTCTGTCAAATAAATAAATAAAATCTTTAAAAAAAAAAAAAACCTTGAAAAAGAGGAACAAAGATGAAGGACTCATACTTCCTGATTTCAAAACTTACAATAAAGCTACCATAATCAAAATTGAGTGGTATTAGCATAAAGACATACAGATAAAAGGAGTAAAATACGGAGGCCAGAAAAAAACTCTCACATATTTTGTCAAATATTTTTTGACAAGGGCACCAAGACCATTAAATGGGGAAAAACACAATCATTTAAATAAATAGTACTAGGAAAAGTGGATATCTACTACATGCAAAAGAATGAGTTTAGACCTCATACAAAAACTAACTCAAAATAGATCAAAAGCGGGGTGCCTGGGTGGCTCAGTCAGTTAAGCGTCTGCCTTTGGCTGAGGTCATAATCCCAGGGTTCTGGGATCGAGCCTTGCATCGGGTTCCTTGCTCAGTAGGCAACCTGCTTCTCCCGCTCCCGCTCCCACTCGCCCCCCCACCACCACTTGTGCTCCCTCTCTCTCTCTCTCTTTCAAATAAACAAAATCTCTAAAAAAAAAAAAAATGGATCAAAGGCTTAATCATAAGACCTAAAGTTAAAACTCTCAGAAGAAAAGATAGGGCAAAAACTTCATGACACTGGGTATAGAAATAATTTCTTGAATATAACACCAAAGGCACAAGCAACAAGAGAATGTCTACTGTCAGGAAGGAAGGAAGGGAAGAAGGGAGGGAGGGAAGGAAGGAAGGAAGGAAGGAGGGAGGGAGGGAAGGAAGAAAGGAGGGAAGGAAGAAAGGAAGGAAGGAGGGAGGGAGGGAAGGAGGGAAGGAAGGAAGGAAGGAAAGAAGGAAGTAAGGAAGGAGGGAGGGAAGGAAGGAAGGAAGGAGGGAGGGAAGGAAGGAAGTATATGAACAGACATGCCATCAAAGAATATGAACAGATAATCAGATGTAAAGGTCCTCAGTCAGCATCATTGGTCATGAGAGAATTATAAATTTAAACAACACTGAGATACATTTATATATTTATTAGAATGGATAAAATCCAGAAAGCCAAAAATAACAAATTCTGTCAAGAATGAAGAACGATAGGAACTCTCATTTATTGTGGGTGAGAAAGAAAAATAATACAGTCACTTTGGAAGATGACTTGGCAGTTTCTTACAAAGCTAAATACAATGTTACCATATAACCTACCAATTACCCCCCCTAGGTATTTATACAAATGATTTGAAAACTCAAGTCCGGGCAAAAACCTGTACACAGATGTTTACAGCAGTTTTATTCATAGTAGCAAAAACTGGAAGTGATGAAAATGTCCTTCAACAGATTAGTAGATGAACAAAGTGGGGTTCATCCTTTGAATGAAACACTAGTCAACAATAAACAGCAATGAACTATTGAGCCAGGCAAATAAATGGATAAATCTTAAATGAGTGGTGCTAAGTAAAAGAAGCCTGCTGTAAAAGGTTACCCACTCTAGAACTCCATTAATTATTATTCTGGAAAAAATAAACTATAGAGAAAATAAAATGATTAATGGCTGCCAGGGGTCAACTGTAGAAGGAAGGAATAGGTGAAGCCCAGGAAATTTTTGTCAGTAACTCTAGTCTGTATTCAATAGTAATAATAGAGACATAACATTACTTATGTCTCAAAACTCATAGAAGTTTAAAGCACAAGAGTGTTCCTTAATGTATACAATTAAAAAATATAATTTAGGAAGTTGAGAGATCCCAGGATAGAAAGCAGAATGTAACAAAAGAATGTAATAATATGGCAAAAATATGAAACAATTTCACTGAAGGAAATTTTCACTGGGGAAATGGTGCTAACCTAATTCATTAGGTGCTTACCTACCTAAATGGATTCTGTATGACTAAAGACAAAAGAAACTGCATAAGTACTATAATCTAGTTGATAAAATTGTTTCTCATGGGCACCAGTTAAAATTCTGATACTGCTTTGCATGTATACTGGTATTGAACAATTAAAGGTTTAGTACAGATTGGAAGCTAGGCTTCTTTCTCACTGTTGGCATGAGAATTTACAGATAAGCAGGAGATGGAGATGGTAGTGGATTAGAGTTTTATAATCAATATGAACTTATTTTTTAGCTTAATACAGATAGATGGCTACATATAGAAATATTTAGAAATATATATATATATATGGGTTAGAATACACACACATATTTATGTGCTGTCAGCTGAGAGCACCTAAAAGAAATGACACTTCAGTAGCAAAAAGCACATCCAGTCTCAAAATTTTGGGTTCCAATACCATTTTCCAATGAAAGGAACGAAGACTCTGGAGAAATGGCTGATGCACATATTGGGGCAGAATATGTTGAGATAAGGCTGGAGAGCTTCCTCTAGTGCCAGAAAGCAATAAAGTGCTGAAGAAGGGGGAGTAGAAAAAAATAAGAAAAAAAAGCAAAGAAAATAAAAAGAAAAAAAGGAGAAAAGAAAAAAGAAAAGAATAAAGAAACCTCATTGGTGAAAGAACTCCTGTGGCCAAAGCTGGAGCAATTTAAGAAACCAATTTAAACAAATAAAGGATCACCAGATCATAGCCCAAAGTATAAAATAAGTATCTATGATCCATACTAATATACATGAGTAAATGATAGAATACATTATTGAATGAGTGAGACAAAACAAACTTCCCCTGAATAATTGTCTTAAATTATTTATATGGATACTCACTTTCAATGACGTTAGTATGACTAGCCACTCCTCAGGTATGGATTGAGCATAGTACTTCCTTCCAAAAAAATACAAATGAAAAGAGGGGAGAAAGGTTTATGGTGCAGATTTACCTAGCAAACTTTACTTCAGCCAGGTAGGTGATCAAAGTCAACAACAACAGTCAAAAATCATATTGATATTTTGTATCCTTGATAAAATGTGATGAAAATAACACTTTCACTCTGTGGTCTTCTTGCCAATAATCCATTATTCCAATCTTATCTTCCTACAAAATACCTAACACTTGTCAAAACTCTCAAAGTCATTAAAAATGAGGAAAATCTGAGAAACCGCTATCATCAATAGGAGCCTAAGGATACACAAGAACTGAATATCACATGATATCTTAGATGAGATCTTGGAACAGAAAAAAAGACTTGAGATAAAAATTAAGGAGATCTGAAATAATTATGGACTTTAGTTAATAAAAGATATCTCTATCAGTTTAATTTAACAAGTGTACCACGTTCATGTAAAGTGTTAATAGAATAACTACCTGGGTACGGGGTTAAGGAAACTTTCTCAAGTTTTCTGTAAATCTAAACCTGTTCTAAAAATGTAAATCTATCAAAAGAAAACTATGAGGGGGAAAAAGAGCTCTTCAAAGATGGAATGTGCTACCTTAGGATAAAGGGAGCTCTCTGTTTTCACTGACTTTTTAAATCCAAGTTTGGGTTATATATTAGTTAAGATTCCCTACAGATTCACCATCACAGGTGACTGCTCAGATACTATTAGGAAAAGAATTAAAGTTTTGTTGTGGTAATTTATCTCATTCCACCCAGACATTCTTTGATTGAATGTTTCTACCATTTTTATTTACTCAAAGAATTAGGTAGGTAGGAGAAAGTTATCTCTTTCCTATAGCTCATAGTCCAAGTTTCCAGGGATTGAACTCAGGGCATGCATATGAATAATCATTTTTATGAAGTTTGTTCACACACAGAATTTCATCTGATCCTCACAAAGTTCCAGAATAATTGATCTAGTTAGTTTTGTCAGTATATCTCAGGCTTCATATGGGTAAAAACTGTTTTCTCAAATTAGCCTAAGAATCTGATATTTATAATTTTGATTCCAAGTGAAAATTTAGTATCTCAGGTACCTTACAAACAAAGAAAAAAGAGAGATTTTAAATTGGAAACTGTTGGCATAATACTTGTGACAGACAGCTAATATAAATTACCACAGAAAGAAGGATTCAGGAGTGTTTGTATTCATTACAACACTGCCCCCCTAAAAAAATTATAGATAAATATGAAATAAAGAACTAAAGACTGTATCGTAATTACAGGGTAGTGATTGTCATTAGTCAACTAGCCATATTAGGATCTATACAGTGATTAATATAAAATTAGTAAAACAAATTTACTCAACAGATTTACTCTGTGTTACTGATTGTTGAGGGAGTGTTTAGCCACAGAAATATGCAGTGTTTCAAGGGGAAATTATTTTGTATTCCAAACTGTAGTTAACTTTTAAAAACAGCCATTCATAAGTTGTAATTGTCAATATAATGCCTATCATGGATACCTATTACTAATTAGATAAGAAAAACAGAGAAATAGTTGCAATCCTTGTTGGTCAGGCCAGGCCTACTTGGAAAAAGTAATCAAAGGGATGACACATTAGTAGAATTCTTCTGTGGTAGCATTTTACCCTACTTGTAAGCAGAGGGCAATAACCAGGCAAAAGTTACTTTTCTATTTAAACTTGAAATGTGTACTCCTACATGCCCACCAACTTCCTTACCTGGTTTCATTTTTTTCCATAGCAATCATCAATTTCTAACATATATGTATTAGTTTGGTGGATTAGCTATAACAAAATACCACAGGGTAGGTGGCTTGTATGACAGAAATTTATTGTCTCACAGTTCCAGAGACTAGAAGTCCGAGATTAAGTTGTCAGCAGGCTTGGCACCTTCTGAAGACTGTAGCGTAAGCCTTTCTCTGTGACTAATAGATGGCCATCTTTTCCCTGTGTCTTTACATAGTCTTCCCTCTGTATGTGCCTGTGTCTAAATTTCCTTTTCTTATAAGGACACCTGCTTGGAATAGGGCCTACACTAATGATCTAATTTTAATTTGATGATCCTGTCTCTAAATACAGTCACTATATTTATTTTTTTTTAAGATTTATTTATTTATTTGACATAGAGAACAAGTAGGCAGAGAGGCAGGCAGGGGGAGAGGGAGAGGCAGGCTCCTTGCTGAGCAGGGAGCCTGATGCAGGACTCGATCCCAGGACCCTGGGATCATGACCTGAGCCGAAGGCAGCCGCTTAACCGACTGAGCCACCCAGGCGCCCCAGTCACTATATTTAGATAGATGATGCACAGGGGATTAGGACTTCAACATATAAATTTTGGGGAGACACAAATTAGTCCATAACACCATATAACTTACCTGTGATGTTTATTTATTATCTCTCCCATGCCCACACTCGTCACTAGTATATAGGCTTTGAGACAGTATTTTTTCCATGTTTTATTCAATGCTATATTTCAATTACTGAGAACAGCATCCAACACTTAACTAATTACAAAAAATATTTCTACATGTTGAATAAATATTCCTTATGACATAAATTGTTTGAGCTCCTAGGGCATACCAAGTATTTGGCATGAGTTAACTGTCTAAATAAGATGTAGGTGCTAGAATATTCCCATATTAAGGTTTAGGCAATTTAAACTTAGTGAACTAAGGCACTTGTCCAATGTACCACAGATCACAAAAGTTGGAGCTGGAGTTGAGTCTACAATATCTGGCTACATGTCACCATGCATAGACCCTATGCTGTGACATCTCTGCAGATATAGCAGTGATTTCTGGTCAGTGGTAGAGAGAGAGGAGAGTGATAAATACACCGATATAAAGTTTTGTTGATATAAAATAAGATATTTATTAAAATAAAAAAGTGTTATGAGAGGCAAAATAATGACTCCCCAAAGATGTTCATGTCATAACCCCAGAATCTGTAAATATGTTGCATTACATGGAGAAAGGGATTTTTCAGATGTAATTAAGGCTATGTCCTTGAGATGTGTTAGGTGGGCCCAACCTAACTATATGAGTTCTAAAAAGTGGAACAAGTTTCACTATTTGCACGTAGCTGTCCAGTTTTCCCAATATTATTTGTTGAAGAGACTGTCTTTCCCAATTATATATTCTTTTCTCCTTTGTTGACAATTAATTGACCATGTGATTGTGGGTTTATTTCTGGGTTTTCTGTTCTGTTCTATTGATCTATGTGCCTGTTTTTGTGCCAGTACCATTCTGTTTTGATTACTACAGCTTTGTAATATAATTCAAAGTCTGGATTTGTGATCCCTCCAGTTTTATTCTTCTTTTTCAAGACTGTTTTGGCTATTTGGGGTCTTTTGAGATTCCATACAAATTTTAGGATTGTTCATTCTAGTTCTGTGAAAAATGCTGTTGGTATTTTGATAGGGGTTGCATTAAATCTGTATATTGTTTTGGGTAGTATGGACATTTTAACAGTATTTGTTCTTCTAACCCATGAGCATAGAGTGTCTTTCCTTTCTCTGTGTAGTCTTCAGTTTCTTTCATCAGTGTTTTATAGTTTTCAGAGTACAGGTCTTTCCCCTCTTTGGTTAGGTATATTCCTAGGTATTTTATTATTTTTGGTGCAGTTGTAAATGGTGTTTTGTTTGAAATTATATAAAAGAACCAAAAAAATTCTAGAACTGAAAAATTTGATAAATGAGATGAAGAATTAATAGAAAGCATCAATAACAGACAGAGCAGATAGAAACAATAAGGAGCTTGGAGGATAGGAATATAGATGTATTCAGTTTAAAAAGGAGAAAAAACTAAGGTTGCTTTTTTTTTAACAAACTGCAAGAGCTTTGGATTTGATCAGAAATATTAGAATAATCAGTGTTCTAGAAAAAGAAGAAAAGGAGAAAGAGGCAGAATGTCTATTTAAATACATAAGAGCTGAGAACTTCCTAAACCTAGAAAAAGATTTGGTATATAAGTCCATGAAGCTAATAAAACATCCTGTTATCTCAATACAAAAAGACATTCTCCAAGACAAATTACAATGAAACTGTCAAAAATCAATGATAAGGAAACCATCTTAAAGGCAGTGGGGGGTGGTTGGGAGGAAAGTAACTTACAAAGAAATTCCCTTCAGGCTATCGGCAAAAATTTTCTCTGCAAAAATTCTATAGGCCAGGAGAGTCAACTGACATATTCCAAAGTGTAAAAAGATAAAAATTGGCAGCCAATAATATTTCATCTAGCAAAGTAAGTGTTCAGATATGAAGGAGAAATAAAGGTTTTCCCAGACAAATAGAAGCTGAGGGAGTTCACTATCACTAGCCCTGCCTTATAAGAAATGATGAAAGTTCTTTAAGCTGAAATGAAAAGATGTGTATCAGCAACATGAAAACATATGAAAGTATTCAACACACTTGTAAAAATAAAAAATAGAAGAAAACTCTAACTGCACATTAGGATGTTGTGTTAACTGCTTAACTATAACATAAAAATTAAAAAATGTTGAAAGTAACTATATTTACCGTAATTTGTTAACAAATACACATCACAAAACATGTAAATTATGACATCAAAAATAAAAATGGAAAGAAATAAAAGACTAGAGCCTTTATAGATGAATAAAGACAGGATAAAATGGGCTATTTTATCTATGAGAGGTTTTATGTAAGCCTCATGGTAACCAGAAAGCAAAAATCAAGTAGACTCATGAAACGAACAAAAATGGGTGGCTGGGTGGGAAAGAAACAGAGCATAGCATCACGTAAAACAGCAATTTGTAAAGATAGGCAGAAAGAGAGGGAAAAAAAAAACACTGGATATACAAAACATTGAGAAAGTAAACAAGATGGCAATAGTAAGTTCTTACATATGAATAATCACACTAAATGTAAATGAAGTGAACTCACCAACCAAAAGACACAGAGTGGATAGAATGAATCAAAAATGGACCCCAACTATATATGCTGCCTATAAGACACTCATTTCATTTTAAAGACCCACAGAGGCTCAAATTGAAGGGATGGAAGAAAATATCCCATGCTAGTGGAAAGGAAAAAAAAAAAAGCAAAGTTAGCCATATGTGTATCAGACAAAATAAAGTTTAAGCAAAAACATCAAAAAAACACAAAGAGGGTTGTTATATAATGATAAAGGGATAAAAATGTCAATAATATATAGCATAAATATATATGTACTCAAACACTGGAGCACCTAAATATATTAAACAATAACAGATCTGAAGGGATAGACAATTATAGTAATATATATATAAAGAAATTAGATCCCAAACAACCTAACCTTACACCTCAAGGAACTAGAAAAAGAACAAATTAAGCCCAAAGTTAGCAGAAAGAAGGAAATAATAAAGATCAGAGCAGAAATAAGTGAAATAGAGACCAGTAAAACAACAAAAAGGATTAATGAAATTAAGAGCTGGCTTAAAAAAAAAAAAAAAAAAAGACCAACCTTTAGCTAGTCATACTATGAAAAGAGGGAAAAGATGCAAATAAAATTAGAAGTAAAAGCAGAGACATTACAACTGATAAACAGAAATACACAGGATCAAAAGAGATTCCTATAAATAACTGTATGCCACATATTAGATGACCTAAATGAATAAATGCTTAGAAATACACAACTTACCAAGATCAAATCAGGAGGAAATAGAAAATCAGAACAGACCAATAATGAGTAAAAAGATTGAATTACTAATCAAAAACCTTCCAACACAGAAAACTCCAGGACCAAAAGAGTTTTCTAGAGAATTCGACCAAAAGAGTTTGCTAGAGAATTCTACCAAACATTTGAAGAAGAAGCACCAATTTTCCTTAAAACTTCCAAAAAATTGAAGAGGGAGGAATACTGCCAAACTCATCTATGACGCCAAAGACAGATGAAGACACCGCAGAAAACTACAGACCAATAGTTTGGATGAATATAAATCAAAAATTCTTAGTGGAATAATAGCAAACCAAATTCAAGAACACTTTAAAAGGATTATACTAAACTATGACCAAGTGGGATTTATCCCTACGATGAAAGGATGGTTCAAAAACCACAAATCAATAAATGTCATACATTAATAGAACAAAGATAAAAATCACATGATCATTTCAATAGATGCAGGAAAGCATTTGAAAAACTATAACATCTTTTCATGATAAAAAAAACTTTTAACATATCATGCATAAAAGGAACATACCTCAACATAATAAAGGCCAGATATGACAAAACCACAGCTAACACTATACTCAATACTGAAAAACTGAAAGCTTTTCCTCTAAGATCAGGAACAAGACAAACATGACCATTTTCACCATTCTTCTTCAATGTAGTACTGAAGGTCCTAGTTAAAGCAATTAGAAAAAACAAAGAAACAAAAGGCATCCAAATCAGAAAGGAAAAATTTAAATTGATATTAGCAGACAATAGGATTTTGTATGCAGAAAATTCCATAGACTCAACCAAAAAACTAATCTATGAATTCAGTAAATTTGCAGAACACAAAATCAACACACAGAAGTTAGCTGCATTTCCATGCACTAATAATAAAACATCTGAAAAATAAAGAAAACTATCTTATTCAAATAGCATCAAATATAACAAAATATTTAGGAATAAATGCAACCAAACAAGTGAAAGATCTGTACAATAAAAAACTACAAGACTTTGTTGAAAGAAATCAAGACAACACAAATGGAAAAACATTTTGTGTTTATGAATCAGAAGAATTAATATTGGCAAAATGCCCATATTTCACAAAGTCACTGATAGAGTCAATGAAATCCCTATCAAAATTCCAAAGGCATTTTTCAAAGTAATTTTTAAAAAATCTAAAATTTGTGTAGAATCACAAAAGACCCAAATAATTAAAGCAATCCTGAGAAATGAGAACAAAGCCAGAGGTATCACACTTCCTAATTTCAAACTATACTACAAAGCTATAATGAACACATATGGTATTTACCTAAAAACAGACACATAAACCAATAAAACAAATTGGAGAGCCCAGAATTAACCTTCTGCATACAATGTCAGCTAAAAATTGACAAGTAAGCCAAGAACACTCAGTGGGAAAAGGATAGTTTCTTCAACAAATGGTGTGGGAAACCTGAATATACACTTATAGAACAATGTAATTGGACTATTACCTTACACCACTCACAAAAATTACCTCAAAATGGATCAGTCTTAAATATACATTGCTCAAAAGTAAACATAGGAAAGAAACTTCTTGACATTTGTTTTAGCAATGAGTTTTTAGATATGACACAGAAGTTCAAACAACAAAAGCAGAAATTAACAAGTGGGACTACATCAAACTTACAAGCTTCTGCATAGCAAAAGAAATAATAAAATAAAAAGGCAATGTACTGAATGGGAAAAAATTTTGTAAACCGTATAGTGAATTTGCAAATCAAAATATATTTTTTAAAAAATCACACAGCTCAATAACAAAAAACAATTTGATTGAAAAATAGGCAGAGGAACTAAATACACATTTTTCCGAAAAGACATGCAAATAACAAACAGGTATATGAAAAGATGTTCAACATCACAATATCATCATTTGCCATGAAAATCCAAACCACAGTGAGATATCACCTCATACCTATTAGAATGTCTTTCATCAAAAAGATAAGAGATAACAAATGTTGGTAAGGATGAGGAGAAGAGTGAATCCTTGTACACCGTTGGTAGAACTGTAAATAAAATGGTTCAGCCAATGTAGAATACAATAAGGAGATTTCTCAAAAAAACTAAAAATAGATCTACCATATATCCAGCAATTCTACTTCTGGGTACATACCAAAAGGAATAAGAACAGGATATCAAAGAGATACATGCATTCCCAAATTTATTGAAACATTATTCACAATAGCGAAGATTGGAAAATAACTGCTCATGAATGAATAAATGGATAAGAAGATGTGGTAGAATTATTCAGCTTTGAGAAAAAAGACATCTTGCCATATGTAACAACATCAATGGACCTTCAGCACATTATGATAAGTGATGTAAATCAGGCAAAGAAAAATAAATACTGTATGATATCACTTATATGTGGAATCTAAAAAAGCCAAACTCATAACAACAGAGTAAAATGGGATGTTACTGTGGGATGGGAAGTGGAAGGATAAAACAGATGTATGGGGGTACAAACTTGCTATGAGTAGTAAATAAGTCTTAGATATCCAATATATGGTATAGTGAATATAGACAACAATATTGTATTATAATTATCAAACTTGCTAAGAGACTAAAACTTAATTTATTCTATTAAAAAGAAATAAGTATGTAACATGACAGTGGTGCTAATTATCACTACAATGGCAATATTACAAAATAAATTATATAAATAGAATTCAAATGGGATTCGTGGTAAGATAAAAAACTGATATGTAAATAAGGGAGCCAGTATGAAGCTGAAGCTAAATTACTGAGTTCCAATCTAGATACTGATATCTAGGCTCATGGCCAGGATCCATCTGAGGGAAGCTTTCCAAATTCATCAGGGCTTACAATGCACATGAGGAAGGTTTGTTTGGGGTTAAGTATATTTTGGACATGTGGGCTTTTCTAAATTCATTGACCATATAATTTTATAATATCCATTATACACATCTACAGGCCTACCAAAAAATAATTATTTCTAAGTCTTAAATACTTGAAATGTACTTATTTGGAAATTTCACAGCTCTTTTTTCATCTATCTTCCATATAAAAAGACTAAGAAAAAACAAAAAGACCTAGGGTTATTGCAACTGTGTGATATTTTCAATGTTATGATTGAAATTAAACATAAAAATCTCTCCTAGATATGCCATATACCTACTAGTTCCCTGAGTCATTGCACATTGTTTCTCAATTTCTAGACAACATATTGCTCTTTTATTGAAAGTTCATTGGAATTTGTTGTTTGAATACTTTTTAGATTCTCCAGTCCCAGTGGAAGTGTTTCCTCACTTTCCTTTGTCTATTAACTACAGCTCTGTGTGTTTGTGTTTGTGTTTTAAACTAGGCATTCAATTAGCCAATCCTCTCTGCTAAATTTGTCTGACAAAACATCTGCTGTAGCAAATGACAAATACGTCTTTCTTTGAAAGCCTATCCAAATGTATACCAGTGACATCCATTCATAAGCCGGTTGTCTTGTTATGTCACGAGTATTGTCAAGCCCTTAGTGTAGCTTACTAAGGGCAAACCATTGAAGCTTTGTAGTGTATGAAATGTTTTTATTTTATCAGATCATGGTTGCAATATTCCACTTAACTAAGTCATTTCAACTTGGAGACTGCAAAATATCTCCTGGAAATAGCTACACTATTCATTCATCAGGAGACCAAGATAATTAAGTCATCCATCAATGCTGATGGTTGCTCGGATGTGTGGTTTCCTTGTTGTCCTGACCTTGGTATGTCTGGTGCCAAGGTAAAGCCTTTGATGGATATGTTAGCGGTCATAACTACCTCAAGGCTTGAACAACTCAGGATGCTGAAAGTGAGAAAAACATCATATTTATCCTTCTGTTTTCAATCATCTTGACTTTCTCCTACAATGTGTCACTTCAACACAACTACTCAAGCTAATTATTTCTTCTTGGTGTTCCTATAGTCCTTTCCAATTATCTCTATTATAGTCCTTAGTACACTGTATTATGAATGCTTGCATGTCTCTCCTACTTTGATGTGATCTCTTCAAATGATTGGATTATATCTTAGCTTTGTTTCCCTTGAACAAGCCTACTGACTGTCACATAAAAATTGATTAATAATAGATACAATTTTGAGTTTTATCATTATTTGGTATTAATACTGCTAGAATAACATTATTCTTTAAAAGAAAAAGGAAAATTAGAAAAATAATCTATTGAGTACCAAACATGTGGCATAAAATATGTTAGAAAAGATATTATCTCACTAGATTTAAAACCATGTAATCTTGTTTAAGCCTAGGCTATGCCACTTTGGAGCAAAATAATGTTTGGAAAGTAATTTTACTTTTCTGTCCGTTTCTTCAACTTAAAAAAAAAGTTTCATGGGGTACCTGGGTGGCTCAGTCGTTGGGCTTCTGCCTTCAGCTCAGGTCATGGTCCCAGGGTCCTGGGATTAAGCCCCGCATCAGGCTCTCTGCTCAGCAGGAAGCCTGCTTCTCCCTCTCCCACTCCCCCTACTTGTGTTCCCTCTCTTGCTCTGTCTCTCTTTGTCAAATAAATAAAATCTTTAAAAAAAAAGTCGTTTAAAAAAAAATTCACAATGCATACAACCCAGGAATACTTTGAAAAAAATGAGGAAAATTAAAGTGATTTGTGAGCTGTAATGTATATCACAAAAAGAAGCTATGATTATTAGTTTTATTATTGTTACTTTTATCAAATTTCAATTTTTCTCTTCCTTGATCTATTTACAGCGCTTGGCACAGCTTATCATCTCCTCCTCTTTAAAATACTTTGGTTTCGGGGCGCCTGGGTGGCTCAGATGGTTAAGCACCTGCCTTCAGCTCAGGTTATGATCCCAGGGTCCTGGGATCGAGCCCCGCATTGGACTCCCTGCTTGGCAGGGAGCCTGCTTCTCCCTCTCCCTCTACTATTCCCCTTCTTGTGCTCTCTTGCTCTCTCTATCAAATAAATAAATAAAATCTTTTAAAAAAATAAATAAAATAAAATACTTTGGTTTTTCTCCCTAACCACCTAGTTACTTTTTCTCAGTTACTCTTGTTTTATGCCCTTATATCCCTAACTTCTTAAAGCTGGAGTCAGTTCTTATATCTTTTGTCCTTTTAGTGATTAAAGAGAAAAAAAGAAAATTGGTCCAAAATGGAGTTACTTGTGCTATGACCCATGTCAGCAAATCAAGACATAACATCTAACCTAATTGCAGTTTCAGCTTCTCTCAGGAATGTGACCTTCAACGAGTCAATCCAGAATTATATGATCAGCATTAATAAGGCAGTCTGTCTGATAGACTCCCACCCCATCCTCACCCCCCAAAAAGGAAAGTAACCTTGCTGAAACGGCCCACTCTGTTACAAACCTCCTTTTTCTGTTTCTTTCTACCTCTTAGAGACTTGTATTTCATATAATTTCTTGGAGTTCCTTTCTTTTTGCTAGATGAGAGGCTGCCTGATTGATGAATCATTGAATAAAGCTAGTTAGATCTTCAAATTTACTCAGTTGAATTTTTTAACACTACATACACCTACTTTTGAAGGGATCTCATTCAAACTTATAACTTTAAATCCCACCTGAATTTTTAAAATTTCTAAAGCTTTAGTTTCAACCCAGTCGTCTCCCCTGAATGCAGATTCATAAACCTATCCATTAGGCATCTCCACTTGGGTATTTAAAATAAATCAAAAACTTAGTATGTTCAAAACTAAACTTCTGCTCTACCCCCAAGCCACCGCCATCTGTTCTACCTATAGCCTCCTCAACCTTAGTTAATGGAAACTCTATTCTGCTAGGTATTGAACTCCCAAGTTTGTGAATTATTCTTTCTCTCACATTCCACATCCAATTCATTAAAAAATCATTAATTTTGCCATCAAAACAGAGACTATATCTAATCACTTTCAGCACCTCCACTGCCACATATTCATCCAAGCTACCCTCATTTTTACCTAGATTACTCTAAGACCTTTCTCATAATTTTTTTGTTTCAACCCTTTCCCTAGCAGTTCTCTGTTCAAAGCCCATTTTATCTTACAAATAATAAAGCTAAAAGTGTTTACAAGGTCTACAAGCCCTGTTTAATCTGTATGCTTCCTCATACTGTGACCACTACTGTCTCTCTGATCTCATCTCCCACTCTATCCCAATTCCTTCCTCCACTTCAGCCATACTGTTTCTCAAATGTACCACCCACATTCTAGCCTCAAGATCTTTCCAATTCATTTTCTCTGCTTGGATGCTTGAACATCCTCACCAAGGTATGCTGAAGACTCATTTCCTCACCTTATTAATGTTGTTATACAAATGTCACCTTCTCAGTAAGGCCCTGACTATTCTATTCAAAATAGCAACCACCAACATCCTATCACTCTTCCCTCTATAGGGGAGCAAAATATGCCACCCCAAAATGTGTCCCTTTGGCATCTGGATTATGCCCCCATAGGTT
The DNA here is from genome assembly GCF_003265705.2 of Callorhinus ursinus. Classification (NCBI taxonomy): domain Eukaryota; kingdom Metazoa; phylum Chordata; class Mammalia; order Carnivora; family Otariidae; genus Callorhinus; species Callorhinus ursinus. The sequence goes on from NW_027397081.1 coordinate 36,115,410, forward strand.
CTTCTTGGCTGTGAGAATTGCTCAGACTTTCCTTGCTTTTGACAACTTTGACAGTTTTGGCAAATATTGAACAAGTGTTTTATAAAATGTCTCTCAGTTGGAATTTGTGTAATATTTATCTCATGATTAGGTTGGATTCATGGATTTTTGAAAGGAAGACCACAGAGGTTAAGTGACATTTTCATTACACCATACCAAGTGCAAGTGAAATTGTTTAAAAACAAAGTTGAACAAAAATCAAAGTGGCTTAATTAATGCTTCAGCAAGGCTCAATTTTATACTAAGTAAGGTTTTTCCTCTCTTCTGAAAACATCCTCTCCTCACTTCTTAGCCTTTGGTTTCAAGAACTTGGTACTACCCGTGAAAATGACTAAGGAGGCTGGCAGCATATACACAATTCCTGTCATTTCCCTATAAAACCCCTTAGCCCCTTCCCCCAGGTAGGCTTGCAGTTTTTGAAGACCATAACTTGCTGCAGTCTCCTTTTCCTGGAAAAGCAATAAAGCTACTGTTCCTCTTTATCCCAAACAGTTTTTGCATTGTATTTTGGCTCCAAAAGACAGAGGTTGGTTTTCCACAACAGAAGCACTGTCAGCATGACTTGTCACTGTTGATGTTATCTTTGATCACCTGGCTTAGGTAGTGTTTTTCAGGTTTCTCCACTGTAAAGTTAATTTTTCCCTGTCTCATACTACACTTTTTGGAATGAAATTACTATTATACCCATTCTTAAGGAGCGGTTGGTTATGCTAACTTCATAAAGGGCAGAGTATCTACATAAATTATTCAGAATTATTATGCATGAAAGATTTTTCTACTCTCCATTGATTTCTTTATTCAACTAATTATATGCCAATATAGACTCTTCAATATTTATTTTATACTTTGAGTTATAATCCAAAACTACTTTATTTATTGGTGTTTCCAAATTGTACTAGTTTTGCCTATTGGGAACCTCTCAATTGGCTCCTATGTCCCTTTGACCTACTCTCACCAATGTGAAGCATTTTTGTTTTGTTATCTTGTTTTACTTTTCTTTTTGAGCATTTTTTTTACTTTCTGGAACTACAAGGTGTTTCAGGGTCAATTTGCATATTTCCTGTCCAGTCCTAGAAATATCTACTTCTCCAAATGACCTTGGTTCCTTTTACGGAGGAATGGTATTAGAAACTAAGATTTGAGTACTAATTGTCCATGTTGCTATTAGGTGTTATTGTTTCTAGGCTTTCTCAACTTTCAAAGTAAGACTATATGTGTGTATCCACTAAACCCATGGAGATATATAGATATGTATATTATATACATATGCAGTCTGTATATATATTATGCCAAATATGAGTTCATACTGATATTTCCAAATCTAATCCATTACCACATGGATTATTCTAGCTTCTTCCCCTTGCTTATCTGTAACCAACCAACCAATTGAACAATGAGACACCTGGCTCTATCATCCAGTATTCATGTATAATGTTTAAAAAATTTTAACCTCTACCCCCACAGAGTGCAGGATAGGGAGATTTGGCCAATTTGTACACATTGCTTATACACAGTCCTTTTGCCTTTAGTCTTACAGACTCAACTCATTTTCAGACTTTTAAGAAAGCAACTACCTCCCCTTTGGCAGTGAGGTTGTTTCATACCTGTAATGCAATAGATTCTTTTCTCGCATTTTGCATTCTGTCTTGTGATGCCACAAACTCCCGTGCTTTTATTTTAAACTTGCATGCATTTAGGTGAAATCTTTTTGTACTATAAAGTTCTATAAGTTTTGACAAATGCATAGTGTTGCATATTCATCGTTACAATATCATGCATAATAGATTTATTACCCCAATAACCCACTGCGCTTTACCTATTCCTCCCTACCACAGTTGAACCCCTGATAACTATTAGTTTTACTGTCTCTGTAGTTTTACACATTCCAAAATATCATAATTGGATTCAAAGTACGTGGGTTTTGCAGTCTGGCTTCTTTCACTTAGCAATATGCATTTAAGGCTAATTCATGTCTTTGCCTGGCTTGATCATTCATTTCTTTTTATTGTTGAAGTATCCCATTATATGGATGAACCTCAATTTTTTTCACCCATTAAAACTCATTGAAGCACATCCCTTTCAGTTTTTTTGTTATTATGGATAAAATTGCAGCAAATGTCTGTGTTTAGGTTTTTGGGTGGACAGATGTTTTCAATTCATTTGAGTAAATATTTAGGAGGGCAATTGTTGGGTCCTATGGTAAGACTATATTTAGCTTTGTAAGAAATTGCCAAACTGTCTTCCAAAGTGTCTGTACCATTTTGCATTTTCACCAGCAACAAGAGTTTCTGTTGCTCTGTATTCTCAACAACTTGGTATTGTCAGTGTTTGAATTTTAGTCATTCTTGGAGGTATGTAGTAAAATCATCATTTTAATTTGTATTTCCTTAATGAAGGTTAAGATGATTATTGATTATCTTTTTACACACATATTTTTCTTCTCTATCTTCCCAGGGGCCCAAAAAAAATTCAATGGCAATCATCCTCCATATTCTAAGCAAATTGAAATGGCCAAAGGAACCATCGGATGCAGCAGTGAGGTGTCCAGGTCCTGTTTCCATCATTTAATCATTTTTGGGGGTTTTTTTGTTGTTGTTATTGAGTTTTAAGAAGTTTTGTGTATTTTGGACAAGTCCTCTGTCATATATGTGTTTTGCAAATATTTTGTTCCATCTTGTCACTTGTATTTTCATTCTCTTAATGGTGTCTTTCACAGAGAGGAAGTTTTAATTTTAATAATGACAAACATAAAATTTTTTTTCATGGATTCTGTGATGATGTTATATCTAAAACCTCATCAACAAACCCAAGGACAGGTAGGTTTTCTCCTATGTTTCCATTTAGAAGTTTTATAGTTTTGAATTTTACATTTAGGTCTATGGTCCATTTTGAGTTATTTGAGAAAAAATTGTATTATCTGTGTCTAGACTCTTTGTTTTCATATGGCATTCAATTGTTTCAGTACCTTTTCTTCAAAGTCTGTATTTTCTTTATTAGATTGCCTTTCCTGCTTTGTCAAATTTCAATTGAATCTATAGGTGAAAGTCTATATCTGGGTTCTCTATTTTGTTCCATTAATCTATTTGTTTAATCTTTCAATAATGTCACATTGCTTTGATTACTATAGATTTATAGATCTTGAAATCAGGTAATGTAAATCTTCCAACTTTTTTTTTAGTATTATGTTGATTATTCTAGGTGTATTGCATTTTTATATAAACTTTAGAAACAGTTATTTTATATCTATATATAGCTCTCTGGGATTTTTGTTGGGACTACATTGAATTTATAAATCAAACTAGAAAAAATTGACATCTTTATAACATTGAGTCTTCTAATCCATAAACATGGAATATCTCTATTTTGATATTTGATTTCTTTCATCAGTGATTTATAATTTTCTGAACACAGATCCTGTATATACTTTATAAGATTTAAATGTTACTTCTTTGGTTTAAAAAATTGCATTTTAAGACCTTCATTTATATTTCTACTTTATGTTTATATTTAAAGAAATATTATATTTCTTTATTTTTATACTTATGGGAAAACTGCATCTAAATTATACTTATATTTTATTTATAAGCCTATATAATGTATATTTAAATTAACTGTGTAGTTAATGTTAAGGTACTTAAGGTAGTACATAGCACACAGTACACTAACTACATCTGACTGTAGTTCCAGTAATGCTAGGAGTGAAAAGACTTGGTGGGGGTAGATAGAGTGGAGGGCAGTAGTACCAGTTCAGCCACATTCTAGAGGTTGTATGAAGTCTGTGAAACCATTTTGAAAACTTTAAGTCTCTATAGTATAAAAGGTATGAATAAGAAACACAAGCTACAAATAATTTTAGTATTTATAACTCTTGCTTATTTAGTGGAGAATGTCATAGGAATACATTTTAGGGATCACTGAATGTTACATATTAAACTCAATACCACACCAGTCCACCTCCCTTTCTCTAAACCAACTGCCCAAATTATTTTAGTTTTTACTAGATATAATAATGTCTTTGAATATGGGCCAAAAATATGTATTTATAGACATTTGGTGTGAAGAACAGCTGGTACACCCTTAAAATAGTATATTATATGCATTCCTCCTCATAAATGTTTTAAAACTCTCATTAAAGAGGAAGAAAGAAAACTTTATCCAAAGAATCCTATTTCAATGTTGTAGCATATTTGTAGCAGCATAGATCATAAATATATATTGAAATTCTATATAACAAATAGGAGAGTTACAAATGAGATCCAAAAGGAAACAAATCTTTTAAATTGCAGTACATTTTTCACTTTAGAATTATAATGATCAACAATGATCTATAACAGATCATTACCCCAAATTGTAATAAATTCTCTCCCCCTATATCATAAGCACTTAAGAAGGACTTGGGGCCACAGTAGCAAGTTTTATATTTCACCGTGTCTTCAAATGATCTAAGATACACATCTATGAGCCTGTAATATGTTTAGCACATTTCTATGCAAGGCTGCAACTAAAATCTATTACCAGGGGGACTCAAAAATTCAATAACAATTGTTCTCCATACTCCAACAGAATTGAAATGGCCAGAGAAATCATCAAATACAGATATTATATTAGTGACATCAGATAACTTCTCACGTTTAACCACCAGAGGAGAGGCAAGCCATAGAATCTACAACCTTTGAAAGTAGATCGTAGATCTTAATGTTTGTCTTCATTGATGTGTAATGTACTGAGTTACCTCTAAGTTCCACTACTCATACATGCAGATAGTCTTCCTTAGCAGGGAGAAGTCAGAAAGCACTAAGAAATGAATCTTATTCCACTTTTCAGAAAATAAAATTTACTTGTAATCAGTTTTATATTATAAACATTATGCTTACAAATATAAAAATTAAATCCAACAGCATAATTTCTCACTTGAAATAAAATGAGAGAGAGAGAGAGGACCCACCATTTGGAAAAGGCAGATCAAAAAAGCAGAGTGAAAAAAATAAGACTCTAAAGAATCAAAATAGAAAGTACATATGCATGGAACCATATTTAAATCTGAAACTCTGGTGTATTGTATTATATTGCAGTTTAACATTTACATTATAGGATTGTAGTTTTACAGTTTTAGTATGCATCTTTAAAATTCAGAAATACTGGTACTACCACCCAGGCATCATAAAGAAATATTCAACCATATGGGCTGGAAACTTTTTATGCCTCACATATGATTAAACCAGGCAATACAAAAAAAATGTTAGTTTGCACATAAATTAATTTTGGAATAGGCTGTAGATAATTTGCTAGACTTTGTAATTCATGATTTTTTTTAAAATTATGAATATTTTTAAATAATAGCTAACATATATTGAGGATTTGCCACATGCCAGGAACTGAGGATTTGCTTTATATGCATCAATTCATTTAATCTCAGTGACATTACTTAGATTGGTATAATTATCTTCCCTCTTTTACAGGTAAAACTGATATTTAAAAAGTTTAAGGAACTTGTTCAAGATTTTATAGTTCATGTATTTAGAGACAGAACTGACATAAAAGTCAGACTGACTCAAAAATCCATTCTTTTAACCACTTTGCCATACTATGTTTACTGAAAATCAACTTTACATCAGCCACCGTATTAGTTAGTAGGGAAATAAAAATTAGGACACTCCCCCTTTCCTTGAGAAGTGCACAACCTACAAAAGAAACATGGAAGCAGCATATAAAACTGTAGTGAGTTAAATGTGATGATAGAGTTTAGGACCTCATACTGTGTGAAAAAACACTTCACAGAGGGCCTAGTATTCAGTCAGTAGTTTCAGAAATCTGTAAGATTTTACTAGAGAGAGAAAGGGCCCACGAGAAGTTTCTAGAATCCTAAATGTGATCATCAAGTGAGGTTGCCCTGCTTGTGGCACTTGGCAGGGACTTCATAGGTTGGTTTCAATAAAATGGCATAAAAATAGTAAGTGATAAGGGATGGGAGACATATGTTTTGCTAAAATTAAGCATTCTCAGTTTGCAGAAGTATATGACTGAGGAGTAAGCAAGTCTGGGAAAGCATATTCTGCTGTTTCAGTTTTAGGAAGAAAGATGAGTGATTTAGACTCAAGATTATGATTCTTCGACATGCAATGACTGAAGAAAGCAACCCCAAATCATTTAGGCATTGCAGAAATGAAAACCTTTTATAGTTCTTCCTTTTTACCAAAAGGAAGTCTCTCCCTTAGCTATTGCCCAGGCCTACATTATTCAGACTCCTTATAAAACCACAATATCTGTAGTCTCTATCTGGGTTATGAAGTATCATTTGGATACCTTTAGTTGCAGAATTATTTTCTGTAAGATCCGTCAAGTGAGCAAATAAACATCATTTAATGCTCTGGGCATTGCCTTAAGGGGGTGGGGAGATGAACAAAGGAAATAATTATTGGTAGTCATTACACAAGTCCTCTTAACCATATTGAGAATTCTAAGATTTAGCTGGGAGGAGTGATCATGTTTCTTGCCACAAGATTTTCCAACACCTTTTCTAAGATAAGTTTTTTCCAACAGTGCTTTCTAGTTTTTGCATTAGGTTCCCAGATCATTTTGATGGTGTTAAAGATGCAGGCTAAATCTCTAGACATATAAAAACGGATCCTTACTTAGGACTGCCCAGTTGCCCTATCTGTAGGCTAGAATATTATCTATTATGCTTTTGTGTACTCCAACTTGACTTTTTTTAAATGGCTACCTCTAGAGGTATAGGTCTACGGTTCCTGTGACATTGTCTGTCTGGTTGATTCTCTTGTAACCATAGCAGGAGGACCTGACCACAAATCAGGCCTCTTTAAAATCATTCATCACAGGTAAACAGAGGCAAAAGGCTACATTTTAATAGTCTTTTTGACTGGTCAATCCATCTTGTTAATCCCAAATTCTTTGTTTCTGCTATAATTTCAAGTTTTTCAAATATGCATAAATTATAATCTATATGTGGGACATATTTTTCTTGCTATTCAGTAAGTCTGGTAGCACTTTCCAAAGCCTTTTTGTGTCAGGTTTCATTGTATAAACAGGGAGTCATCCCATTCAACTGTTGAGTATAAGAGTAAAATACCAATTGTTAAATATCCAGGATTTATTCTTTACGTACTGGTTTAAGATTTGTAAGAAATTTGTGGTAGCTTCAGTGGAAGCTTGGGGCATGATTGTCCAGGCATATTGTTGATTTTCCAGTATGAATACAAATATACTGGCTATCAGGGTGAACAATGTTTCTACAGAAGGCAGAGCTTAAGTCAACTACAATGAAATAAATAGCATTAGATGGAGAGGCAAAGAGAATAATACTGGATATTGAATGATGAAGGAATGAGGAATGACAATTCAGTTAATGGCCTGAAGATACTAAATAAAGCAATATCCTAGGCTATTAGGAGGTGGCAGTGTTTTAGCAAGCAAAACATAAGACATGGATAATTAATATATAAATAAATGGGCATGGCTGTATTCTAATAAAACTTTACTTAACAGGCATTTGGCTGGATTTGGACTGCCAACCCCCCACTCTATAATCAAGGCTTCCTGGAAACTAATAAGCAGAATTCTAAAAATGATCTACAATTGTCTTCACTCTTGTCTTAACCACCCCTTTGAATATAGGCAGAACCTCATGAAAATGTGATGAATATAATGAAATATTATTGTTATTATGTTATACTATAGGGCAAAAAAAAAGCATTTGGATGTGCCAGTCCAAACACATCAGCCCTTCAAAGTTAAAGCATTTCCTCCAGCTAGTAGTTTACGAGAAAATCAAAGAGATTTGAAGCTTGAGAAGGATTTACCACAAGGTTTTCCATTGCTTAGGTGGAGAAGGCCTGTGACAGGAAACTTCAAGCTCTGAGAGCAGCTTTCACTGACAGCCGGTGAGAAAAACAGGGATCTCTGTCTTCAGGTCACAGGAGACTGAATTCAGCATATAACCTGAATCAGCTTAAAAGCAGATTCTTTCTTAGAATCTCCAGATAAGAGCCCAGCATGGCCAACACCTTGATTCCAGCCTTATTAGCTCTAAATAGAAGAATCAGATGAAATTATATGGACTTTTGACTTATAGAAATATGCAATAAGTTAAGTATTATTTTATGTTCTTAACTCTGTGGTAATTTTTTTTTTACACAGAAATAGAAAACTAACACTATGACCTATTTATGGATATAGTATTGAAGTTTATGTAGTAGTCTAAAGGGGTCAATGGTAACCTTGAGTGATCCTTCACTTGTGTGTACATGAAGTATTTAACAGTTTTGAGCCCACAGACTTTCTGGGACTTCCCCAAGTTCTATCTGGAACCTGGTAAAATATCCTGACAATAGTTTTATGATGACAATAAGGAGGAGGTAACCACAATTCCTCCTTCTAGAAAATCTAAAAATAGGCCATCCGAACTACATCTAACTATAGGATTCCATTTTCACAATAAGGATTTCCTGAATACATTCAAGACACTGAATTACTGAGGACATAGCATGCCAAAGATCCTAATGAGATAGTTGAGGCAGGTAGATGTTGAGAGATTTAATAATACCTACCATGGAAACATATTTTCGACTCAGAGGAAGATAGAATGGGAAAGTGGTGAGAATTGTAGTTGACATGGTACTCTCTATATTTATAAGAAAATCTGTCTCTTTTCTAAAATACAAGCTAGGAGTTGAAAGATAGCATTGAAGAAGGATAGAACAAGTCCCTTAGAGGTAATTATAGGGGCAGAGTCATAGGTAGTACTCTTAATTTTGGTTGCCCTATTTGTATTGGCTAGAACTGAACAGTTATTTTTCCAGTGCACTATAGTTTTCAATATTTAGTGTCTCTAACAATAAGAGTTCTTTCTTTAGCCTTCTAATTACCATGAGTTTGATCGAGATTATGTCTATCTTTTATTTATAGACTCTCTTCTAAATGCATAGCTAAGAGCTATAATCCCTGAAGGGTAGAGATTTACCATTTTTTTCTTTATTTTCTAACCAAGTTAGACTTTTCCGGCTTAAACTCAGCTACAAATAGATTTGACAGAGCAGTTGATGTGAAAGTTTCAGGTCCAAGACCTGACTCTTTAAGAGTCATAAGACAATTCCTGAAGTCTAAAAGGGACCTACCTTCTTGCTGGTCATATGATTGAATGATTCATTCAACTTTGACAAGAAACCTTTGAGGGGTGGCAGCCAAGATCACCTTTCTTACCCTTTGGGCCTTCCTATAGTCTAAAGATGTATATTTTAATTATTGGGGCTTTTTTTTCAGTTTTTCAGATAGTGGGTCCATTGATCTTTTCAATTTATCCCTGAGATCCGTAGGATCAATAAAAAAGATGGACCAGTTGATATAAATCAGGTAGCCTAGGGATACAACTCTGGGATAGTCCTGAATTCTTTAATAATTATCTCCTTTTTATTTTGTGGAAAATATTTAATGATATTCCAAAACTTTGAGAACCATTGTTTTAGAGTGGGTATCACCAAACTACAGCTCGTGAGCTAAATTAGCTCTGCTGCCTGTTTTTGTAAATAAAGTTTTATTGGAAGATAGCTATGTCCATTTGTATATGTATAAGGCTGTTTTCACATACAAATAATATTGAGTAATTATAACAAAGACCATATGACCCACAAACCTAAAGTATTTATTCTCTGTAACATTTTAGAAAAGGGCTATAGGTTCTGGTGTCCACCTTCCTGGATTCAAATCCTGGTTCTACTACTGATCATCTGTGTGATTGTGAATAAGTTACTTAACCTTTTTGTGTCTATATTTGTTCAACTATGAAATGTAGTAATACTCACACAGCTTTCCGTACTATGAATAGAACATAATAGGTGCTCTAATCTTAATGTTTTTAATAGCTTATTCCGAGTGAATATACTATTGTTGAGAAAGTTTTTTTTATTATTATTAGGCATTGTCAAATATAACTGCATTAATCATCACTGTTGGCCATCTACTCTGTGCCAGGCAGTGTGTAAAATGCTTTAGGCATATATCATTTAATACTTAAAACAGTCTAATGAAGTATTAATTGCTACACTAGAACAATGATGAAGTGAAGGCTAGCATGAACTTTTAATGATTATATACATAAATTTCACAAGTCTTGACTGCTAACACATTCAGACTCCAGATACTTGCAGTTGTATTTTCTTCAAGACACTATAGAAAGGATAAGTGATGATTATCATGGTTTATATGCCCATATACACTTTACTTTGTAAATGTGTAACAGTGAAATCTCTGTCAGTGTGTGACATTTATTTAAAGCTAGAGCAGTGGTCTTAATTCAGCTTATACAGAAATTATGAGGGCCATCAAGTGGCTTGGTAGATCTCCTTACTAGAGAGCAGGACTAGGTAGTATAACAGAATCTTTGAGGGCATTGTGAAGTGTGCTGAGCTGATGAAGACTTCAGAGGAAGAATGAATTAAGCTTATGAGCTATGACCCATTTTAAAATATCATCCCATCCTAAAGATACCAAAACTCTAATAGCTTACCTAATTTTTTTCAATGTCATAAGAAGTTTGTCAGAGACAGTGTTTTAAACTTAGGTTTTCTGAACAAAAACATGAATTTGAAAAGATATATGCACCCCTTTATTTACTGCACTATTATTTACATTAGCAAAGATCTGGAAGCAACCTAAATGTCCATTTGTAAGTAACTGGATAAAAAAGAAGATAAACACAGTGGATTATGATGCAGCCATAAAAAAGTATGAGATCATGCCATTTGCCACAACATGGATAGACCTACAGTATTATACTAAGTGAAATAAGTCAAAATGAAGAAGACAAATACACTGTGATTTCACTCATATGTGGAATCTAAAAAGCAAAACAGATGAATAAACAAACAAAAAGTATAGTCAGACCTACAAATACAGAGAACTAATGGTTCTCTGAGGAAGGAGTGTGGGGGATGGGAAAAATGGGTGAAGTGAAGTGGGAGATACAGGCTTCCAGTTATGGAATGAAAAGGTCATGGGAATAAAAGTCACAGCATAAGGAATATAGTCAATGATACTGTAATGGCATATGGTGACAGATGGGAGCTACACTTGTGATAAGCACAGTGAAATGTATAAATCTGTTGAATCACTAAGTTGTATACCTGAAACTAACATTTAAAAAAATAAAAAATAAATTTAGTTTTTCTGTTTCTTAGCCATTTCTCTATACTGTCCTCCAAGAAGTGTACAATTGTGAAATTCTAACTTAAAGTAGTTTATTGATCTTACCTATTTCTCATGGTACTTAAAAGGATAATCCTATATGAATCAAACAATCAATTTTACTCCATTCAACACACATTCTATAAAAAGTAGCAACTATATGATATCATTTTGCTCAGTGCTGTGAAGATATAGAGACACTAACACAGAGAACTCTTCTAGGAGGTTAGGATCTAGGAGAAAAGGTAAACATTACATAAATAAACAGGACTACAATGATAAATGTTATTAAGCACAAACAATATGTTCTGATAATAGCTTCAGCCACAATAAGGTAAAAGATGGGATGCCTGGGTGGCTCAGTCAGTAAAGCATCTGCCTTTGACTCAGTCATGATCCCAGGGTTCTGGGTTTGAGTCCCACATGGGGCTCCTTGCTGAGTGGGGAGTCTGCTTCTCCCTCTGCCTGCCCTTGTGCTCTCTCTCTTTCTCTCTCTCTGACAAATAAATAAATAAATAAAATCTTAAAAAAAAACAGAATAAGGTAAAAGATCTTTCCCATTGCTATTTTAGTTTCCTATTGTTCAATATGATAGTAATACTGCAGTTACTTTGGATATATTGATTCCAGAACTTATGCTAGTTCATCCACACAACTATGATATATCAAAGTTCACTTAAATTTTTATAATAATATTTTTCCACATTTGCTAAATGAATACTGGTTATAAGCCATAGATGTATGATGTAATTATAGGATATATAACTTCCAAATCTGACAGAAAATTATCAAAGATTAATAAATTTTAACTGTGACTTACCCTACCAAAGATACATCAGACCAAAATGCACAAACATGGCTGATTCTCAGAACAGCATCTATAAATTAACAATAAAAAAGTTCCCAATTAGATTATAGATGATGTACTTTGTAATTCCTTACATTTTCCCTGATTTTATGTTTAACATGAAGAAATCAATCATGACATCCCTATCTAGAGCCAAACCAAAATGTAATTCAGTATGAAACATTAATCTTTGTAGTTAGTACAAATGCTATAAATTCTCTGTTATATCATAATTCATTTTATGTTAAAAGGGAGAAAAATCATCTGTGTGGTAAAGTTAAATTTTACCTCAAATGACAACTAATGTAGAGATGCATCAGATTACTCAGAAACCAGTGTTTAAACCAGGATTTAAAATAGTGAAATTGATATGTAATGGATATACTGTTAACTATACTAGTAAGCTACTAAGAAGTTTAAGAACACCCCAAATACCCATCAAGAAATCTGGAAGTAACCTCAGGGTTGGATAATTGGAATATGATAATTTAATGACAGAAAAATCTAACCAATTGACTGCTATTACAGACAATAGGAATGTTATCTTAAAAAGAAAAAGAAAAAGAAAGATTAGGAAAACAGAGGGAAAAAGTGACAGAAATGGAGGGAAAAACCAAGAGAGAAGCAATTCTTACCAGGAACCTTCTTGGGAGGGAAAGCCTTGATTGAAAATGTTGTAGTTTCCTTGACTTGACTATTTCTAAGAACCTGACTATTATTTTCCCCACAGACTCCTTTGAGATTTTGACTACTACTTCAGAAATATGCACTGTTTCAGAGAGGTTGTAATCTCTCTAAATTCCATTTATGGGCTGGAGGTTAAGAAGACAAGTTATAGAAGCTGAAAATTTTATGAACCTTGTTAGTTGACAGTGTTTCCTATCTGCTCTCACACACTCCCAGTGCCCCAGGAAAATCAGGTTTCTAAAAGCCAGACAGACCATGAAGTGTGGTTAATTTATCAATATAAATATTGCTTTGTGGGGTCCTTTCTAGATTGGCACCAGGTCTTTTTTGGACAGCCTTTTCTTTTGCTATTAACCTCATATATGAACACTGAATCTTTAAAAACAAAAATTACCAAAAATAAAATCACAAAATTTATGATCTACTGGTACTGCTTATGTGTGAATTATTCTTGACTATAGAATGAACAAGCTATCTATTATTATCAATAAGAACGTTCCTCATTAAAATTTCAAGAAACATTTTTCTGAGGTATCACTTATCTCAGTGAAACTTCTGAAATTTATATTCATATATATTTTTTTTCTGTTAAGAGTTTTTCATCTCCAAACAATTTTGAGAGAATTCTTATTTAAATCCTGATGTTCTCATCACCGAGTTAAAGAGGATATTCAGTTATTCCACAAGGATTTTCCATATTGCCTGACCTTTCCTCTTCATCAGAAATTATATTAAATAATACATTTTTCAATTTACAAAATAAAGATAGAAAGATGTTGTCATATTATAATGGATACCATCTCTCTCACTCAAGACCTTAATGGTTAGATAACCTAGAATATCTGAAATCAATATGAAATCAATACTACTATTTCAAGTATATATTGATATTTAAATACACTCATATTATGATCCATGTAGATATACACCTACTACAGCCAAAGTTAGTGTTTATATACTTATAAACTACCAAAACTGAAACAAGAAAATATAGAAAATCTGAACAGATGAATAACCAGCAAGGAAATTGAAGCAGTAATCAAAAACCTCCCAAAAAAACAAGAGTCCAGGGCCAGATAGCTTCCCAGAGGAATTCTACCAAACATTTAAAGAAGCAATAATACCTATTCTACTGAAGCTGTTTCAAAAAATAGAAATGGAAGGAAAACTTCCAAACTCTTTCTATGAGGCCAGGATTACCTTGATCCCAAAACCAGACAAAGACCCCAACAAAAAGGAGTTACAGAGCAATGTCCCTGATGAACATGGGTGCCAAAATACTCACCAAGGTACTAGCCAATAGGATCCAACGGTACATTAAAAGGATTATTCACCACCACTAGGTGGGCTTTATTCCTGGGATACAAGGGTGGTTCAACATTCACAAATCAATCACAATATTGTGATAGATCACATTAATAAAAGACAAGAATCACATGATCCTCTCCTTTGATGCAGAAAAATCATTGGACAAAATACAGTATTCTTTCTTGATTAAAACTCTTCACAGTGTAGGGATAGAGGGAACATACTTCAATAAAATAAAAGCCATCTATGAAAAGCCCACAGTGAATATCATTCTCAATGGGGAAAACCTGAGAGATTTTCCCTTAAGGTCAGGAACATGACATGGAGGCCCACTCTCACCACTATTGTTCAACATAATACTAGAAGTCTTAGCCTCAACAATCAGACAACAACAACAACAACAAAATAAATGCATTCAAATTGGTGAAGAAAAGTCAAATTCTCACTCTTCACAGATGACATGATACTTTTTGTAGAAAACCCAAAAGATTCCACCCCAAAATTGCTAGAATTCATACAGCAATTCAGCAATGTGGCAGGATACAAAATCAATGCACAGAAATTAGTGGCATTTTTATACACTAATAATGTGACTGAAGAAAGAAAAATTAAGTAATTGATCTCATTTACAATTGCACCAAAAACCATTAAGATACCTAGGAATAAACCTACCAAAGAGATAAAAGATCTGTACTCTAGAAACTACAGAACACTTATGAAAGAAATTGAGGAAGACACAAACAGATGGAAAAACATTCCATGCTCATGGATTGGAAGAATAAACATTGTTAAAATGTCAGTGTTGCCCAGAGCAATCTGTACATTCAGTGTAATCCCTATCAACATACAATCAACATTTTTCACAGAGCTGGAACAAATAATCCTAAAATGTGTATGGAACCAGAAAAGACCCTGAACAGCCAGGGGAATATTGAAAAAGAAAACCAAAGCTGGGGGCATCACATTGCCTGACTTCAAGCTATATTGCAAAGCTGTGGTCCTTAGGAGAACATGGTACTGGCACAAAAACAGACACATAGATCAATGGAACAGAACAGAGAACCCAGAAATGGAGCCTCAACTCTATGGTCAGCTAATCTTCAACAAAGCAGGAAAGAATATCTAATGGAAAAAAGACAGTCTCTTCAATAAATGGTGTTGGAAAAATTGGACAACCACATGAAGAATGAGACTAGACCATTCTCTTACACCATAGACTAAGATAAACTCAAAATGGGTGAAAGACCTAAATGCGGACAGGAATCTATCAAAATCCTAGAGGAGAACACAGGCAGCAAACTCTTCAACCTCTGCCACAGCAACTTCTTTAAGACTCATCTCTAAAGGCAAAGGGGAAAAAAAGCAAAAATGAACTATTGGGAGTACATCAAGATAAAAAGCTTCTGCATGGCAAGGGAAATAGTCAATAAAACTGAAAGGCAACCTACGAATGGAAGAAGATATTTACAAATGACATAATAGATAAAGGGCTGGTATCCAAGATCTATAAAGACATTCTCAAACTCAACACCCAAAAAGAAATAATCCAGTCAAGAAATGGGCAGAAGACATGAACAGACACATCTCCAAAGACGACATACAAATGGCCAAAAGGCACATGAAAAAATGCTTCACATCACTTGTCATCAAGGGAAATACAAATCAAAACCACAATGAGATACCACCTTACAGCAGTTAGAAAGGCTAAAATTAACAAGACAAGGAACAACAAATGTTGGCAAGGATGTGGAGAAAGGGGAACCCTCTTACACTGTTGGTGGGAATGCAAACTGGTACAGCTAATCTGAAAAACAGTATGGAAGTTCCTCAAGAAGTAAAAAATAGAGCTGCCCTACAGTCCAGCAATTGCATTACTGGGTATTTACCCCAAAGATACAGATGTAGTGAAAAGAAGGGGCACCCACACTCTAATGTTCATAACAGCAATGTCCACAATAGCCAAACTGTGGAAGGAGCCAAGATGTCCTTCAACAAATGAATGGATAAAGAAGATGTAGTTCATATATACAATGGAATATTACTCAGCTATCAAAAAGGATGAATACCTACCATTTACATTGTCATGGATGGAACTGGAGGGTATTATGCTAAGTGCATTAACTCAATCAGAGAAAGAAAATTATCATAAGGTTTCACTCATATGTAGAATGTAAGAAATAATGCAGAAAATCATGGGGAAGGGAGAGAAAACTGAATGGGAAGAAATCAGAGATGGAGACAATCCATGAGAGACTCTTCACTCTGGGAAACAAACAAGCTTGTAGAAAGGGAAGTAGGTGAGGGGATGGGGTAACTGTGTGATGGGCATTAGGAGGGCACATGATATGATGAGCACTGAGTGTTATATGCAACTAATGAATCATTGAACACTACATCAAAAACTAATGATGTACTATATGTTGGCTATTGAATTTAAATTAAAAAAAAAACTCACAGATTAGCAATGAAAGCTAATCCCATTTCATATTTGCTTTCTCCATTTTATGCTATTTCTCCCCCAAAGCCTTTTGCATTTACATATCTGTGCTAACTAACCCACATGTTCTTCTTTCTTTTACTTTTTTAACTAAGTTTACATTTCCGTCAAGATTTCTAAATTGTGGATTCCATGATGTCAAGGACCAAATTTGTCTTCCTGGTAGTTTTCATGTCAGAGCCTACTAGAACTTGTTTTGAATAAATAAGTGAATACATGAACTTTAGCACTATCTCTTTCAAAAGGCTTCTCCATTGGATTTAAATACCTCTTCCTTGTGTTGGCATCCGAACACATCTTTACCATAACCTATGACATTGTACATTCATGTTTGTTTATTTCACTGATTAAATTTTGAGACTAGTAAATACGGTGCACTCCTTAACATTTCTAAAAACAAAAAGTAAAGGAGGAAGATAACCAGGATTTATTGTTACAATGGCACTTAGTACAGAAGCCATAGAAACAATTCCTTCCTTTGTTCTTCAGAACCAATACTATTTTAAATATTAACCTCTGAAAATGTAACTGTTCAGTCTACATTTGCAAACCTGCTGAGAGTGAACTCTTCATAGGAAGGGTGCTTCTGCTGTAATACAGAACGTCTTCAGTTGCTGTGCAGAAATGAGTCCTAGTGAGTTTAAGTAGTGATTCTTAAACACTGTTGCACAAAGAATCACCTAAAGAGTAGGGCCTGGCATCATCTTTTTCTAAGACTTTCCCCACCCAAGTACTTTTAGTGTATATAAGGGTTGATAACCGCTGAGTTCAAAGGACAGACTGATTATAGCAAACTGCAAAAACATTATATCCAAGATATTCATTTTATCTTCCTGAATTTTCTGATTCTGAATGTTCTTAACCAGCAAAGAGAGAAACAGAATTTTCATCTCATGGCTGATAGATTAGCCTAATCATTCTTAACAGCTAGCACTTCTCTCTGCACAGAGCACTTATAAGTATTTTCTCACCTATCCTCAAAATAATGTGATTATGTATTATAATCCTTATTTTGCAGATGAGAAAAATCAGTTTCAGGGAAGTTAAGCAACTTTTCCATGCAATACCTAAGGTAGTTAGGAGCATAGCCATTTCTACCTGACTACAAAGCTCATGCTGGTAACTACTCTGTTTCTCTTTCCGGAAACACAATACAAATTCTTTCTTTCATTCAGGGAGTAAAAGAAGACAATGTTACTTTTTCTTCTGTTTAAAGACCACTTTTGTTAAAGGAAGACTATAGTTTTCTCCACCATAAAATTCAGTATTATGCAGACAGTTAGCAATGAATGATACAACATTCCTTCCTAATCAGTTTCTGCATTAGCATACCTATATGTGAGGTTTCCAGACTTCCTACTTCCTGTCTGAGCTCCCACCTCCTAGTGAGGTGACCTCAAGACAAATTCAATGATTAATGATTTCTTCACTTTCTTCAGTTCTTTTCTTCTGATCATGTAATAGAAGCTAATTTGCAAGGCTCTCTTTGGCATCCTTAATATCTATATGGTTTTTAAACTGTCAGTTGGACTCAGATGAGGGTACTCAGATGAGGGTACTGATATGACTAGAAAATGTTTCCCATTGTTTAATTTCTCTATCTGAATATCATGTACCTAGTATCCTATATAACACATACTCAACACCAAAGTACATAGTTTCTTTATTCAAAAGTACTGCATGCAAGATGTCCATGGACAGATGAATGGATAAAGAAGATTTGGTGTATATATATATATATATATATATATATATATATATATATACACAATGGAATATTATGTAGTCATCAAAAGGAATGAAATCTTGGCACTTGCAATGACATGGATGGAACTGGAGGGTATTATGCTGAACGAAATATGACAATCAGAGAAAGATATGTATCATATGACCTCACTATGAGGTCATATGAGGAATTCTTAATCTCAGGAAACAAACTGAAGGTTGCTGGAGTGGTGGGGGGTGGGAGGGATGGGTGGCTGGTGATAGACACTGGGGAGAGTATGTGCTATGGTCAGCGCTGTGAAGTGTGTAAGACTGTTGAATCACAGACCTGTACCTATGGAGCAAATAATACATTATATGTTAAAAAAACAAAAAAGAAGAAGATAGCAAGAGGGGAAGAATGAAGGGGGGGAAATCGGAGGGGGAGATGAACCATGAGAGACTATGGACTCCGAGAAACAAACTTAGGGTTCTAGAGGGGAGGGAGGTGGGAGGATGGGTTAGCCTGGTGATGGGTATTAAAGAGGGCACATTCTGCATGGAGCACTGGGTGTTATATGCAAACAATGAATCATGGAACACTACATCAAAAACTAATAATGTAATGTATGGTGATTAACATAACATAACAAGAATAATAATAATAAAAACTACTGCATACAGGGAGAGTGGTAATACTCTCTGATTTTATAATGAATTGTGTGAAGTGTTTGGTTGAAATCTTGGTTCCATTTGGAAAATTCTCCTTACTTGCCCAAATATATTCAAACAAAATACAACTGAGAGCTCTCTTATTTTTGCAGAGCCCTTGAAAATGCCAGAAGAACCAATTATCTCTCTGCAGGGCCATTATCTCATTGAAGACTTGGATATCATAACCTATATTTACCAATTGGTCAAATAAATAGTGCAAGGTTCATCTTAATCACAAAAATATAAAGCAAATAGTCAACAGGCCAGCATACTATTAGAATAGCTAAATTAAAGGACAAGCACTGACCTATAAGGGGCTTGATAACATCACCAGTAATATTAAATTGCCAAGAAAAAGAGGTGTAAAAATAAAGTGTATAGCTGGAAATAAGACTTCAGTAAGAATATGAAAAGGGAGCTGAAGCCAGTAAGTGACCTAGCAAAACAATTGGAGTTAATGAAACTCTCTTCTACGTGTTTTTCTAAAATAATAAGGCTTTGGTTTTGCTTAATTATGGAGAGGAGGTAGAATACTATCACCAAAAGTATCTTTATCTTCAAGACAACTATAGGTCTCTACCTATCTCTCCTAGCAAGTATGGAATGTCAAGGATATGACAAATGCCTAATCTGTAGGCAGAGAGAGAGAGAGAGGAAGTTATGTACATTGTCAAGTTTCCCTCAAGTCAAAAGCACTTCACTGAGTAAGCATAAGACCACATAACACATTTTCTCATTTTGACTATGTTAAATCTGTTGATTAGTCGTACACTAGTGAGAACTACTTTTATTAAAAATATATGATTATCTTCATCTAATTCCTAGGTAATGTTGAAAAATGGGAAGAAGGAGAAATGTAAATTTGACCCACCCCAGGTCAAACCATACCATTCATTGCAATAATCTCCTGAAGATATCCCTGTTTTTATTCCATGTGATAGCCCTACCTGCATGCAGTGGCTAAAGTGATCTGAAACTAAATAATGCCAACTCTCTCTTAAAAAAAGAATCTATAGCTCTCCATCTTCCTTGAATTCAATAAAAATATTTACTTTAGAATAGCATGCCCTATACGATTTGTTCAAACTACTCCAGCTAGCTTTCACCTTCAAAACTGCTCAGGCAAGGGCTCCTGGGTAGCTCAGTCCGTGAAGTGTCTGCCTTTAGCTCAGGTCATGGTCCCAGAATCCTAGGATTGAGTCCCATGTCGGTCTCCCTGCTCAGCGGGGAGTCTACTTCTCCCTCTGCCCCTTACCCCACTCTCATGCTCTCTCTCTCTCTCTCTTTCAAGTAAATACATAAAAATCTAAAAACACAAAAACAAACAAACAAAAACTGCTCAAGCAATAAACAGATACCAGTCCATGTTTAGGTATATCCTACATTGCATGCATTTGTGTGCTTCCAGCTTATGTGAAATTCTTCAAAGGACTTTCACTAAATTCCACTGAGTTTCTATACCTTAGCAAGCATCCACCAAGAGAGTATGTTTTCAATCTGTCTTTCAGACAAGCAACCCTGATCTCTACCAGCTGTTCTGTTTGCTTGAGAGAGGAGCACAATAGCTAGAGAACATGCTCTCCGGGCTTTTTGGGCCACTCTTCCAGGACTCCCACATTTGTACTTTCGACAGAGAAACTGAAAGAGATTGGTGGCAAAGTTCAAAAGAAAATGTTGGTCATCTCCTACCAAAAGGGGCATCAGGCAGCTCTGTTTATGGTTTGGGACACCAGCCAATCGAAAACTCTTATTCAGCATCCTTCATTAGTAGCAATATAGCTGTAGAGAGTCTTACTTAGCTTAATTTTGAGATGCAGCACAATATTATAGTTGGCAGGAAAAAGCAGCCTATTCAAATCATACATTAATCATTGTAAGTTCATAGACATTAAGTAATTTTCCTTAAATCACAATTCATTTGTGTCATGGAAGGTAAGACTTGAGTTCAAATTCTGGCTCATCCATTTACAAGGTATGTGACTTTAGGTAAGTTCTTTATCATTGCAAAGACCATTTTTCTCAAATGTGAATTGGAGATCTGAGGTTTTGTAAAGATGATGAAATGCTACCAGTCTTATAAAGTTTTTGGCCCCTGCATGTTGACAAAAATTTACAGGTTTTGAATGCCTATTATAAACAAGACACAGATCTTAAGATTTTATATGTCAGTAGATAAAATCAGAAATTTACATAATGGTATGGTAAGTCACTTGAACCTTTATTTTTACATTTACACAAATAGTACCCTCTTAAGTGGAAGAGATTAATTTACAAAACCACACGGGAAGACCTTATTGACTTTTTATTTCTAAACTCTATTTGGGGCTACATGTCTACCCTGACAGGTAAGAATTCGTTCTGTTTACAATAAGCACTCTTGATGAAAAAGCTTAAAAGCAATTCTTGCCAGCAACTACTAAGTTGATCCTATAAACAAGCTCATGAGGAAAGTTCTTATTCTTATTTCTACTTTACAGATTGCATAAATTTTAAGCTCAGAGTGACTCCTTTCAAAGTCTTACAGCTTCTAGATGGAAGACACTGGACATAAGCTCAGGCCTTCCATTCTAAAACCCTATCATTTTGGAATATTTTGTGAAAATTGAACCCTAGTGTCAACTATACTTTCATTATTGTCTATTTCAACAATGAAACTTTGTCAAGCTGTCTAAAAACCCATATATGGGGTTTTTGTTATAGTAATCTGTTCATTGATCAAATCCAGAATCAAAGAAACTCTTGGCTTTAACTCAGGCCTTGTTTTTTCTTACCAGCAGCACAGGGCTGCCATCTACCAGTAATAAGGGAATTTGCAGTTGTCCTAGTAACAACACAGAAGAAAAAAGAAATGCTTTTCACTACCTTGCTTTTAGATTACATTTCTGAATTCCTAAAATGTTTTATAATGTTGAAACCATCAACAAATACCTAATATTTTCAATCTCAAAATGCCTACAGAACATTTCTACCTAAACCAGGCCATAAAAACTTGATAGCAAAGCCTGTTTTCTGCAAGTTCATAAGGAAGGTTACTTTGGAAAGTTCATAAATGAGGGGAAAACTAAAAAGACAAGGTTTTTGAAAGAAGGATCCAAATATTGAGTACACTAAGCAGACACTGGTCTAGATGAACTAGATGGAGACCCATACACCCTAAGTAAAATATCCTCTGAGACAGCCTAAGTAGGTGTTCAAATAAGTCTATGTACTCCTAATATAAATAGGTAATACCTACATTGTGTTTATTCTGTTATAAGTGCCATGCTCAATTATAAATCTTTTATGTGTATTAATTCATTTAATCTCAATAAAAATACTGTGGAGTAGTTAAAATTTTTACCATTTTAGTGATGGCTACCTTCATGTGTTCCATTTGGTTGGGCCACCAATGTTTACTTAAACATCATTTCTGAATATGTTTGTGAAGGTGTTTCTGGAAAGGATTAGCGTTTGAATTGGTAAACAGAGTAAAGTACATAGTCCTCCCCAAGGTGGGTGGTCATCATCCCATGCATTGAGGTCCAGAATAGACCAAAAAGGTGGAAGAAAGATGAATTTACTCTCTGCCTGACTGTTGAGCTGACACATGTTTTTTTCCTTCCCTTGGTGCTCCTAGTTCCTAGCTCCTCAGACTCAGACTAATATCTACATCTTTGGTTCTCCAGCTCTTAAGCCTTCAAAGTACACCACTGGCTTTCTTGGGTCTATAACTTACAGACAGCAGATCATGGCACATCTTAGCCTCTATAATCATGTGAGCCAATTCTTTATAATAAATCTTATTTAGATTTAGACAGATGACAGGTAGTTAATAGAAACAAAGACAGAGAGACACAGACAACAAACATATATGGATATCCAGTTGTTTGTTTCTTTGGAGAACCCTAATAAACATCTCTATTTATACATAAAGGAAGCAGATATGATAAATGTAATTAGTTTTCCAAGGGCCAATTTTCAAACCATGTCTATGAATGGAGTCCATGTTTTTAAGACCTATGTGTCCTGACTTTCAATTCCTAAATGTTTAAGATGAGAAGCGAAGAAAGTGTTCAGAGAGATAGTATCTAGACCCTCCAAGGAGACTGCAGAGTAGAGTAATATTTGAAAAACATTGATCAGGGTAATAGAAAAACTGAAATCTATTCCTATATCTCTCATACTTTATTTTTGAAAAATCAGTTTACTTCTCTGGGCCTTACTTTTTTATAAATAAAATGAAACAAAGGAGTAAGTAATAATTAAATAACCATTCTCCAAATCTAAAGTAGTGATTGCAGAATTATGTGTCTTAGATGATGACAGGGAAGATGGATGTGTTGTAAATTCATTTTAAATTGGTGTGTATTGAGGGGGACGGAGCAAGATGGCGGAGGAGTAGGAGACCTGGATTTCGTCTGGTCTCAGGAATTCAGCTGAATAGGGATCAAACCACTCTGAACACCTACGAACTCAACAGGAGATCGAAGAAAAGAATAGCAACAACTCTCTGAACAGAAAAGTGACCACTTTCTGGAAGCAGGGACCCAACAAGTGGCAGATCCGGGGAGACTCACCTTCCTCACCCTGGAGGAGCGGTGCGGGAGTGCACCACAGGGAACTGCTGGGTTTGGAGACTCCACAAGGGGTCGGGTGCCAGAGATAGAAATGCTCGGTCACAGGCTGGGTGAGCAGGGAGTGCGGCCAGAGACCGGGGAGACGAGAGTGACTGCTTTTCTCTGGGGGCACACTGAGGAGCAGGGCCCCGAGTTCTCAGCTCCTCTGGGTGGAAAATGGGAGACCGCCATTTTCACTCTCATCCTCCAATGCTGTACAGAAAGCTTGCAGGGAACAAAAGCTTCCCAAAGCAAACCCGAGCAGATTACTTAGCCCGGACGGGCAAAGACATTTGGAAACCACGGCAACAGGCCCCTCCCCCAGAAGATCAGCAGGAACAGCCAGCAAAGACCAAGTTTACAGATCAATGAGAATGGCAGAACTCCAGCACTAGGGGAATACTGCACATAAAATTCATGGTTTTTTTACCTTGATTCATTAGTCTTTCAAAGTTAATTTTTTTTAATGTTTTTTTTTTAATTTTTCTTTTTCCCTTTTCCAACCAACAACTTATCAATCCCTTTTTAAAAAAAACATTTTTATTTTTCATATTTAGTCATATTCTATCCCTTCATAGTAGTTACCCTTATTTTTCATATATATATATATGTTGTTCTCTCTTTAAAATTTTGAGATAAAGTTTCTTCTAACATATCAAAATATACCCTAAATCTCTAGTGTATGGCTTTGTTCTAGTCTCCTGCCTGATCACATTCTTTCCCCTTTTGTTTTCTTTTTTTCTTTCTTTTTTTTAATCCTCTTCTTTCTTTTTTGAAGCACCTTATCAAATCCTTTTTTGAAATTTTATAGAATTTTCATCTTTACAGTCATATTCCATCCCTTCAATGTATCAACCCTTATTTTGTACATATATAAGTCTTTCCTTCTTTAAAATTTTAGAGGGCACTTTCTTCTAACAGACCAAAATACACCCAAAATCTAGTGTGTGGCACTGATCCATGCACCAGCCTGATCATATTTGATCATATTCTGTTTTTTTGTTTTGTTCTGTTTTGTTTGTTTTTATTTTTTTCTTTTTCCATTTTTTTCCCTCTTTCTTGTTTCTTTCTTTCCCTTTCTTTTCCCCGGGTTACAGGTCTTTTCGAATTTGTTTAGAATATATTTTCTGGGGACGTTCTTAACTTGTTAGCATTTTGTTCTCTCATTCATCTATTCTCCAATGGACAAAATGACAAGACAAAAAAAATCACTTCAACAAAAAGAACAAGAGGTAGTACCCTCTGCCAGGGACCTACTCAATACAGACATTAGTATGATGTCGGACCCCGAGTTCAGAATCATGATTTTAAAGATACTAGTTGGGCTTGAAAAAAGCATGTAAGTTATTAGAGAAACCCTTCCTGGAGAAATAAAAGAACTAAAATCTAACCAAGTCGATATCAAAAAGGCTATTAATGAGGGGCAATCAAAAATGGGGGCGCTAACTGCTAGGATAAAAGAGGCAGAAGAGAGAATTAGCAATATAGAAGACCAAATGATGGAAAATCAGGAAGCTGAGAAAAAGAGAGATAAACAACTACTGGATCACGAGAGCAGAATTCGAGAGATAAGTGATACGATAAGATGAAACAACATTAGAATAATTGGAATAAGAAGAAAGAGAGAGAGGGGCAGAAGGTATATTGGAGCAAATTATAGCAGGGAACTTCCCTAATGTGGGGGAGGAAACAGGAATCAAAATCCAGAGGCACAGAGAACCCCTCTCAAAATCAATAAAAATTGGTCAACACCCTGACATCTAAGAGTAAAACTTATGAGTCTGAGGGACAAAGAGAAAATCCCGAAAGCAGCTCAGGAGAAGAGATATGTAACCTATAATGGTAGAAACATTAGATTGGCAACAGACCTATCCTCAGAGACCTGACAGGCCAGAAAGCACTGGCATGATATATTCAGAGCACTAAATGAGAAAAATATGCAGCCAAAATACTATATCCAGCTAGGCTGTCATTCAAAATAGAAGGAGAGATAAAAGCTTCCAGAACAAACTAAAACTAAAGGCATTTGCAAAATGAAACCAGCCCTCCAAGAAATATTGAAAGGGGTCCTCTAAGCAAAGAGAGAGCCTAAAAGCAGCATAGATCAGAAGGGAACACAGACAAGACACAGTAACAGTTACCTTACAGGCAATACAATGGCACTAAATTCATACCTTTCAATAGTTACCCTGAATGAAATTGGCTAAATGCCCCAATCAAAAGACACAGGCTATCAGATTGGATTAAAAAACAAGACCCATCAATATAATGTCTGCAAGAGACCCATTTTAGACCCAAAGACACCCCCAGATTGAAAGTGAGGGGGTGGAAAACCATTTACCATGCTAATGGACACCAAGAGAAAGCTGGGGTGGCAAACCTTATATCAGACAAATTAGATTTTAAAACAAAGATGTAATAAGAGATGAGGAAGGACACTATACCCTACTTAAAGGGTCTATCCAACAAGATCTAACAATTGTAAATATCTGTGCCCCTAACATGGGAGCAGCCAATTATAGAGGGCAATTAATAACAAAAGCAAAGAAACAAATGACTGCAATACAATAATAGTGGGGGACCTTAACAACCCCCTCACTGAAATGGACAGATAATCTAAACAAAACATCAACAAGGAAATAAAAGACGTTAAATGACACACTGGACCAAATGAACTTCACAGACATATTCAGAACATTCCATCCCAAAGCAACGGAATACACATTCTTCTCTAGTGCCCATGGAACATTCTCCAGAATTGATCACATCCTAGGTCACAAATCAGGTCTCAACCAGTACCAAAAGCTTGGGATTTTTCCCTGCATATTTTCAGACCACAATGCTTTGAAACTAGAACTCAATCACAAGAGGAAAGTCAGAAAGAACTCAAATTCATGGAGGCTAAAGAGCATCCTACTAAAGAATGAATGGGTCAACCAAGAAATTAAAGAAGAATTAAAAAAATTCATGGAAACCAATGAAAATGAAAACACAACTGTTCAAAATCTTTGGGATACAGCAAAGGCAGTCCTGAGAGGAAAGTATATAGCAATACAAGCCTTTCTCAAGAAACAAGAAAGGTCTCAAATACACAACCTAACCCTACACCTAAAGGAGCTGGAGAAAGAACAGCAAATAAAGCCTAAACCCAGCAGGAGAAGAGAAATCATAAAGATCAGAGCAGAAATCAATGAACTAGAAACCAAAAGAACAGTAGAACAGATCAACGAAACTAGGAGCTGGTTCTTTGAAAGAATTAACAAGATTGATAAACCCCTGGCCAGACTGATCAAAAAGAAAAGAGAAATGACCCAAATCAACAAAATCATGAATGAAAGAGGAGAGATCACAACCAACACCAAAGAAATACAAACAATTATAAGAACATATTATGAGCAACTCTATGCCAGCAAATTAGATAACCTGGAAGAAATGGGTGCATTCCTAGAGATGTATCCACTACCAAAATTGAACCAGGAAGAAATAGAAAGCCTGAACAGACCTATAACCACTAAGGAAATTGAAACAGTCATCAAAAATCTCCCAAGAAACAAAAGCCCAGGGCCAGATGGCTTCCCAGGGGAATTCTATCA
Source organism: Callorhinus ursinus (assembly GCF_003265705.2). Lineage (NCBI taxonomy): Eukaryota > Metazoa > Chordata > Mammalia > Carnivora > Otariidae > Callorhinus > Callorhinus ursinus. Next base: position 36,142,590 of record NW_027397081.1, read on the forward strand.
GACATTTCAAGAAGAATTAATACCTATTCTCCTGAAACTGTTCCAAAAAATAGAAATGGAAGGGAAACTTCCAAACTCATTTTATGAGGCCAGCATTACCTTGATCCCAAAACCAGACAAAGACCCCATCAAAAAAGAGAATTACAGACCAATATCCTTGATGAACATGGATGCAAAAATTCTCACCAAAATACTAGCCAATAGGATCCAACAGTACATTAAAAGGATTATTCACCATGACCAAGTGGGATTTATCCCTGGGCTGCAAGACTGGTTCAACATCTGCAAATCAATCAACGTGATACAATACATTAACAAAAGAAAGAACAAGAATCATATGATCCTCTCAATAGATGCAGAAAAAGCATTTGACAAAGTACAACATCCTTTCTTGATCAAAACTCTTCAGAGTATAGGGATAGAGGGTACATACCTCAATATCATAAAAGCCATCTATGAAAAACCTACAGC
>NW_027397081.1:36143070-36152122 GCF_003265705.2 Callorhinus ursinus
ATACCTAGGAATAAATCTAACCAAAGAGGCAAAGGATCTGTACTCAGAAAACTATAAAATACTCATGAAAGAAATTGAAGAAGACACAAAGAAATGGAAAAACGTTCCATGCTCATGGATTGGGAGAATCAACATTGTGAAGATGTCAATGCTACCTAGAGCAATCTACACATTCAATGCAATCCCCATCAAAATACCATCCACTTTTTTCAACGAAATGGAACCAATAATCCTAAAATTTGTATGGAACCAGAAGAGACCCCGAATAGCCAGAGGAATCTTGAGAAAGAAAAGCAAAGCTGGCGGCATCACAATTCCGGACTTCCAGCTCTGTTACAAGGCTGTCATCATCAAGACAGTATGGTACCTGCACAAAAACAGACACATAGATCAATGGAACAGAATAGAGAGCCCAGAAATGGACCCTCAACTCTATGTCAACTCATCTTTTACAAGCAGGAAAGAATGTCCAATGGCAAAAAACAGTCTCTTCAACAAATGGTGTTGGGAAAATTGGACAGCCACATGCCGAAGAGTGAAACTGGACCATTTCCTTACACCACACACAAAAATAGACTCCAAATGGTTGAAAGACCTAAACGTGAGACAGGAGTCCATCAAAATCCTAAAGGAGAACACAGGCAACAACCTCTTCAACCTCAGCCGCAGCATTTTCTTCCTAGAAAGGTCGCCAAAGACAAGGGAAGCCAGGGCAAAAATGAACTATTGGGATTTCATCAAGATAAAAAGCGTTTGCTCAGCAAAAGAAAAAGTCCACAAAACCAAAAGACAACCGACAGAATGGGAGAAAAGATTTGCAAATGGCATATCAGATAAAGGGCTAGAATCCATAATCTATAAAGAACTTATCAAACTCAATACCCAAAGAACAAATAATCCAGTCAAGAAATGGGCAGAAGACATGAACAGACATTTTTCCAAAGAAGACATCCAAATGGCCAACAGGCACATGAAAAAGTGCTCAACGTCGCTCGGCATCAGGGAAATCCAAATCAAAACCTCAGTGAGATACCACCTCACACCAGTCAGAATGGCTAAAATTAACAAGTCAGGAAAGGACAGATGTTGGCGGGGATGCGGAGAAAGAGGAACCCTCCTATGCTGTTGGTGGGAATGCAAGCTGCTGCAGCCACTCTGGAAAACAGTGTGGAGGTTCCTCAAACAGTTGAAAATAGAGCTACCCTACGATCCAGCAACTGCACTACAAAGATACAAATGTAGGGTTCCGAAGGGGTACGTGCACCCCAATGTTTATAGCAGCAATGTCCACAATAGCCAAACTGTGGAAAGAGCCAAGATGTCCATTGACAGATGAATGGATAAAGAAGAACTGGTATATATACAAAATGGAATATTACACAGCCATCAAAAGGAATGAGATCTTGCCATTTGCAACAACGTGGATGGAACTGGAAGGTGTTATGCTGAGTGAAATAAGTCAATCAGAGAAAGACATGTATCATATGACCTCACTGATATGAGGAGTTCTTAATCTCAGGAAACAAACTGAGTGTTGCTGGAGTGGTGGGGGGTGGGAGGGATGGGGTGGCTGGGTGATAGACAGTGGGTAGGGTATGTGCTATGGTGAGCACTGTGAATTGTGCAAGACTGTTGAATCACAGATCTGTACTTCTGAAACAAATAATGCAATATATGTTAAGAAAAAAAAAGAAGATAGTAGGAGGGGAAGAATGAAGGGGAGTAGGTCGGAGAGTGAGATGAACCATGAGAGAAGATGGACTCTGAAAAACAAACTGAGGGTTCTAGAGGGGAGGGGGATGAGTGGATGGGTTAGCCTGGTGATGGGTTTGAAAGGGGGCACATTCTGCGTGGAGCATTGGGTGTTATGCACAAACAATGAATCATGGAACACTACATCAAAAACTAATGATGTAATGTATGGTGATTAACATAACAATAAAAAAATAAAAACAATTTTGGAGGGAACGAGCAGTCTATTGGGGATATACATAAAAGAAATAGACTAAATTCAGGGAACATATTTTCTTTTTATTTTCAGAATTCTCTTTATAGGAAGGATGTTGATAGTGTGGTAGGAGATATATCTTTCAAGAGAAGTCTTGCTCCTTTATATTAATATAAAAATAATATCTCTTGAATATAGTGAGGAAGTTGTATGTGTATCAGAACACATTTGTTTTTGATTTTTAAGTTTGTTGACCATATGCTGAAAGTTTTCCTACTTACTTTGCTTCTTACAAAATTTGTAGTGCCTCTTTATTATCTTGTATTACACGATGTGGAAAATGAAAGAGCAAACTTTTTCTAGTCTACATAGACTATGATGTGAACATTTCTGAGCAATCACTATTTTCTGGTAATTTAATGAAATCAAAATAGCAAGACCATATGCCCAGAGGTCAGTACAAAATGAATACTTTTTTAGTCCAGTGATTTGTTCTTTACATTTTTTTAAAAATAGTCTTAATTTCCTTTGTCCTTAGAAGCTTACCCTTCATCATGACCATTTTTTCTTGTTTTTATTTTGTATGGCAACAGTTAAGAACTGGGAAGGGTCTAGGATTTTACCCTATTTCTAATTTATAAGTTAGCTTGTCACAATTTTAAAGGTGCCGGCAGAGAAAAAAGATTGTATTATTCCTGATACAGAATCAACATGGGATTCATATTCACTTCAGATCCCTTTGTCTTCCAAGTCCCATGGGGGCAAAATAGAGAGGCTCAGGTAGATGCTAAGCACAGCTGGAAAAATGTCAAGCTTAGGGAACCTAAATCTTTTATTATATTGAACTGGAAGCAAATTTATTAAACTTGTCCTTGAGGGGGACATTATCTTTATTATACTAGATAGTTTATATAAAACAAAAACAAAAACCAAACTAGAAATGAAAAACTTCTCTTCTCTGCTTTGAGGGCGAAGTACTGTCTTTATCTTCCAAGGCTGTTAATTATACCAATAATCCTGAATACATACTCTAAAATAAAGGCCTTTAGTTCAAATGGTCTTGTCATGAGATGTTCAAAAATGTGAGAAACAATGGAAAACTGTCTTACTATAACAACAGAAAAGTAATAGTGTTAAAAAGAATATGATTATTTGTTTAGAAAAACAAAACCTATTTGGAGCCATGTAAATTTCCGTTTTTACTGCTTCCTAGACTCTAGTGAGGATGACCAAGCTATTATTTCTTCAAGAGAAAGACACTTCCAGAAAATAATTTTTCTTTGTCTAAAAAATAATGGAACCCCAAAATAAGTGTTATTAATTTGTTTTGACAAAATATATAGTCCATGAAGTAGGAAACAATCTCATATTAATGAAGTTATTTCTATAGAATGTTATTTAAATTCTAAAAAAGTAAATTATTAAAGCTGATGAGTATACATTGTGATCTATCCATGTTATATAGTATGGTAACTAAAAGATAAGTTTCCAAATGATATTAATGAAGTTATAAAATATTATCATGTCAATAAAGTAGAATACAAGCCCAATGTATTATATATTTTAATTTTGTAATAAATCTAAGTTTATGTCTATGTGCCCATATACAGAAACAAACATACACAAGTGTGCACACACAAAGTTAGAAGGATGCACAAGAATAACTTAAAAGTAGGCAATTCTAGGTGATATTATATTTCTTTCCTAGATACTTAACTTCTAAATGTACTATATTATAAAAATTACTTTTATAAACATTAAACAATAAAATTAAAAGTCAAGTTGTAATGGACTATTGATTCTATGCAATACATTTCTCTTAATTTATAGTTGAGGGAAATCATGTTTAAGGGCTTGGCCAGGGTTGTACTCTACCTTCAGAACACAGACTGATTCCCGTTCTTTTGGTTCTTAACCTAGGGATTTTTCAATTACTACACTCTTACATCCTTTTACTGTACTCTGTGATATCTATATCCTAGGGATTTTACATGTTTCTTTTGGGAGTTAACTTTACTCAAGACTTGGAAGCTCTTTGAAATTTGAACATTTAAGTATGGTAGTAAATCCATGGAAGGATGCCTGGTACTGGATTCTGCAGAGAATAACCCAGACATCTCTGGCAGGCAGAGATGGGTACCTGGAAAGTCTGTAAATGGAGCTTCCAAGGCACCTGAGGAGGCCAAGCTAGAGAGGACAAAAAGACAGATTTAAAAACTGGCTTCACAGTAGATAGCAGATGGGAATCTTAAAGGGTGCTGATTCAAGTTGGAAAATTGATAGACTAGAAATAATGGATTTAATTTGGAGTAACATAAAAATCAGTTTAAATAGCGGCAGGGGGGAAACTTTTTAAGAAGAGCTGGTTTTAAGAACCACCAGGGAACAGAATAACCAAAGAGGCTGTAGAAACAAATAAACAAAAATACTTCAGCTCTTGATCAAATCAGAGATTAACAAATATTTTAGCGGCACATGAATCATTGAAAACTCCGTTGAAAATTAAAACAAATAAATATTGATAAATTGAACCACAGGTAAGTCTGTTTTTATGTATTTGTGAATTATATGGATGTCAAATTATTTCCATAAAAAATTATTTTTGTTCTTTTAAAATATTAGCATACCATTTTTCAAACATGAAGAAAATATGACAGGACAGGAAAATGAACATGGGTATATCCACCGACTGGATTTAAAAATTAAATATTTAAACTCATGAATTTTAGATTTAGAATTCTAGATTTAAGAACAAGTATTTTGACATTTTACTTATTATTTTTATTCCTAATCCTTTGCAGCAAGTTTTAGACATGTGGACACCTCACTTGTTAAGTGTTTTATCATACATCTCCTAAAAATAAGAACAACTAAGAAATTTAACAATATCACTAACCAAAGTCATGCCTTCTATTTTGTTATTTTTCCTTTATTGTTTTAGTCAGTCTGCAATTAAATAACAATTTGGTTATACTTGCATTAGAGGAAAACATGTTAGTTTCTCTATCCTGCAATATTTATTCTAGTACTCTGCTGATCATAAATTCTGTAAATTATGCACAGGAATATCAAAGGACCTTTAGGTCTGAAAAGCATGTAAGTCCATAATGATGAGGTGATCTGCCATGCTACTGAAAGCAACTTTTCTACAAGCTTTGTAGAAATTGGAGCATGACTCTTGTCCTTTTCATCTTGTGTATTTGAAAAACACAGATGTCTGCAGTTACTTAGGAAGATGATGCAGCTTTGCCAGCTTTGGATATAAAGGAATGTTCCATCACATTATCCTTTTTACCCCCTGCAGCTACTCTGAGCAATGTATACATCTTCACTTTTCACATTTTGCCAATCTCTAAATGGGGTTTATGGTTGTTAAACTTCTTAACCATCCTTTCTGCTCTATACCTGCCTGTTGGCTCCTGAGACAGGTGCTGCCCTGAATAGATTGAAATTTGCCAGGGCAGGGTTTCAAATGATCTGGGTAGTCTTGGAGTCTTCAGTGGTGGACATGAAAGGCACATTATTTCCCTCCCTCCCTCCATTCTTCCTTTCTTTTTTCTTTCTATTAAAAAAATCAAAACTATAAGAAAGCTGAGAGAACATTACAATAAATGAACACATAGCCTTCAACAAGGCTGGATTTGCCACATTTGCTTTTCTTTGATACAAATGTACACATGTACATTTGTATGCTTTGAAAGTTTGGTTCAGACCTTCTGAAATTTCATGAACTGGATAATGACCCCTCATGACTCCATTATGATTGTATACTCCTCATCTGATGACCTATTTCAAAGCAATAATTGTACAGAAGTAATTTTAATATAAATTTTCTTGAATTTGTTGAAAGGCAACTTGAATTTCTCAAAAAGCAAATTTTCATCTATATTTTACCAAATCTATAATAAAATGTACAAAACATCAGTATCACACATCTCAGAGTAGAAGTATAACATCCATTAAAACAAAAGATAATTATACAGTTGATAACTATTTTTTAAGCTTTATTCCAAATATAATTTAATGCTAATACACAACTTGGCCTTTCCTTGAAATCCAAATCTTGGATCAGCTCATCACTGCCAGGTTAGCTGACTATCTGGTTCTGGGTTATGGACCTCTAATGGCTTCAAAATATTCACTGGTCTTCTGACTCTGTTCATTGATTCTATTATGGAGTTCTGGGTCTCTTGGAATTAGACCTGCACATCAATTTTCCCTTAGCCTTTTTTTTCCCCCTGAAAATTGCATGTGAAAATTTAGTTACTCTCCAAGGCTGCTACTCTTAAAGGGGATAAAAACCAAAAATGATGCTTCTAGAAAATAGAAAGAATAACTTCACTCTTATCATAAGGACAAAGGAGAGCCTAGGGAAAGAGGAAATGAGTGATGGATGGACTGGAAAACAAAATTTGAGTGGATCTTGAGATTCCCTTAGGAAAGAAGAAATACTACAGACTCAAATTGAAATAAGACAATTCAGAGCCTAAGGAAGAAGAAGTAGGAAGGAGATAAGGAGGAAGAAGATGACAATAGATATTCTTCAGAGGACATGAGCTGAAGGGCTGTGTATCCATGAACCCTGGGCATGATTAAGTGACTCACAGGAAGGAAGAGAAGTAAGATAGTTTGATCTACATTTGACATCAAGAGCATTGTTCTAAAATGGACATTGCTTACATATAGCTTTACTTCTAACAGCACTTGATGTAAGCAGATCATCATAATTGACAACAAGTGTTCATTAATTTTAGAAGTATCTTTTTCTGTGAAGTAGAGGTGTGAGGTCAAAGTGAGAATCTATTTTGTGAGAACCTTATTAGCTTTACTGAGCATTTTATATATTCTTTCATCTCTTGGATCCTACCACATGCTTATAATGTTGGAAGATTTGAGGGCTGGGAATCACAGGAGTCAAACTGGATTTATTTGCCTTCATCTTGGATTTGAAATTTATTCGTAAACTACCTTGCATTATACATAACTTTTCATTCCTGTAAGTCTTGCTTTTCCCAGTGGACCTTGAGCTTCTTGACAATAGTAACTGAATGTTGAATGGCTTTATCTTTTTAAAGTTTTAAGATTTTATTCACTTATTTTTTAGAGGGGAAGGAGGGGGATTGGCTGAAAGAGAGAGAAAGAGAGTCTTTTTTAAAATTTTTTTATTGTTATGTTAATCACCATATATTACATCATTAGTTTTTGATGTAGTGTTCCATGATTCATTGTTTGTGCATAACACCCAATGCTCCACGCAGAATGTGCCCCCTTTCAAACCCATCACCAGGCTAACCCATCCACTCATCCCCCTCCCCTCTAGAACCCTCAGTTTGTTTTTCAGAGTCCATCTTCTCTCATGGTTCATCTCACTCTCCGACCTACTCCCCTTCATTCTTCCCCTCCTACTATCTTCTTTTTTTTTCTTAACATATATTGCATTATTTGTTTCAGAAGTACAGATCTGTGATTCAACAGTCTTGCACAATTCACAGTGCTCACCATAGCACATACCCTACCCACTGTCTATCACCCAGCCACCCCATCCCTCCCACCCCCCACCACTCCAGCAACACTCAGTTTGTTTCCTGAGATTAAGAACTCCTCATATCAGTGAGGTCATATGATACATGTCTTTCTCTGATTGACTTATTTCATTCAGCATAACACCCTCCAGTTCCATCCACGTTGTTGCAAATGGCAAGATCTCATTCCTTTTGATGGCTGTGTAATATTCCATTTTGTATATATACCAGTTCTTCTTTATCCATTCATCTGTCAATGGACATCTTGGCTCTTTCCACAGTTTGGCTATTGTGGACATTGCTGCTATAAACATTGGGGTGCACGTACCCCTTCGGAACCCTACATTTGTATCTTTGTAGTGCAGTTGCTGGATCGTAGGGTAGCTCTATTTTCAACTGTTTGAGGAACCTCCACACTGTTTTCCAGAGTGGCTGCAGCAGCTTGCATTCCCACCAACAGCATAGGAGGGTTCCTCTTTCTCCGCATCCCCGCCAACATCTGTCCTTTCCTGACTTGTTAATTTTAGCCATTCTGACTGGTGTGAGGTGGTATCTCACTGAGGTTTTGATTTGGATTTCCCTGATGCCGAGCGACGTTGAGCACTTTTTCATGTGCCTGTTGGCCATTTGGATGTCTTCTTTGGAAAAATGTCTGTTCATGTCTTCTGCCCATTTCTTGACTGGATTATTTGTTCTTTGGGTATTGAGTTTGATAAGTTCTTTATAGATTATGGATTCTAGCCCTTTATCTGATATGCCATTTGCAAATCTTTTCTCCCATTCTGTCGGTTGTCTTTTGGTTTTGTGGACTTTTTCTTTTGCTGAGCAAACGCTTTTTATCTTGATGAAATCCCAATAGTTCATTTTTGCCCTGGCTTCCCTTGTCTTTGGCGACCTTTCTAGGAAGAAAATGCTGCGGCTGAGGTTGAAGAGGTTGTTGCCTGTGTTCTCCTTTAGGATTTTGATGGACTCCTGTCTCACGTTTAGGTCTTTCAACCATTTGGAGTCTATTTTTGTGTGTGGTGTAAGGAAATGGTCCAGTTTCACTCTTCGGCATGTGGCTGTCCAATTTTCCCAACACCATTTGTTGAAGAGACTGTTTTTTGCCATTGGACATTCTTTCCTGCTTGTAAAAGATGAGTTGACATAGAGTTGAGGGTCCATTTCTGGGCTCTCTATTCTGTTCCATTGATCGATGTGTCTGTTTTTGTGCCAGTACCAGACTGTCTTGATGATGACAGCTTTGTAATAGAGCTGGAAGTCCGGAATTGTGATGCCGCCAGCTTTGCTTTTCTTTTTCAGTATTCCTCTGGCTATTCGGGGTCTCTTCTGGTTCCATACAAATTTTAGGATTATTTGTTCCATTTCTTTGAAAAAAGTGGATGGTATTTTGATGGGGATTGCATTGAATGTGTAGATTGCTCTAGGTAGCATTGACATCTTCACAATGTTGATTCTCCCAATCCATGAGCATGGAACGTTTTTCCATTTCTTTGTGTCTTCTTCAATTTCTTTCATGAGTATTTTATAGTTTTCTGAGTACAGATCCTTTGCCTCTTTGGTTAGATTTATTCCTAGGTAT
>NW_027397081.1:36152132-36189375 GCF_003265705.2 Callorhinus ursinus
GCTGTAGGTTTTTCATAGATGGCTTTTATGATATTGAGGTATGTACCCTCTATCCCTATACTCTGAAGAGTTTTAATCACAAAAGGATGCTGTACTTTGTCAAATGCTTTTTCTGCATCTATTGAGAGGATCATATGATTCTTGTTCTTTCTTTTGTTAATGTATTGTATCACGTTGATTGATTTGCAGATGTTGAACCAGTCTTGCAGCCCAGGGATAAATCCCACTTGGTCATGGTGAATAATCCTTTTAATGTACTGTTGGATCCTATTGGCTAGTATTTTGGTGAGAATTTTTGCATCCATGTTCATCAAGGATATTGGTCTGTAATTCTCTTTTTTGATGGGGTCTTTGTCTGGTTTTGGGATCAAGGTAATGGTGGCCTCATAAAAGGAGTTTGGAAGTTTTCCTTCCATTTCTATTTTTTGGAACAGTTTCAGGAGAATAGGTGTTAATTCTTCTTTAAATGTTTTGTAGAATTCCCCTGGGAAGCCATCTGGTCCTGGGCTTTTGTTTGTTGGGAGATTTTTGATGACTGCTTCAATTTCCTTAGTGGTTATAGGTCTGTTCAGGCTTTCTATTTCTTCCTGGTTCAATTTTGGTAGTGGATACATCTCTAGGAATGCACCCATTTCTTCCAGGTTATCTAATTTGCTGGCATAGAGTGGCTCATAAAATGTTCTTATAATTGCTTGTATGTCTTTGGTGTTGGTTGTGATCTCTCCTCTTTCTTTCATGATTTTGTTGATTTGGGTCATTTCTCTTTTCTTTTTGATAAGTCTGGCCAGGGGTTTATCAATCTTGTTAATTCTTTCAAAGAACCACCTCCTAGTTTCATTGATCTGTTCTGCTGTTCTTTTGGTTTCTAGTTCATTGATTTCTGCTCTGATCTTTATGATTTCTCTTCTCCTGCTGGGTTTAGGCTTTATTTGCTGTTTTATTCTCTAGCTCCTTTAGGTGTAGTGTGAGGTTGTGTATTTGAGACCTTTCTTGCTTCTTTAGAAAGTCTTGTATTGCTATTACTTTCCTGTCAGGACTGCGTTTGCTGCATCCCAAGGATTTTGAACACTTGTGTTTTCATTTTCATTGGGTTCCATGAATTTTTTATATTCTTCATTAATTTCTTGGTTGACCCATTCATTCTTTAGTAGGATGCTCTTTAGCCTCCATGGATTTGAGTTCTTTCCGACTTTCCTCTTGTGATTGAGTTCTAGTTTCAAAGCATTGTGGTCTGAAAATATGCAGGGAATGATCCCAATCTTTTGGTACCGGTTGAGACCTGATTTGTGACCTAGGATGTGATCAATTCTGGAGAATGTTCCATGGGCACTAGAGAAGAATGTGTATTCAGTTACTTTGGGATGGAAAGTTCTGAATATGTCTGTAAAGTCCATTTGGTCCAGTGTTTCATTTAAAGTCTTTATTTCCTCGTTGATCTTTTGCTTAGATGATCTGTCCATTTCAGTCAGGGGGGTGTTAAAGTCCCCCACTATTATTGTATTGCTGTCAATGTGTTTCTTTGCTTTTGTGATTAATTGCCTTCTATAATTTCCTGCTCCCATGTTAGCGGCATAGATATTTACAATTGTTAGATCTTCTTGTTGGATAGACCCTTTAAGTAGGGTATAGTGTCCATCTTCATCTCTTATTACAGTCTTTGTTTTAAAATCTAATTTGTCTGATATAAGGATTGCCACTCCAGCTTTCTTTTGGTGTCCATTAGCATGGTATATGGTTTTCCACCCCCTCACTTTCAATCTGGGGGTGTCTTTGGGTCTAAAGAGAGTCTCTTGCAGACAGCATATTGATGGGTCTTGTTTTTTAATCCAATTTGATAGCCTGTGTCTTTTGATTGGGGCATTTAGCCCATTTACATTCAGGGTAACTATTGAAAGGTACGAATTTAGTGCCATTGTATTGCCTGTAAGGTGACTGTTACTCTATATTCCCTGTGTTCCTTTCTGATCTATGCTGTTTTTAGGCTCTCTCTTTGCTTAAAGGACCCCTTTCAAGATTTCTTGGAGGGCTGGTTTCATGTTTGCAAATGCCTTTAGTTTTTGTTTGTTCTGGAAGCTTTTTATCTCTCCTTCTATTTTCAATGACAGCCTAGCTGGATATAGTATTCTTGGCTGCATATTTTTCTCGTTTAGTGCTCTGAAGATATCATGCCAGTCCTTTCTGGCCTGCCAGGTCTCTGTGGATAGGTCTGTTGCCAATCTAATGTTTCGACCATTGTAGGTTACATATCTCTTCTCCTGAGCTGCTTTCAGGATTTTCTCTTTGTCTCTGAGACTCGTAAATTTTACTATTAGATGTCGGGGTGTTGACCTATTTTTATTGATTTTGAGAGGGGTTCTCTGTGTCTCTGGATTTTGATGACTGTTTCCTTCCTCACATTAGGGAAGTTCTCTGTTATTATTTGCTCCAATATACCTTCTGCCCCTCTCTCTCTTTCTTCTTATTCCAATTATTCTAATGTTGTTTCATCTTATCGTATCACTTATCTCTCGAAATCTGCCCTCGTGATCCTGTAGTTGTTTATCTCTCTTTTTCTCAGTCTCTTTATTTTGCATCATTTGGTCTTCTATATCACTGATTCTCTCTTCTGCCTCATTTATCCTAGCAGTTAGTGCCCCCATTTTTGATTGCTCCTCATTAATAGACTTTTGATTTCGACTTGGTTAGATTTAGTTCTTTTATTTCTCCAGAAATGGTTTTTCTAATAACTTCCATGCTTTTTTCAAGCCCAGCTAGTATCTTTAAAGTCATGATTCTGAACTCTATGTCGGACAGTGTACTAATATCCGTATTGAGTAGGTCCCTGGCTGACGGTACTACCTCTTGTTCTTTTTGCTGAGGTGATTTTTTTTGTCTTGTGTTTTTGTCTAGAGGAGAATAGATGAATGAGAGAACAGAATGCTAACAGGTTAACAACGTCCCCAGCAAATATACTCTATACAAATCAGAAAAGACCTGAAACCAGGGGACAAGAAAGGGAAAGAAAGAAATAAAAAAAGAAAAAAAAAGGAAAAAGATAAAAACAAACAAAACTGAATAAAACAAAAAAAATATAATCAAATATGATCAGGCTAGTGCATAGGTCAGTGCCACACACTAGATTTTGGGCGTATTTTGGTCTGTTAGAAGAAAGTGCCTGCTAAAATTTTAAAGGAAGAAAGACATATATTTACAGAATAAGGGTTGATACAATGAAGGGATGGAAGATGACTGTAAAGATGAAAATTATAAAAGATTTTATAAAAGGAATTGATAAGATAAGAAGTTGTTTGAAAAAGAAAGAAGATTAAAAAAAAAGAAAGAAAAAAGAAAAGAAAAAAAAGGGAGAGAATGTGATCAGGCAGCAGACTAGAACAAAGCTATACACTAGTGATTTAGGGTATATTTTGATCTGTTAGAAGAAACTATATCTCAAAATTTTAAAGAGAGAACAACTTATATATATATATATATGCCAAAAATAAGGGTAACTACTACGAAGTGATAAAATATGACTCTGAAAATGAAAAATAAAAAATGTTTTTTTAAAAAAAGGGATTGATAAGATGTTGGTTGAAAAAGGGAAAAAGAAAAATTCAAAAAAAAAGTTAAAAAAAATTGACTTTGAAAAACTAATGAATCATGGTAAAAAAGCCATGAATTCTATGTGCAGTATTCCCCTACTGCTGGAGTTCTCCCATTCTCCTTGATCTGTAAACTTGGTCTTGGCTTGCTGGCTCTTCATGCTGATCTTCTGGGGGAGGGCCCTGTTGCTGTGGTTCCCAAATGTCTTTGCCAGAGGCGGAATTGCCCCGCCCTTGTGAGTCCGGGCTAAGCAAGCTGCTCTGGTTTGCACTCAGGAGCTTTTGTTCCCTGCAAGCTCTCGGTACAGCTTTGGAGGACCAGGGTGAAAATGGTGGCCTCCCAATCTCTGCCTGGAGGAGCTGAGAACTCGGGGCCCCACTCCTCAGTGCGCCCCCAGAGAAAAGCAGTCACTCCCGTCTCCCTGGTCTCCGGCCGCACTCCGTGCTCACCCGCCCTGTGACCGAGCGTTTCTATCTCTGGCACCCAACCTCGTGTGGAGTCTCCAAACCCAGCAGATCCCTGCGGTGTGCTCCCCCGTCGCTCCTCCCCGGGGGAGGAAGGGGAGTCTCCCCGGCTCTGCCGCTTGTTGGGTCCCTGCTGGAGGAGCAGTAGCCCGACTGTCACTGATCACAGTTTATGGCAACCCCGAGCTGAGAGCCCACGCCTCAGCTTCGTCTCTGCAGCCGGCTTCCCCGCTCTGATGCCTGGGAGCTCTGCCTCACTTAGGCACCCCCGGTCTTTCTGTGACCCTGAGGGTCCTGAGACCACACTGATCCGTGAGGGTTCCACCCCCTGCTTAGCCACTGGAGTGACGTCCCTCCGCGGAGCCGACTTCTACAAGTTCCAATTTTGTGCTCCGCGGCTCTAGCACTTGCCAGAAGTGGCCGCCAGAGGCCCCCTCCCCCGCCGTCTATCCTCCCGAATATCGCCTCGGATTCACTTCTGCGCACATCCTACCTTCCAGTAAGTGGTCGCTTCTCTGTTCAGAGAGTTGTTGCTACTCTCTTCTTCAGTCTCCTGTTGAGTTTGTAGGTGTTCAGAATGGCTTGATCCCTATTCAGCTGAATTCCTGAGACCAGATGAAATCCAGGTCTCCTACTCCTGTGCCATCTTGCTCTGCCCTCATTCCCTCCAATATTTAAACTATTCAAATATTTATAAGCAATCATCACAATCTTCTTATTATATATCTAGCTTATTTGGAAGTAAGTTCTTTCTCCTCACTAGTCTAAAGATAAACTATCTCCCATATAATTTTAAATTCTCACCATAATCTTATCTTTGAAACCTTTTTCTTGAGATTAAGCATATGTGGGATCTTTATTCTGGTGACCTCACAATCCTGGGCCGGAGCATTGAAATCAGTCAAGTAAGTAGGCTTATGGGTTCACTGTTTATAACCTATTTAGAGCTTGATTGAACTTTAAAGCCCTTCTGTCCTGGCATCTTCAATGAAAGGTAATGAAGCTGAATCTTTGAGTTTAAATTACTTGTCGAACTCAAAACTATTTCACCGATATCTCCACTATAGAATGTCAAAGCCTGAGGGGAAAATAACACTCCAGTATTAACAGGTAAATTCTTGAGAGAATTCAGGAAATGTCAGCTTCGTGAAAACCCATAAAGAGGTGGGAAGTGAGTAAAAATTGTCGCGATCATCACATTTGGAATTCAAGTGTATGTTAATGACTTACAGGTCCTTTCTAGAGCAAAAGAAATTCCAGGGACTAGTGAAATGGGTCATAAGAAACACTGAGGGTTTATGAAACCTCCAATCTAGAAATTACATTTTTATTCTGTGAAAATACCTTTCAATTACAAATTATCATAGCAAAAGAAAAGCTTATTCTTAAATAGATGAAAATATTTATTTACAATATTTTTGCAAAGAAAACAGATTGTCTTGAAGATATAATTGTAGATTACAGGTGTTAGGCCACAGATCCCAATTTGAGAGACATTAGATGAAGGGGATATAGACATAAAAACAAAGGGCAATAATAGGTCACATCTATTGAAATAAAAGATTGTACAGAGTACAAAGAAAAGAACTGTTCATTATACCTGGGGCTGGGGAGATAGAAAAAGTTTAATAGAGAAATTGATTTTTAAGCTAAGTTTTGAAAGATGAGACAGTATTGACAGACCAACAGCATGATTGATTGGAAGCATTCTAGATAAAGGAAGCATAGAAATAAATATACAGTGGCATAAAGTCATGGAACAACAGCATATTTAGTGAATTTGTGATGCTTCTGTAGGGTTAGTGATAGATGCTGAGCAAGAAAACATGAAGGAATAAATAGGAAGAGCTGGGGGCAAAATGGAGAAAAGTGATGTTGAATTAGAAGGTAAAAAACAGATATAAAGAGTTTATTAAGGATTGTCAACCCACAGAAATCGAGATGAATAGCTGTCCTGGTTTATTCAGTGCTTAGAGGTTTCCAGGACATAGGGCATCAATTTTAAAATTGGGACAGTCCCAGGAAAATCAAAATGGTTGGTCATCCTAATTTGAATATAAACAAATGTCTGTTTGATTGTCATGGATGCTATTTTTTCTAACCATATATTAATCTGCACTATATTAAATTCTCTTTAATGGTATTTCATATTTCATAGCTCTGCTCTCACACTTGGTTAATGGAATGGACTAAGTTCAATATCTAAATTCTCTATTTATCATCATAAGAAGATAAACAGCCTTACATCTCAAACTTAATTCAAATTTCTTCTCCCTTCCCCCAAAACTGGTAGAGCTGTGTATGGCTCCAGAAACCAAGGGACATTGGAAGTCTCCTTTCTACAAATTCTCCAATTTCCTCCCCTTTAGTGGCTACCTCCTCTAATGCACAGCACAATGAGAAGGAGTAAGAAGAAAAGCTTTACTTATCAGGTTTGGGTTGAAGTCCTTCCCTTGGTGAGCAGTTTTATTGCCCATAGACTCCTATTTCTTATCCATCGACTGCCCCCCCAGAGCAACAAGGGTAGCTTCTAAAGGTGGCAGAAAACAGTCCACTGGTTTCTACACAATGTGCTCACTGTGTTGCTTCCAGCTACTCCCTCTAGATCACCAACAGTTGTACTATGCTCTGCAAAATATTTAGGCAGACACCACTCAGAATTGTGATAGTAAGCATAGCAAAGTAGTTTAAAAAAAAAAAAACAGTCTCTGGTGGCAGATCGCGTCGATTCAAAAACTCATTTGGGGGGTGCCTGTGTGGCTCAGTTGGTTAAGAATCTGCCTTCGGCTCAGGTCATGATCCGTGGGTCCTGGGATCGAGTCCTACTTCGGGCTCCCTGCTCAGCGGGGAGTCTGCTTCTCCTTCTGCCTCTTCCTGCCACTCCCCCTACTTGTGCTTGCTCTGTGTGTGTGTGTGTGTGTGTGTGTGTGTCAAACAAATAAATAAAATCTTAAAAAAAAAAAACCACACACCCCAAAAAAACCAAAACCTCATTTGGCTACTTAGCAGTTGAGGGATTTCAAAATCCTGTGCCTCAATTTCCTCCACTATAAAATGGTGATAATAATAGTATCCTCTAGTATTAGTCTAAAATGCCATACCAAATCAACCTACATACGTCAGCGCTCTAACACAATAAAAGTTCATTTTTCACTCACATAGTCCAGGGCAAGGATGGAGATTGTAAACCACAGCTATTGTGATAAATAAGACAGCTTGTTCCTTCAACATGTAGCTCTGCCATCCAGTTGGGCCTTATCCTTTATGTACCAGTTGGCAAAAGGAAAAAGTGCTAGAGAAGAGCATACACCAGATTCTTCAAGGCTTTGACTAAAAGTAGGACATATCCCTTCCTCTCACATTCCACTGGCAAGAATTTGTCATAAGGCCACACCTACTGTTACAGATGGCTCGAAAACTGACACATTTTGGATTGTTTAGAGAAATAATATAAATAAAGGGCCTTAAAAAATCCTGACACAGGTTAAGTTCTCAGTAAATAATAGCTATTGTTGCCACCAGAGACTTAGCTCTTCTAAGGTCTTAAAGACCTTTCTCCCTAATGCACACTAGAGGGTATCGCTTTGAAATCTCGGCAGCTGGAATGATATTAAATAGAATAGATAAAATGATGAATTCTAAAAATAATCTTTAAAAACTTGAGAAATTTAATATTCATGTATTCATATTCTAAAAGTAACTTCAGCATCTTTTAAAATAAAATCTTGTGCTGGTAATCAAAAGAATCCATGCAAGTTATCCTCATCCCTAAGGCAGTGACACATCCCCCACTTGGAACCTATGCAGCAAGATGCAGTCTTGGATTTAAGATCATTTCTTTTGATAACTGTGTGTAACTGTTTTCTCCTGGCAGTGCAAGATTAATTGACACTTATCACTTCCCCTGAATAGTGAACTGAAGTGGTTTGGGGACGACACTGCTGGGGGTTTTCCACCCTTTCTCTATGACCCTCAAACAGAGTTGAAGCCAACTCCTCTCAAACTCTTTCATTAATGAGCTGATGCTTCCTTTTTGAGTATATTCCCGCAAACTCATCATGAAATTTCTGCCTGACAGTTTTAAAAGTTAATGGACTTCAAATTACTATACAGCAAGGTGTATGCATTTACAAATCACCAGGTAGCCACCATTATGGCTTATATTTGATTAATAAAATTATATTCCCAAATAAGCAAATCATGTAAGCATGCTAATTATGTTACTTGTTAGCTGAAGCTAGTAATTGTCTCCCCACTGGGCAGCTCCCCACTTTTATTTCAATAATTTTTTTCCTGACAGAAAATAATCCCTTATGAAGTTGCCAGGTACCATATAACACCTACAAAGCTAAACTCATACAATTCTCTTCCCCCCAATTTTGACTCTAAAATTTTCAGACAAATAAGAAGCTGAATGAATCTTTGCTCTGAGTTCTTGATTTTTATATCACGAATTTTTTTGTAATTGCTCAGGATAGACATGTTATTATTTTCTGAGATCCATATAGCAGATATCAAGTTAGAAGTTTATCATGCCTCACTGAGGAAACTTTTCACTTTTTTCTTTCATTCTAAAAATACATTTATTATTTAATTTAATTTAATTTTTTAATTATTATTTAATTTAATATTTCTTTGAGTTTTTTGGTAAGTTTGACTTTTTAATTTTTCTGCCTATTCAAATTGCAGTGAAAGAATATTTCAGAAATTTGGAAATTTCTTCATTCAAAAATGTAGCTGGACACTTACTATGCATTATTCAGTGTTAGATTCAGAAATACTATGCAAGGTAGATAGGAAGGTCTCTTACTCATAGAATTTACTTACAAGAGAGTCTGGAATAGCATTTAAGCAGCAACCTGAAGAATGGAGGAAGCTAAGCTAGGAAGAGAGAGTAGCAAGGATCTTCAGGATAGAAGAAACATTTTGTGTAAGGATTACGGTGTCCAAAACATTGTGTTGCCTGGTCTTTGAAAGGAAGGTCTCTGAGTATATTCAGAGAGAGAGAATATCTTTCCAGAACAGATGGACACTGTTACTGGGGATAGAGAGCCTTAACATTTCATAAGCTCTTTAGGTATACAGTTCATAAATATTAAATATTATTCTATATTCACGGCAATGATTACTTTGCCAGTTTTTCGTCTTTTCTGAATTGTTCTCAGAAACTTTAAGACCCAGCATTTAGAGAACAGATTATGACCCTAACATTCATTCTCAGAGGGAAAACAAGGGAGAGTCTTGAGAAAGTTTCCCTCACAGTGCAGGCCTTCCCCGCAGTTGCTAGAGGAAGGACATTCAACTCTGCCTTGATTCTTCCCTATCTCCCCTATGGGAAAAGAACCTCAATCTGCAAGGGGAAAGACAATTCAAACCAGTAAAACTGATATAATTGCCCCTTTTCTTCTACAGATTGGTTGCAAAGTTTAAATATATAAATGATATATAAGAACATGCTTCAAAATATGTGAAATGCTACAGACATTGAACATAATAGTATTAAAAATCTTTCATGAAGAGGAGAATTTTTTAATTCAGGAGAAAATGTAATAATAAATCAAAGAATCGTGAAAAACTGCATTTTCAGAGGAGACAAAAACTGAAAATTACCTATTCTATTCTTGTTTTATGTACTCTTAAAGTAATATTGGAAAGGGGGACATTACTCTTTAAAGGCTTCATTCCTTTTCTTTAGAGTGATTTACAACAGTTTCAATAGCTATCATTAATTGGGAGATTTTAAAATAAGTATACTTAAAGTAGTTACAGAGACAAATACAACTTTTAAGTGTTTAGCTGGATAATTCGTCAAAAAGTAAAAGCAAAGCAAACAAGCAAACAAATGAAAAGAAGGTAGCAAACTCCCAGATCAGAAACATAAATTTCTAGTAACCTAAAAGTCCAAAGTGAATCCGGGAAGGTGGGGGGTGGGGGGTATAACCTCCCCTTTTCAGGTTGACCATTATCCTGATTTCTAATACCATGGATTAATTTTGCCCTTTTTTGAACTTGATATACACGGAATCATATATAATCTTCTATCTGGCCTCATCTACTGTTCTGGGTAGATGTAGCTAGTTCAGTCCCATTGCAGTAGAGTAAGCCACTATGTGAGTAAACCACAATTTATGTTGCCTTCTACTATTGAAGGACATTCGTGTTGCTCTAGTTTAGGTCTAATTCAATAGTGTTATTATTAATATCCTTGTATATATCCTTTGGTAAGCATACATCTCCCATTTTTTTTTCTTTTTGAGTATATACCTGAGACTAGACTTATTGGGTTATTGGATATGCACATATTTAGCTTTAGTGGATATTGACAAAACGGCTCTAAAATGATTATTTTCTCCTACCAAAGGCACATGAAAGTTCCTGTTGCTCTACATCCTTGTCAATATGTAGCACTGTCCGTCTTTTATATTTTCAAACATTCTGGTCTGTTTGGAATAGAGTCATTTTGTGGTTTTAATGTGCATTTTTTTGAGGACTAGCAATGTAGAGCCTAGTTAATCAAAGTATGGGCCAGTAAGCAACATCATCTACGTCATTTGGGAGCTTATCAAAAATGTACACTCTTGGGTCTCACCCAGATCTACTAAACCTGAATATGCGTTTTAAAAGGATCCCCAGTTGATTCAGTGCATGTTAAAGCTTGAAAGGCATTGATGTAGAGTATCTTTTTATATATTACTGGCAAACTGAATAGCATATTCTAATAAATGCTTTTTAAGTCCAATTCTGGTGTGGGAGTCTGGGCGGGGGGGGGGGGGGGTGGTTAGAGAAAGCATCACTCCCAAACTTACAGCAAGAAAAGGCCAAACAAAATGCAAGTTCACAACTTTTCTTGAACTCATCAAAAGAGTGAGGTCTTGGGATAACTAACTAACCCAAAATCTGGAGAAAGGTGACTTCAGAACATGTTTACCTGGGGCAAGCCAAACCAAACTGGTAAAAAGAGTTCCACTAGAATAGTTGATGAATTCCTGAGGCCCTGTGTGGGCAGGCAAGAGTGAAACCCTCATAGCACTTACTACACCTGTTAGGAACTCCAGCACAATGTTGAAGAGAAGTGATCATAGCAGGCATCTTTTTTCTCATTAAGGTGAAAACTTTCAGTAGTTCACCATTAACTATGATGTTGTTCTTGGATATATTTATATTCTATAACAGATTGAGAAAATTCTGTTCCTAGTTTGCTAATTTGTTTTTGCTTCTGCATGAGTGATTATTGAATCTTATCAAATGTGGATTCAGTGTATTTTGAGAGGATCATGTTTAATTATTATGTTAATGTAGTGAATTATAGTATAGATTTCACATTCTTAAATGATTGCATTCCTGGATTCAAGTCATGAAATTCCTTTTTTTAATTTATTTTTTTAATATTTATTTATTTGACAGAAAGAGCAGAGTGAGAAGGGAGCATTAGCAGAGGGGAGGTGCAGGGGGAGAGGGAGAAGCAGGCTCCCCGCTGAGCAAGAAGCCGGATGCTGGACTCAGATCCCAGAACCCTGGGATCATGACCTGAGCTGAAGGCAGACGCTTAACCGACTGAGCCACCCAGGTGCCCCTCAAGTCATGAAATTCCGTGTTATTCTTATATATTATAGAATTTGATATATTTCATATTACAATTTAACATGAATGTTAATGAGAAGTACTGCTATAAAATTATTTTCTAGTAATAACCTTGTCAAGATTTGGTATGAAGTTTATGATAGCCTCATAAAGCAAGGTAAAAGTGTCTTTTAGTGTTCTTTACTTTTGAGAATTTTATGTTCCTTAAATCTTTGGAAACTTTAAGCTGCCTGGGATCTGAGTTTTCCTTTTAGAAAGGCTTTTTTAAAATAAATTCAAGGTATTTAATAAATATTCAAATTTTCTTTTCATCTTGTGTCAGGGCTAATAAGTTGTTTCAGTGAGTTTTTCTGTTTAAACAAAAATGGCAAAACCATTAGCTTAAAGTTATTCATAATCTGCTTATTATCTATTTACTGTTTGTACTTTCTGTTTAAAGTTTCCCTTTTGATTCCTTATGGTGGTAATTCTTGTGTTGTGCTATCCTCTCCCACCATCAGTTTTGCCAAATGTTACTCAGTTCTATTGATCTTTGTAAAGAACCAATTTGAAGTTTTAGGCTTTGTCTAGATTTGTTTTTAGTTTCTTTGCTCTCCGTTCCTATTTTTTTTTTCATTTTCCATTTTAGAAATATGATATGAATTTGCTGTTTTCTATCTTTAGGAGTTGGAATTTTACAAAATTTTCAGTCTCTTTATGTTTTACACATTTAAAACACCACATTTTCTCTGAGTACTGCTGAGTACTGTTGTTTCCCTGGTTTTGATATATCAAATCTTCATTAGCCATCAGTTAAAACTGTTTTCTCATTTTCATTTTGATTTCATTTGCCACCTGGAGTTAATTCAAAGCATATTGTTCAATTTCAGAGGAGTTAGAGATTTTCTAGTTATCTCTATGTTCATAATTCCTATCTTACTTCTATTGTGGTTGGAGAAGAAACCATTTCATTAAGGATTGTTTTATGACTTAGCATATGGTCAATTTGGGGAAATGTTTCATGGTTTACCTTAAAAAATTAAAATTTGTTGTTACACTTATTGTCACTTAAGTTGGGTATATGAATTATTTCCAGCTCTGATGATGAAAACATTTTATATCTGAGCATTCAGACACAGCCACTCTTCACCTGGGGCTATTGAGGATCTGAAATAGGCCTAGTTCAGCTGAGGAAATACATTTTATTTTATATAAATTAAATTTAAATATAAATTTAATAACCATTATGTGTACATTATATACTATGTAAATATAAATAACCAATTTTGAGATCTTTATCATTTCTTTCAAACTTCCTGTGTCCCTATATTTAAGAAATGTAACTTATATGAAATATGTAGCAGGTTTTCTTTTTGAAATCAGTCTGAAACCCTCAGTCTCTCACAGCTATTATTTTGTCAAAGTATATTTAGTGCTACTCCTTGCGTATGTGGGGCTTATATTTTTTGTCTTACCATATATTTCCATTTGAGCAGCTTATTTTAAGTTTCTCTTGATTTGCTTTCCATTCACCAAATATTTTTTTTTCCCTCACCAGATCTTTGTTACACATTCTTGAACTCTTATTCTTGGGCTTGTCCTAGAGATTTCCACATACTATCTTATCACAGTCTGATACAAAATAATACTTCTATCTTAGACCCTTACCACTAGAATCTTTAGAACATTTTAACCATTTATTCCTTCCCTTTTTGCATTAGTGTTGTTGTGTATCTTAATTCTACTCATATTTTCAAACTTATAAGACATCATCTTTGTTTTACACAGTCAACATTGTTATATTTATACAAATATTTTTTTCAGTGTTCTTTGTTTTTTCCTGATTTTCCATTTTTTTGACATTTTTGTCTGGGATCATCTTCTACTTGAGGAATTCCTTTTTGTTTCTTATAAAAGTAGTCTGCTATCAACAGAGCTCTCAATTTTTATCTGAAAATGTCATTTTCCTCTTTCCAACTTGAGTATTGTATATAGAGTTCTAAGCGGACATGTTTGTTTTCTGTATTTTGTGTTTTTGTTTTTGTTTGTAACTTTCTAAAGATGGTATTCTATTTCCTTATTTCTATTGTTCCTTTAGTCAGGTTATTTGTAATTTTTTCCTCTTTTTCCATTGGCTCCTTTTGAGATTTTGACTTTTGGTTTTCAGCAATTTTAATAGGTATGCCTACATATAATTTTTTTATTTTGAATCCATCTTGGGCTTTATTAGAGTGTCCTAAATATGTCATTTAAGGTCTTTTGGTTTAGAAATATCTCAGCCATTATCTTCTCAAATATTCTCTCCCTTCTCATTCAGGAACACCAGTTACAGTATGTTCAAATGTGTATACTTTTCGTTAAAGGTACATGTAGAGAATTTACCTTTTTTATTCCTAAGCCTATAGAGTGGGGAGTTACTCACCTTAACCGAATAAGAAACCAACTGAATTAAGGCTCACATTGAAGCATTATTAAAAAGACTAATCAATCTCTGTTAACTCATGCCCTTACAGTTAGGCCTACAGGATTTTTAACAGAGAGCTTTGTTTCTTTATGACAGCGTCTTCCCACAACATATTTATTTTCCCAGCATTGGGAGATGGAAGAACCTCTTCTGTTTCTTCATATGTTCTTCCTCTGGATTTCTAACCTCCCTCACACATCCAGCTTCTGATTTCAGCAGATGACTTGAGGGAAATATAAGCCATAAATATGAAGAAAGTCCAGTCTCCAGTTTTGTCACTCCAGCATGTAGAATGTCAAGAGCTTGGCTAAATTATTCTCCCAGGGTGGGTCTCCTCCAGGATAAACCTATATTTTGAGTTTCTTAGTCATAACCCATATATTAAAATCCTCCCAGTGAAAAGTCGTTGTGTATTACCAGCTCCCTAATCTGAAGCTCCTTTCTGGGCAATCTTAGTCACTCTGGTTTTGAAAGATACTCCAGATCTGATGCCTTCCAGACAAGCTGTAGCCTTTTATCCTTTCAGGGTCTTTTTATTCTGAACTGTAGATTTTTCACACAACAGAATTTAGTAAGTGTACGAAAGAGATGTGTGTGAGTGTGTGTGTATGTGTGTGAGTGAGACTGAAGCAAATGGTTTGAAGTAGTTTAAAGCTTTTATTTAAAAAAAAAAGTACTGTGTAAAGTTAAGAAATGACTTCCAGTTTTTAATATTTATCATTTTCCATTCACTGTCTTCCTAAACTGAGTGTCTTCACCTGTAGAAAGGATACTAGGAGGCCCTAACTTATAGG
This sequence comes from Callorhinus ursinus, assembly GCF_003265705.2. Classification (NCBI taxonomy): domain Eukaryota; kingdom Metazoa; phylum Chordata; class Mammalia; order Carnivora; family Otariidae; genus Callorhinus; species Callorhinus ursinus. Next base: position 36,166,997 of record NW_027397081.1, read on the forward strand.
TTTAATGTTCTTTAAGGACTTACTAAACTTGTCATACTTATAACAAAAACAAAGCATTAATTAACATTAAGATTTTTAACATTTTACTTGCCAAGTATTTCAACTGTACAGGAAAGGTTCAAGAATAAGTACAGTGCAGAGAACACCTTTATCCCTTTTATGCACATTTACCTACTGCTAACATTTTACTGTATTTAAATAACTTGAGCAACATATGGCCTTTTACTACCAGATTTTTCTGTGTATTTCTTAAAAATAGTAGTAGTATTACAACCATAGAATAGTCACTAACTATAATAACAGTGATCCAATAGTTCTATCTCACCTATGGTCTGTAATGCCATTTTTTCTCTTGAACAAATAACTTCCTTTTGTACCACTGTAGGATATATGTATTAAGTTGTCTTATCTATTTAGTCTTTTTAAAATTGTGGGGCATTACCGCAGCCTTTGTGTTTTATGACCTTGACACTTTAAAAAAAAATAGTTGTCTCCGACTACTATTTAATAAAAGCTTCCTCAATCTGTGTTCTCCTGATGTTTCCTCAACATTAGATACCCATTATGTATTGCTGGCTAGAATCATGTTTAAGTGATATTGTGTCCTCTCAGAAAATTTCTATGAGATGTCTGATTTCTTCACTGCATAATGTACTATCCTTTTCCCTTGCAACTAATAAGCACTTTGTGGAAAACACATTAAAGACATGAAAATATATGTGCTTATTGAAATTTCCTTCAAAAGCTTATCATCCATTGACGATTCTTTAACAAAACTTTACTACATGGTTGTAATTTTCTAATTCTAGTGCCTGCTCCACATTCACTAGCTGGCACTTGACATTCTATTGTAATCAACAGTTCCCCTCCCACTTATAAATGTATTTATGTGTTTATATATGAATGTACTTTTTATCAATAACTGATATAGACTGATCAGCTTCTATTTTTTCAATGATCTCTCATTCATTATTCTACTTATCTTAGTGTTCAGATGGCCCCTCCCCCCCGCCAACTCGTGCCACCCAAGACTGAGGATATGTAGTCAATGTTTATAAGTTACTTAGATGAGTTATTTCTTTTTCAGTCTACTTATGATATGCCTTTGAAAATAGATTCTTTATCATTGTCTCTCCATTTTAGATCCCACTCCTTTACCATTATTGTAGACCTTTTTTTTAATCTACAATATTTTCATGCTTCCAAAAAACTGTAGTTATACAAAAATTCAGAGAAATGTCTCTACTTCCTATACCCATTCCACTCTGTTCCCCCTACTCCTTAAGGCAACCAATCTCATTGTTTTTTAATGTATCTTGAAAGATAAGCACACTGCATGCTTTTTTAATCCTCCCCCCCCATTTTTACATGTTGTAATACCTCCTAGAAATCCCTCTGTAACTGTTCATAGGCCTCATTCTATTTTTAAATTTTATAGTGTTAAATGTCATTTTTGTAACACAGTTTATTCAATGAATCTTGTATGTTTGAATAGTTTCCAATATTTTGCAATGATAAGTTATGCTGCAAGGACTAACTTTGTGCATACAGGTTTCTATTTTTGGAGGTTTACCTTTGGGGTATGTTCTGAGAAGTGGTACCTCTGAGTTGATAGCAGGATGCATATGTAGTTTGATTAAATGTGGCCAAGCACCTGACCCTAATGTCCTAACAATTTGCAATCTCACTGTCAGTGTGTGAGACCTTGTTTCCTCTTATTTTCATGAACTGTATACTGTCAAGCTTTTTGATCATTGCCAATTTGGTAAGTTAAGATTCTATGTTTACAAAAACTTGTGAAGCAAGCATTATTACATTTAAAATGTAGATAAACAATGAGAGCTGCAAAGAGATTATATAACTTCCTAAGATGCCGGGGTAATTGGTAGAAACACATAATTCTTTTAACTCCATATTTTATCCAAAAGAAACTGAAGATTCATTTTTCAAAATTTCAGATGACATGAAATTGCCTGATAGTAGTAGTTCATGTCATCCTATATGAAAAAGACAGGAGTTTCTAAGGAAATAGTAGGAAGTCAGTCTCCATATGGAAAAGATCATAAAAATTTTTAATTTAAGGAGGATGAAACAGAAGCCTACAAAGATAACACAATCTTAAAATAATAAAAGTACATTTGTTATATAATTATCTGTCTAGGATCCTTTTGAGAGTAAAAAGACTAAGAATATCTAGAATGATATTCACTTAGTTCTAAAATTTTTAAACAATTGTTGACAAATATTTTTTGTGGATGAGCATACCTATAAAAATTCTATTCAATAACTGTTTTCAATAATAAAATTATTTCTGAAATATAAAGTAGTATAAATCCATATACTTCATAATAAATGAAAAAAATTTCTATTGATTAACTGAACATTAAAAGTAACAGGGGCGCCTGGGTGGCTCAGTGGGTTAAGTATTGGACTCTTGGTTTCTGCTCAGGCCATGATTTCATGGGTTCAGAGATGGAGCCCTGCTCAGTGGGGAGTCTGTTTAAAGATTCTCTCCCTCTGCCCCTCCCCCTATTTGTGCTCAAGCTCATGCTCTCTCTCTAAAAGAAATAAATCTTTAAAAATAACTTTAAAATTTTTTTGCCTAAGTATTTCACATACTTATGTATCTTAATTTATAAAATGTCTCCAATATACATCAAAGTTATTTTTCTAAAGAAGGTATTTTAAACATGATATTTTAATTCTATACTTAATGATATCACTTACATTATTGTATAAAATGGTTAGTAAATTTGCAATTGCTGACATTTTCAATTGACCACGCTCTATTCAAATTTCTAATATAGAAAACAGTCTACACAGTTAAGTATGAACAAATTCTGTGACATAGAAAAATTCTTACAATTCTTTGCATTGAAATGTATAAATTTTTTCAGTTTCTTTTCTTTCATTCAGGGTAGCTTTCCTAATCAAGATTTTTATAGGACAAAACTCACCAAATGTGTTGTCTCCATTTATGGTTCTCTTAAATATTTTACTAAGTGTAGATGCTCCAAAGTAATAGATCTCAATTTCATTCTGTTCTTGTACAGAATATAAAGGAGTCTTCCCACAGGTTGAAATATTTCACAGCCCACTTGAGAAATTAAGCTCTCATTGTTTAATTGGTGGGGTTTCTCCCTTTCTTTTAAATGACAAATTTTATTGCCTTTCTGTTTGCAAACACGTGTTTAGTAATTCAAAATGACTAAAAGCTTCAAATGCTGAAGTTTGTGACTCTCTATTTGTTGAATATTTTAAGATTTCTCAGTGACTTCTAACAAAATGCATCTAATATACTGAGAAATTTGTTGCCTCCCCAAATCCAATACCATTGTAGGATACCTACATTTAAAAAGTGGTTATTTAGAGTTTCAAATATAAAATCCAGTAGATGGACAGTAAAAAGAAGTACTTTAAAAATTTGTATTCAACTTCACCATGGAGATCACCACAATTTTGTGGTTCAGTTGCTCTTTGCATACGTAAAATTCTGTGTTTACCAGTAACAACACCTATTTAGTTGGATAGGATATATAGTTTGAATACAATAATTGTATGTATCTTACAAAGAATTTCAAGAACATTTATACAGTCCAGGTTTCTTAAATTAGTTAGAATGTTGACTTTGTTGTATTGCACAATATTTATATTTAAAAATAATCTTCACTCTTGATCTTTTTAACTAATTCAGAATAGCCCTATCAAATTTTTAATGATCAAGGTAATAAACATTCAAACTATTTTTATTCCATGAACTAGATGAAGATTTTGACAATTATTGCAAGTATTATAACTTGGACTCTATTTCAGTTATCAGATGACATTAAAATAATAACATTCAAATATCTAAAAAGTTCTTTTTGCTAAAAGAGTTACTGTGTTAAGAGCTATCACTTCACGTTTGAAACATGCACAGGAATACTTGGAATGAATACCTACTAAAATTAATTTCTATCAAAACCTCATACTTCAAAAATAATATATAAATGTAGCTTCTGCACTTGTCCTTATTTATCTTGCTCACATGCTTACATTCTTCTTAAAATACTTCTTAAAATTTTATTTGAATATATGTATGAATATATATATAATATATATATTATGTAATTTTTAAGTAGGCTCCACACACCACATGGAGTCCAGTGCAGGACTTAAAGTCATGACTCTGAGATCCAGACCTGAGCTGATATCAAGAGTTAGACACTTAACTGACAGAGCCACCCAGGTGCCCCAGTTTGAATATGTTTAAAATAACATTGTATAAATTTAAGCTGTACAACATCTTTGATGGATTTATATATTTTAATAGGATTGCCAGTGTAATGATAATTAGCACCTCTAGCACATTAACTTTCAATAGGAGAAAAAATACATTACCTAGAAATTGAGAAATACTTGTGCTCAAGGAAGGAGTAGGTATATGGTATATTTAGAAGATAAGTTTTATATTCAATTTCAATCCTAAGTTTTAAAATAGTCACACAGTTGCAATAACTAACCCTAGATCTCTTTTGGTTTTTGTTTGTTCATCTTTTTATGTGGAGGGTTGATGAAGACAGCTGTGAAATTTCCAAATATGTACATTTCTTTTCAAGTATGACTTAGAAATTATTTTTGGTAAGCCTGTAGAGGTTCATATTGGATATTGTGAATTTATATGGTCAGCAAATTTAGAAAAGCCCACATTTCCAACATATACTTAACCCCAAACAAATCTCTGTCATGTTCAGTACAAGCACTCATGAATTTAGGGAGATTCCCTTGGATTGATCCTAGCCATCAGCCTAGATATCGGCATCTAGATTGGAACTCAGTAATTTAGCTTCAGTTTCATACTGGCTCCCTTATTTACATGTTAATGCTTTGCTTGGCTACATATCCCAGGCCTTGCCTTCCAGCCTCACTGCCCCCCTTTTTTATGTAAGGATCCTAATTTTGTAGACAAACTGGTAAAGTTCAAATCTTGGTTAAGACACTTATTAGCTATTATTTTCATACCATACTGAAGTCTGAAGTCTTTGGTAATTGAAATATATTTGGTCTATAACACTGTAAATTTAAGTTAGATACATGTTAATTTGGTACATTTATAGATCATAATGATTGCCATTGTGGTGATAATCAGCACTTATCATGTTACATAATTATAATTTCTTTTTAGTGGTTAGAATAAGTTTTAGTATCTTACAAGTTTGGTTATAGTATTTGTCTATACTCACTATATTATACCTTAAATCTCTAGGACTTATTTACGAATTGCAAATTTGTATCCCTAAACATCTGTTCTATAATCTGCCCCCTCCCGATCACATGGTAACCACCATTTTTCTCTCTGTTTTAGGAATTAGGCTTTTTAAGATTCCACAAATAAGTGATATCAAACAGTATTTGTTTTTTTTAATTTTTTATTGTTATGTTAATCACCATATATTACATCATTTGTTTTGGTGTAGTGTTCCATGATTCATTGTTTGTTCATAACACCCAGTGCTCCATGCAGAATGTGCCCTCTTTAATACCCATCACCAGGCAAACCCATCCCCCTACCGCCCTCCCCTCTAGAAACCTCAGTTTGTTTTTCAGAGTCCATCATCTCTCCTGGTTCGTCTCCCCCTCTGACTTACTCCCCTTCATTCTTCCTCTCCTGCTATCTTCTTCTTTTTCTTTTTTCTTAAAATATGTTGCGTTATTTGTTTCAGAAGTACAGATCTGTGATTCAACAGTCTTACACAATTCACAGCGCTCACCGTAGCACATACCCTCCCCAATGTCTATTTGTTTTTCTCTGACTTCTATCACTTAGCATAATACGGACAAGTTTCATCCATGTTGTCACATATGGCAGGATGTCCTTATGGCTGAAAATATTCCACTGTGTATATACATACCACTTCTTTATCCATTCATCTATGGATGGACACTCAAATTGTTCCATATCTTGACTATCATGACTAATGCTGCCATAAACTTGGAAGTGCATGTGTCTCTTTGATAACCTATTTTCATTCCTTTTGGTACATACGCACAAGTGGAATTGCTGGATCATGGTGTAGATCTATTTTTAATTATTTGAGAAACCTCCAAATTGTCTCCCATAGTGGCTAACTTACATTTCTACCAACGGTATACAAGGGTTCTCTTTTCTCCACATCCCCTCCAACATTTTTTATCTCTTCTTGATGATAGACATTCCAACAGGTGTGAGGTAATACCTCATTGTGGTTTTAAGCATTTCCTTGATGAGTAATGATGTCAAGCAACTTCTCATTTGCCTCTTGGCCATTTTTATATCTTCTTTGGAAAAAAATGTGTATTTACTTCCTCTGTTGATTTTTTTTTTAAGATTTTATTTATTTGTTTGACAGAGAGAGAGACAGTAAGAGAGGGAACACAAGCAGGGGGAGTGGGAGAGGGAGAAGCAGGCTTCCTGCCGAGCAGGGAGCCCCATGCAGGGCTCGATCCCAGGAGCCCTGGGATCATGACCTGAGCCAAAGGCAGACGCTTAATGACTGAGCCACCCAGGCACCCTGTGCCAATTTTTTTTTAATTGGATTGGTTTTTGTGTTAGAGTTGTATGAGGTTTTTTAAAATATATTTTTATTAATATATATTTTTCATATATTTTGGATGTTAACCCAACAACTAATATATGGCTTGCAAAAATTTCCTCCCATTGTGTAGGTTGCTTTTTTTTTTCTTTTGCTGTGCAGAAGCTTTTAAGTTTAATATAGCTCCATTTGTTGATATTTGCTTTTGTTGTTTGTGCTTTTGGAATCTTATCCAAAAAATCATTGCCAGAACTCACATTAAGAAGTTTCATTTCCACCTTTTCTTCTAAGAATTTTATGGTCTCCAGTCTTATATTTAAAACTTTGATCCATTTCACATAAATTTTTATTAGTGATACAAAGTAGAGGTCCAATTTCATTGTTCTGCATGTGTTTTTCCAGTTTCCCAGCACATTTTGTTGAAGAGATTATCCTTTCCTCATTGGCTGGTCTTGGTTCCTTGGCGCATGTTAGTTGACTATATTTGGGTTGGTTTAATTCTGGGCTCTCTATTCTGTTCTATTGGTCTATGTGTCCTTTTTTGTGTGCCAGTACCATACTGTTTTTATTACTATAGTTTTGTGGTATGGTTTGAAATCAGGAAATGTGATACTTTTGGCTTTGTTCTTTCTCATCACCGCTTTGGCTATTTGGGATATTTTATAGTTCCTTAGATATTTTAGGATTGTTCTTTTCTGTTTCTGTGAATGGAATTCTATTTCTGTAATTGGAATTTTGATAGAACTGCATTGAATCTATAAAGTGGCTTTGAGTAGTATGGACATTTTAACAATGTTCTTTTAATTCAAGAACATGAGGTGTATTTCCACTTGTTTGTTAAAAGAAATCAGAGAAGACAAAGTCTTGTAGCTGTGGTTATACAGATATTTCACTTTTTTAAATTTATTCCTCAGTATTGTTTTTCATTCTATTGTGAATGTGATATTTTTTTTCAGATGCCTCGTTATTAGTGTATAGATATGCAACTGATTTCTATATGTTGATTTTTATATCTTGCAACTTTACTAAATTCACTGATTTTTTTGTTGTTGTTGAGTCTTTGGGACTATCTACATACAAAATCATATTTGCAAATAATGACAACTGTATTTCTTCCCTTCTGACTTGAATGCCTTTTATTTACTTGTCTTGCATAATAGCTCTTGCTGAGACTCCCAGTACTATATTGAATAATAGTGATGAGAGTGGGCATCCTTGTCTTCTTCTTCTCTTAGAGGAAGTTTCAATTTTTCACTGTGGATTATAATGTTAGTTGTGGTTTGTTGTGCAGAGCCTTTATTACATTTAGGTATGTACTTTCTTTTACAAAAGGATGCCATATATTGACATATACTTTTTCTTCATCTGTTGTGGTGATCATGTGATTTTTATTTTTCATTCTTTAATGTGATATATTACATTTATTGATTGTGGATCCTTACATTCAGATGCACAGATGGGCCCCTCCCCATCCCTTGGTGTAATGTGCAGAGGCACTTTAGATAGGTTATATATGTCTAATTACTTCTTTTAAGAAAGAGGAGAGGAAGGACTTGCTCTGTTATGATGTTGATATCATTCGTCTTAAAATATTAACTTTTGGGGGCACCTGTGTGGCTCAGTTGGTTGAACACCCAACTCTTGATTTCGACTCGGTGATAATTTCAGGGTCATGAGATCAAGCCCCATGTTGGGGGTCCATGCTCAGTGAGGAGTCTGCTGGAGAATCTTTCCCTCTCCCTCTGGCCCTCCACCTGCCCCCCAACCTCACCCTCCCTCCTCCCCACCCTGCTCACTCTGTCTCTTTATTTTTTAGAATAAATAAATCTTGGGATGCCTAGGTGGTGCAGTCAGTTGAGCATCTGGCTCTTGGCTTTGACTTATGCAAAATAACAAATTGTTAAAATACCTAAACAGGGGCACCTGGGTGGCTCAGTTGGTTAAGCAACAGCCTTCGGCTCAGGTCATGATCCTGGAGTCCCAGGATTGAGTCCCACATCAGGCTCCCTGCTCAGCGGGGAGTCTGTTTCTCCCTCTGACCCTCCCCCCCTCATGCTCTCTCTCTCTCTATCTCATTCTCTCTCTCAAATAAATAAATAAAATCTTTAAAAAAAATAAAACACTAAAACATACTCAAATATTTAAGTTATAATACTACATATGGCAAGGACATTTGTAGCAAGAATGTTCACACTACTCTTTCTACTCTAAGGTAGGACTCCTCAAATGCTATTTTTGTTCATATTTCACTTAAAACTAGGTGATAATTTACTATAATTTTCAAAGACAGCCCTCTGGGGACTTTACAATATTGTACAGGATATGGCATGACTGCTTAGTACATGAAGTGACTGGCAGGTGCAGCACCATTGATTACTTTTTCCCTTAATGTCAAAGACTAGATGTAGTCAGCTGTTATAGCTGCTTCTGCTAGAGGATACTTTGCTTTACTCACTAGTACTCTCCATTTGTCCTTGAATGAGAGTGTTAATTATGCTGTATCTGGTTGGAATTGTTAAAGGTATCATTCATATTTTCTTTATTTTTTTAAGACTTTATTTATGATGTTCTCTTACTACATATGTTCTAAATTGCAATCCGAGTAAAATAGTTATGACTGCCTAAATATAAACACATGCTATCCTGCCCCGGACTATGCTTAGGCCTTGGAATCACCAATAGTAATTCTTTTCAACATCTTGAACTTCAACATTCAGCTCATAATTCTTCCATAAAGCTTTTCCTGATCTCTTAGAGAGAGGGAGAGAGAGAGTGCATGAGAGCATGGGAGGAGGGGAGGGGCAGAAGCAGAGGGAGAGGGAGAAGCAGACTCCCTGCTGAACAGGGAGACTGACACAGGGCTTGATCCTAAGACCCCGAGATCATGACCTGAGCTGAAGGCAGATGATTAACTGAGCCACCCGGATTCCTAAGTACCTTTCATATTTTAAGCATGTGTTAAAGACAGAAGTTTCTTTCATTCTTTCTTTTTCTTTCTCTTTCTTTCTTTCTCTTTCTTTCTTTCTTCTTTTTTCTTATTTTATTTTATTTTATTATTTTATTTATTATTATTTTTTTTTTTTGTAGGCTTCACATCCAGCATGGAGCCCAATGCAGGGATTGAACTCATGACCCTGAGATCAAAACCTGAGCTGAGATCAAGAGTCAGATGCTTAACTGAGCCCCTAGGCACCCCAAAGACAGAAGTTTCTTAACTACACATTTTTCTTGCAAATTCCTAGACAATACAATAGCAGAGGCTGAAAGTAAACAGTAGAGATCTACTAAACGAATTCCATTTAGCTTTAGTGTTACTGTTGAAACCAATAGTTCATTTATAGAAAAACTCCAGGACAATTATTAAATAGCATGGGATACTGAGACAACAGGCATTGGTTGGAACTAGCCTTGAAAAGTTGGGATGTAGGTTTGCCCAAAATATAAGCATCCATATTCCTCAAAAATTTCCAGAGACTATAAAGAATGCATTAAAAAATCCACAAGTAAAATTTATTTAGATAACTACAATTTAGATAAACTATAATCTGCTCTTGCTTACTCAAAATGGATGGTCACTATAAAACAATTTTATGGATATTTATTAGATATTGTCTTTGTGGTGGTTTTAAAATATATCCACAAATTATTTGTTACTCCTCTTTTTAAAAGGTAGAACCTAGTTCTCCACTTGAGTCTGGGCTGTACTTAATAACTAAATTCTAAAAAAGAAAATGTAGCAGAAGAAATGGTATGTGACTTTTGAGACTTGGCTGTAAATGGCACCATGGCTTCTTTATCTCTTGGATCATTCATTCTGAAAGAAGCTGCTTGCAAAGTGTGAAGACACTTTTATTTGTCAAACTTGAGTGTCTGAGCAGGAACTGCAACCTCCTGCCAATAGTCAAGTGAGTAAACCCAGTTGGAAGTAGATCTTTCCACCCCAGTCAAGCCTTCAGATGACTGCAGCTCCTATAAAAGACTGAGTCAAACTATGCAGCTGGCTAAGCTACCCCCTAATTCCTGAACAATAAATGTTTATTTTTTTTAAAGCCATTATATTTTAGGGTAACTTGTTTCATGGCAATAAATAAATCCTTGAGTCTTCATCTCAGAAGAACACAAAAACTGGTAGGAACAATCAGATATAAACATAAATGACAAAAATATAAGACAAAATATAAAAAGACCACAACTTTAGAGGGAAAGAAATGCATTCTCAGTGGAAGATCAGGAAAAGCTTTATGGAAGAATTAGGAGCTGAATGTTGAAGTTCAAGATGTTGAAAAGAATTACTATTGGTGATTCCAAGGCCTGAGCATAGTCCAGGGCAGGATAGCATGGGTTTATATTTAGGCAATCATAACTATTTTACTTTGATTGCAATTTAGAATATATGTAGTAAGAGAACATTATTGACATACATAGGTTGGTGTCAGCTTTTACAGAGCTTTAACTGTAAATACATTTGAATATTATTTAAGATGAATTTTATGTATATAAAATAATAAAATAATCATTATAAAGAAATTTTAAAAAATGGATTCTTAATAAAGTTCTCTGATTCCAGACCTTAAATTTCTAAGTTTTTTCGCTGATACACCTTCATCAGATTAGCACCGTTTAAAGGCTGTGGCAGCATTAGTGGTTATTAATCTCCTGGGGTTCCCTTAGATGTGAATTTAAACCTTAGTCTATCTAAATAGCATGTATCGAAAGTCATACTTACAGAAAAGAATCATCATTACTTGGCTGCTAATTATAAATATAAATTCAGACATCTAAGAGAAAAAAACGTCCAAATGCAAAGAGAGCACACATGACCAGGGATGGCAACATATAGAAAATAAACATTTACAGAAAAATGTACCAGATATTGTACCAGACAGTGTACTAAGTACTGGTACTAAGAGATAAAAATGATTTTTCAACATTCTTGGGAATAAGGAATATAATAAAAATGAAAATATATAGTATTCTGAAAATTATGGGCATGAAGAATAATCAATTATAACCTAAATAAAAGCAAAAACAAAGATTTCTTTGAGGAGGTCTTTATAAGATTATGGGTGGGCCTGTCAATAGCTATTTTTCCTCTTGATGATATTGTTTTATGGGAGAATAATACATTGAGACCTAATATTTACACCTAGTAAATCACCATATATTTCATCCATATTATAGGTGTTACTGAATTTTGATCAGCTATTTGAAATCTATAATTAGAAGAAAATTTACCAATTTTTACAGAGTAAGTTGTTTCTACATTCTAGCTTAATTTTTAACTGTCTCTGAAATATTTTTGTAGGCAGTTGTATTAAATTAATTAATTAAATTAGGTTGGGCAGAAATATTCTAGGATAAAGTTGAAGAAACAAGACTAATTTCCATTCCTTCAACTTGTATGTAAAAATTATAGTCTAGGAAAAAAAAGCAAATGGTAGGATGAAATGGTTTCTGGATAGGATGAAGTAGTTTTTGACATCTCAATATTCCTGCTCAGCGAAGTAAGTCAATTAGAGAAAGAAATGTATCATATGACCTCACTGATATGAGGAATTCTTAATCTCAGGAAACAAACTGAGGATTTCTGGAGTGGTGGGGGTGGGAGGGATGGGGTGGCTGGGTGATAGACATTGGGGAGGGTATGTGCTATGGTGAGCACTGTGAAGTGTGCAAGACTGTTGAACCACAGATCTGTACCTCTGAAGCAAATAATACATTATATGTTTAAAAAAGAGGAAGAAGAAGAAGAAGATAGCAGGAGGGGAAGAATGAAAGGGGGGAGATCGGAGGGGGACACGAACCATGAGAGACTATGGACTCTGAAACACAAACTGAGGGTTCTAGAGGGGAGGGGGGTAGGAGGATGGGTTAGCCTGGTGATGGGTATTAAAGAGGGCACGTACTGCATGGAGCACTGGGTGTTATATGCAAACAATGAATCATGGAATAATACATCAAAAACTAATGATGTAATGTATGGTGATTAACATAACATAATAAAAAAAATTAAAAATAAATAAATAAAAATATTCCTGCTCAGAACTATTGGAAAACCATGAATAAAAAGAAAAATCATGTAACGTCATCTCTCAATTGTCTTTTCTTTGACTGCCTCACTGTGTTTATTTTATTGACACTTGTGAGTAAGCCAAGGATATTTGTTACAAATTCCACTCATTGGTATTTTTACAAATACCAAGTAGTCACGATGAGACCCACCCCTCCGCCAGAGACATGGATGAAAAGCAAACTCTTTGCATAGACTTCAGATCATCCTTGTTGAGTTCAACAGAGTTCTTACAAGGCTATTTTAAAATCAATGTGATTGAAAAGCATCAAGGTCACTGTTTTGTGTTTGAATGACTTTGATAGAAGCCAATCTTTGTATGACAGTAAAACATTTTTTAGATTAAAAAGAAAGTTGTAAGGTGATTTCTTTTTTTAAGATGAAGAAAAGTTATTCAGAACAGTTTAAACTTCAAGAACAATACACTCTTTTCAAAATGCCATCCTCTAAGCGAGCAATAAATCCAAAAACCAGGCTTTGAGTAATTTCCAATGCTTCTCCTAAATGCAAACAATGGGGAATCACCTTGAAGAAGCCATTCAGCTAAGCTGAATGCCATATTGGTATTAGTCACCCTCCCCACAGATAAATCTCCAGACTTTAGCATTGAGAATGTTAAAAAAAAAAAAAAAATGCAGTTGTGTAGCATGCACTTGTTTTTCAGTTATTATCATAAAAATATGCTTCTCAACATCACCTTAATATCTGTAGCTCCCTGATAGGTTAAAGAACACAGAATTAGTTTATCCATATTGGACCTGTTTGGGGAAAAAAAAAAGGAAGAATTTAGTTACTAGTAACTTACTAGTAAGTACTCGAAGCCTGAGCCTGTGGAGAATGTCTAGCCGTTGCCTGGACAGTCTTTTTATTAAAGGTCATTGTTAGCACTTGGGTGTACTGGAGCCTACTTAAAAAATAAAATACTTTTAAAATTTTATATTCCAGGGATTATCCATATCTAATCCAAGCATTTTTTTACCACATGTCAGGAGTATCACTGTAATCGCTTAATTCAACTCCCTGTCTCTGGATTCTTCCTATAGGGGCCAAGACCATTATCGTTGGTAACTTTGCGATATTATTTTAAATAAAAGTTTCTTAAGTAACACCAGTGCAAGGACACCCAGACCCTCCTCTGCCCCCTTGAAAGCAGGAAACAGATCTCCATATAAAAAATATGTAACCCATATGAAGTAAAAAGACATCCTTATCACCAGAATAGGAACTTCAAAGCCAAGAAAGCTATAGAAATAAACCTTGTTACTTTTTTGTAATCTACTACCTCAGCCTAAATTCTGCTTAGAATTCCCTACTAATTAAAGCTCCCAATCACCTGTTTTCTTTATCCTGTCAATTTCTTACAAATTTATTATCTGTCTAAAATGTATCATAGAAACTACCTGCCTTAGTCATTTTGGGGGTTCTTAATTTCACTATTGGGCCTCCACCGGCCCTTATTTTCCTCCTGTTAATCTGCTTTATGTAAATTTCTTAGTCCAGTTGGAAAACCTTGAAGGGTAGAGACCTTTTCTTCTCTACATCCTCATAGGTATTTCTTCCTTTCTAATTTAATTTTCAAATTGACCCTATTGCTTCATGCTTGAGCCTCAATAGTTAATTCAAATTTATGTCTCTCCATTTCATCTCTTACATATGATTGAAAAAATAAATCTTACCACTGCTTTCACCAAGTGCAATATGAAATAACAATGAGATAAATAAATCTTCAATATATACATTATTTTAAAAAATCATGATTAGAGCATTCTTGGGGAACTGGGCTTTGAGAAAGAGGTATACTCAATATGTTGGATTATACTACTTGTTAACATGTTAATCCTTTCAGTGGCAAAAAGATTCATTCTCCTCCTCTTGCTTTATTTTTTATTCCTTTACCAAAAACAGGCAACTAGCTGTTTCCAAATGCCTTTGCAGAATGTGGAATTTTGTGATTTCAACTCTTTTGGCTTATATTTTGGTTCATATATTCTTGGTATTTCTATTTTCATGATTTTCAGCTTTTCTAAGGCTTCTGCCTTACTTTGTCTCCTATAAGCTATTAGCCATTTAACTACTCACAATGAGAGTATCTTTTATTTAGAAAATTTATTTTCTGATGTATAGTTACTGCTATAATAGGATTATTTTGCCATTTTTATTTCATATTGTCCACTTATTGTACTTGGTTATTGATTTTTTTTCTTACTCTCCAGGCATTCACAATTTAATGACAGTTAAATAACTGAAACAAACCAACCTCCAAAAATGCATGGAAGTCAAAAACAGTAAGGTCCCACTTTGGGCCCAGTATCTGCAGGTTACACATTCAAATAAATAGCAGTGTAATTCCAGAGAACTTGAAAAATAAGGTGGTTCTTTGCAGCTGGTTTCTTTAAAGGGGCATTACTGTGGCTTCACAACCAATCCCCTGGACAGCTTCATAAATTCCCCCTTTGGACATCTCTCCCTCTGTCACAAGTATGCCTATACATAGAAACTGCTAAAAATTCTCTTATTCTTTCTCTGTTTGCCTCCCCAGGCTTCACCATACTCCCCATGCACAAATACATCAATATCACGCAGCAAGGACCTTTGAATCACGATCCTCTTCTGCCCACTTTTTTCTTTTTCTGTCAGGCTATCCAAACACACTGTATTTCTCACATGTCCTCACAGACACATTTTAGGCAGCCTTCCAGGGAAACTAGTTCATTGTGAAAGACTGAGTCAATGTTTTTAAATATTTGCTGCCTTATCTGAATGCAAGGCTATATTTCCTTAGCCCTATTTCTAACAGGCTTGGTAATGTGACTTTCTTTAGCTAATGAAATATTTACAAATGTGGTATGTCATCTTAGGGCAGTGGATTTAAGAACCATCATGAGGAGTGGTTTGCCAGTGCTCACTATTCCGTCTTTCACAACTACGGGTAATGTTTCCATGAGGGAAATTTACCATGAGTGAGAAATAAACCTTGTCATTTGTAAGATACCAAGATTTGGGGATATCTTACAGTGTAACCAAGCACCTGTTGATCAATACATTTAAGTATCTTTTTCTCTGTCTGCATAGTGGTGTTGCATGCATTAGTATCTCTGAGATATTTGGAAAGTAAATTGCTCTACAAAGTAGATGACTGTGGAAGGTACTATATTAGAAATACCAATGAATTAATTAGTAAAAGTAGGTAATTCTGATGGAGAAAAACAGGAAACTTTCATAGAGTTTTAATCAATTAAGTAAACTAGTTTATTAGAGGATTTTGAGGAGTACCTTCTACAGAGTAAGCTAGGAAGAACTATATGGATTTTCACAAAGATGCCAATCAGCTACTACTAATAATAAAGTTTTAAGTCTGGCACACACCAAAGAAAAAAATAAGTAAATATTAGCCTGATACCACACCACTGATTATACTTATTAGAAGTGTTTGATTGAGGGGCGCCTGGGTGGCTCAATCGTTAAGCATCTGCCTTCAGCTCAGGTCATGATCCCAGGGTCCTGGAATTGAGCCCGGCATTGGGCTCCCTGCTTGGCAGGAAGCCTGCTTCTCCCTCTCTCACTCCCCCTGTTTGTGTTCCCTCTCTCACTGTGTCTCTCTCTGTCAAATAAATAAAATCTTTAAAAAAAAAAAAAAGAAGTTTTTGATTGATTAGGTTTTAAAGAAAAGAACAAAATTTCCAAAAGGACTCTCCAGGCAAACCATAAATGAATGATTCCCATAATAAGTGGATTCATGTCAAATTTCAGTTTAAATGAGTGATTAAAACAAAGAGATGAAGTTGGGGGCAGTATATTAGTTTTCTATCACTGCTGTAACAATTTGTCACAAAATGAGTACCTTAAAACAATACAAATTTACCATCTTACAGTTTTGTAGATCAGTCATCCAACATGGTTCTTAATGGGCTAACCTCAACATATCAGCAGGGCTACATTCCTTCCAGGGCTCTAAAGGAAAATTCATTTTCTTACCTCTTCCACTTCTGGAGTGCCCCTGTTTTCCCTGACTTTACGGCCCTTTCCTTGGTCAGCTAAGCCAACAACATCAGACTGAACCCTCATTCTGCCTTCCTACTGACTCTCCCTTTCAAATCCCTCTTCGACTTTTAAGGATGCTTATGATTACTGAAGACCCACTTGCAAAATCCAGGACACTTGCCATTTTAAGATTAGCTGATTGGCATCTATACTTCCATCTGCAACCTTAATTTCTCTTTGCTACTTCACATATTCACAGGTTCTGAGGACTGAGATGTAGCCATCTTTGGGGGTCACAATTCTGCCTGCTGCCGGAAGTAGTTCTGTTTTCCAGTCAATATTGAGATTGATGTATAATCATCTTCCAGGTGATGTGAGTATGCCCAGATGTTAAAAGGAATTGCAGAGATGCCCTCTCCCTTGTTTTTTCAAGGTGGACGCTTTAATCCCAGCTGAAGCCCATCAGAGAACTACACTGTATTGCCCTACAGTTATAATGAGTAAAGTGGTTTTCTAGCAAGAGCTTTAACACAAACTTTGCCTGTGTCATACTGATTGACTCTGAAAGTTTTGTTATTTATGGAACCTTGCTCCTGAAAGCATCTCCATGACTAAGTGGTTTCCCTCCACAGGGCCAAGAACTACATGAAGAAAGATTAGCCATGATCACTGCCACCCTCAGACTGTTGTAGCCAATTTGTTATCAAAAATTTCAGTCTCGGGGTGCCTGGGTGGCTCAGTTGGTTAAGCGCTGCCTTCAGCTCAGGTCGTGATCCCAGGGTCCTGGGATCAAGCCCCAAGTCCAGCTGTCTGCTTGGCAGGGAGCCTGCTTCTCCCTCTCCCTCTGCCTGCCGCTCTGCCTACTTGCGTGCTCTCTCTCTGTCTCTCTGTCAAATAAATAAATAAAATCTTTAAAAAAAAAAATGTCAGCCTCTACCTCAGCTTTGGAAGAGAACTGTAGGTCTACAAAAGGAAGTGTAACTTAACATCAGAGGAGGAAGGGAACAGGAAAAGTCCCCCAAACTTTCAAATGATACTAAAGTCTTACCCATTTTTTGAAAATATTTGCAACACCAAAATATTATTGACCAGAGTTAATTGCAGTTATCACAAAGAATCCAGGAAGAGGGAAGGAAATTAACATGTACATTACTTTGTTGCATTTGCATCAGGTAGAGTAGTTTAACAAATTAAGACAAATGACTGTGCCTTAACTCTATCCCAGCTTTATTGCAATGTGTTCTGTTTCATTATCAACTTATTTTATTACTGACTAAAATTGTTCAGTATTAACATCCTCGCAACATACCCCAAACAGTTTCTTATGCTCATGAGGCCTTTTTGTATTAGGTTTTCATTAAAGTGGGCAGATTACAGAAGGATGCAAAATAATAAGATGATTCATAGGGTAGAAGGTACACACAACAAAAATCATAGGAAAAGACTGAAAGGGGTGATGCAATCAAAGATGGGCTCTCTAAAAAGTCTTGGTGGAAGGTTCCAAATCAATTTTTTTTGTCATTAACATAAAAAAAACCTCAACTCTTTAGAAACTAGCTTCCATATCAAGATCAATGAAACATAGCTAGTTAGACTCAATTCAATTAATTGCTGACTAAAATTGAAATATGTCCTGTGTATCAGCAAAAATTCCTCCCTTGATTATTCTAAAAACTCCCATGTTCCTCACACAAGACCCAGTCAACTTTGTGTTACACCTTTATAGACAATTACATCTTTCTTCAAGTATCATGTGCACTATATTTTATGGTACTCCAGTTGAAGTCTAACTACTTTAGATACAATAAGAACATTTATTTGATTTATACTGTATTTCTCTAGAATTCTGCTTGCCTTTTTCAATATAGAATTATAGTGAATTTCAAGCCATGGGGAATAGTTTTGTAATAACTCCCAAATTTATTTGCAACTGATTGTTTGCTGCAGAATTTTACATTTTTTAAGAGCTTCTCAGAATTTGTTACTCTATTTTGTCCGAACTAAATTTTAGCTGCATCTTAGCAAGTGCATTGCAAAAAGTTTCTTTTTCTCAATCTTTTCTTCCTTTTTTACACATTAACATCTCCTACTTACAATCATTTTCAAACCAAAGTATACTGGTTTTCACACAGTTGCAAGTATTAAGCAGAAATTGGTAAAAAGATCTAGGTATTTTTCACTCCGTGACAAAAATAAAAATGGTGGGAAAGAACTGAAAAAAAAAGACCTTTTGATTAAAAAAAAAAAAGCAAATAGATGAACAACACCTGAAAGGACAACAGAACAAAATGCATTTTTCCCTTCCTTTATCCCTTTCCTTACCATCCTGAGCATGTGAAAGAGGATTTCAGTCGTCTCCATTTTGATCTCAAACTTTCTAGTTGGGTTTTTCTTTCTAGCTTGTCTCCTGGCTCAGGTGGAAGACCCTAAAGACACCGCATCCCCTGATCGGACCAGAAACTACCGCCTCAAGCATAAGGACTGCCCACAGCCAGCAAGACTCCGCCCATGACTGACTCCAAGACAATGATTGATTTGACCTTCACTGACCCCCTATCTGTAACCACCCACTTTGTCCCACATTTTCCTTATATAAACCTGGAAGCATTTTTGGCACTGTGGAGACAGTCTTTGAGATCTCATTCTGCTGTCTTCCCAGTGCCGGCCCCACTGAAATAAATTCCTTTCTTGTTCCACCACAACTCATTTCTCTGTCTTTGGATTTTGTCAGTGGCAAGTGGCTAAACCTGGTGTTTCTGGGACCCCTGGAGCCAAGTGCTCTTGTACCCCTAAGCCTGAGCTACACTTGCAGAAGATATTGTTCTAGCACTTTTCCATGATCAATATTAATTTCTCTCACATTCCTCACCTTTAGTTGGCCTCATCATTCTTCTAGGCTGGAAAGGAGAAAACCAATATGTTTGAATAACACACAGAAAAAATAAATCTTAACTACGTCTGTATTTATATGGATAACAAAAGTCAAGAGAGCTATTTTGTAGTTTGAAGACCACAAAAACAATCAGAAGGAAGACAATTATAGATTGTACATCTTGTATTTTAAAAAAAGTAATAAGCTACAATTCCCTCCTTTACCTTATGTCAATAGTACTCTGCTGGATAGGTTAATAAAATTGCTGTTTTTGATTTTGGGGTTTGGTCTGGGAAAGGAAGGCAAAAAGAGGCCTTATAAAAGAAGAGGTCAGTGGAATCCAAACTTAAAACTCCACAGAAACAGAAATGGAAGTAGCTTTGCTGGACCTCCCAAATCCCATGTTAGTGAACACTGTGTGCTTCAATGACCAAAGAGCTGCAAAGAGCCACATGGTACCTAGAAATCTTTCAGGGACTTGAGTGAAGACTGCACATCACCTAAAAACAGTTCGTTTACTAACTGTCTTTCTTGGTTTGGTGCTGTAAATACCTCCCCATGGAAAGCAATCAATACATCACAGTTTCATTTGTCCAGGGAGAGCAAAGTCATTCAGTGACCTGAAACTTTGCTTGGACCCAACCACATTGTCCCATTATAAACAACTTCTTCCTTTATCAATGGCTAAGTTTTCCCCCACAAAGATTATTAGATCAATATTCATCTAACCTTATACTCAAGCAGGACTGAACTGAATCAGTTTGAGATATCTCCTCAAATTTGCAGAGTTGTGAAAATACAATCTGAAACATGAATTAATACCTCTGAGCTATCAATGAAATATTAAAGATATTATATGGAAAGTATCATACTTTAAATAGGAATCAATTATTAACATAGATTACAAACAGGAAATTATTCTTTCTAACAGAAGGGATTGAAATGTCCTTTCTATCGCTCATGACAACACATTGCCAAATGAGAAAACAAGGAAGACTTGCTCACATCAGGGAAATATCCTTATTTTTTATAGTATCCCCAAGTTATTGTATCAATTATAGTAGCAATTATTCTCAAAAAATCTTTATCATTTAAATGTCCTAACCTTTTTTTAAACATTGCTATTCAGAGATACCAGGGCTAGTTTCAGCTGGGATGTTGACAAAAACATCAAGATTTCAGTAGCAAGGATGTTAATACAATTATGTATTAACATATCAGGATGAGGAGGTAATACAGCAGGATGCCTAAAATCATAGGATCTGAAATTATACTACAGCCTGAACTCACACTCTGAGTTAGAATCCCAGCTCTGTTATATGAACTGCTAGTATATTGATGGAAATAATTATATTAATAAAATTATCAGTATTATTATGTGCCAGGCATTGCATTGGCTATTTTATAATTATCTATAATCTATAAATAAGGTTTGCTCATGTTGTTTTCTTTATCTGCTATGCCTTCGCACTCTCACTTTTTTTTTAAGATTTTATTCACTTATTTGAGAAAGAGACTGCACGTGCCTGAACAGGGGCAAAGGGAGAAGCAGACTCCCCACTGAGCAGGGAGCCCCATGCGGGGCTCCATCCCAGGACTCTGAGATCATGACCTGAGCCGAAGGCTTAACCAACTGAGCCACCCAGGCGCCCCTTCACTCTCACTCTTTCATATGCATATGCCGCTATCTAAATTTGAAGGGCAAATCAAATGTCATCACCTCTAGAATTTTATAAATCTGCATCCTATAATACCTTCTTTCACCCCCGTTACACCCAGGTGCGTAATTGATTAATCTCTCCTAATGTGTTCCCAGCAAACACTTTACATAATTCTATTATTTCAGTTTTTCATGTGTTTGCATGCCAAAATGGAATATGAACTTCTTAATATACTTTATGTAAGTTTCTGTCCGATTGTTCCTATTGAGTATACACTGGAAAATAGTGGCTTATTGAAGATGGGAGTATGTGACCGTGAACTCCAAGTAGTAAACACATGGGAAAAACCGATTCTGGAACTGTGTAACATGATCATGACAGTTCAAAGTTACAAAAGAAGAAAGAAAACTCATCGTTCAGCAACTACACTGAAGAGAGCAATACTGACAAGAGAAGCATTGGCAGCAGGAAGGATCCGGCAGTGTTCTTCAGATAAGGCAGAGATAAGTTTTCATTAAAATAATTATTTAGGAAATGGATATATGCACATTTTCTGTGAGTAAAATATGAAACTAGGAGAACTAAGAAGAAAAATAGAAGACTCACCCAATGAACTGGAAACAGAAGGAGACTGGCAGGTTTCTTTTTTTTTTTTTTTAATTTTTTTTATTGTTATGTTAATCACCATATATTACATCATTAGTTTTTGATGCAGTGTTCCATGATTCATTGTTTGTTCATAACACCCAGTGCACCATGCAAAACGTGCCCTCCTCAATACCCATCACCAGGCTAACCCATCCCCCCACCCCCCTACCCTCTAGAACCCTCAGTTTTTCAGAGTCCATCATCTCTCATGGTTCGTCTCCCCCTCTGACATACTCCCCTTTTCTTCCTCTCCTGTTATCTTCTTCTTTTCCTTTTTTCTTAAAATATGTTGCGTTATTTGTTTCAGAAGTACAGATCTGTGATTCAACAATCTTGCACAATTCACAGCGCTCACCGTAGCACATACCCTCCCCAATGTCTATCACCCAGCCATCCCATCCCTCCCACCCCCAACCACTCCAGTAACACTCAGTTTGTTTCCTGAGATTAAGAATTCCTCATATCAGTGAGGTCATGTGATACATGTCTTTCTCTGATTGACTTATTTCACTCAGCATAACACCCTCCAGTTCCATCCACGTCGAAAGGAATAAAAATATATTTTAAAAAACCTCATACAACTCTAACACAAAAAC
>NW_027397081.1:36189775-36204409 GCF_003265705.2 Callorhinus ursinus
AGCTCCTTTAGGTGTAGGGTTAGGTTGTGTATTTGAGACCTTTCTTGTTTCTTGAGAAAGGCTTGTATTGCTATATACTTTCCTCTCAGGACCGCCTTTGCTGTATCCCAAAGATTTTGAACAGTTGTGTTTTCATTTTCATTGGTTTCCATGAATTTTTTTAATTCTTCTTTAATTTCTTGGTTGACCCATTCATTCTTTAGTAGGATGCTCTTTAGCCTCCATGTATGGAGACTGGCAGGTTTCTACATCAGAAGGATCAGCGATTAAAATCATAATGGCATCTCTTTGTGTAATGGCAGTTGATCGGAATGCTTAGGAAAATAACCTTTTGATTTTATACAAAGTGTTTTTATGCTTACAAAATCATGTATGCCTGTAGCTCTAAATTGAAACCACACCGTAAGTACTTATCATAATAGGATAATAGAAAAAGACAATAGAATTTTTTTAGTACTAGAGAAAATTTATTTATTCATTTATTTTTTTCAACAACTTTTTGTGTGTGCTATAAGGGAGGCATAATTTTAACTACGAAAGATGGAATTATAAAAAAAAGTCATTGACCTTGTGGAATTTATAATCTACTGAAAGGAGATGGACAATGGTCAAACACATAAAAATGAAGTATATTAAATGACAACAAAGGCTCTGGATAAAAAGAGGTGAGGAGAGAAGGTACTGGGGTGCGATTGGTATAGGACAATCAGGGAAGGCCATACCGATAGAGTGAAGTTTGAGTAGAAATCTCAGGATGGGACACAGGAAGCCATGTGGAATCTTGGGGAAGAAAAATCAGTAAAAGGGAATAGCAAATGCAAAGAGAGCCACCAAAATTCAAGCCAAACACTTTGACTCCAGAGACTGTGTTCATAATTAGTACTCTACACTCCTTGTAGAGCTGGTGGGAGGATTATGTGAGTTACTATATAAAGACATTTATCATGGTGTTTTTAAAAAATCTGTTATTAGAAAACTGTAAATGCTTACATAGACTAAAGCAGATTGTAGTTACAGAGACATTTTACTCTTCAGATATAATAGTGACATCCTTTATCATCTTTAAAAATTTGGCAGAATTGCAGATTTGTAACTTACTAATAACAACCCCAAAATAATAGGTTAAAAATCATTACTACTCAGCTTTGAATATATTGACACTATAAAAGAATTTTTCTACCAGACTACATGATTTAGGGTTAAAAATAAGAGTCAAGGGAAAGAACAAGAACCAAAGGAATTTCCTGAGCAGTCATCGGTGAATATTTTTGTAGGCTTACTGCTAGCAGTTTTTATCCAACTGTGTTTTATAATGAAACTTCCAATAAAAGGTAAATAAAAACCCTATCCCATAAAATGTTCCCTTATTTGTAGAATCTACCCGTTCTGGAACTGCATATGCCCATCAATGTCTTCAATATATTCCCAGAGCCAAGTGGCAGATGTCCCATGCTGTTGGAGAATGACTTGCCTGCCCGTGTGACTACACATCATGACTGAATTTGCAACACCCCCATGAGTTACAAAATGCTCTGTTGGCACAGCCTTTTCTGGCAGTGACCAGATGGTTGCTCCCGAATTCACATTTACAGGAAGGTCAGGCAGCCTCTTTGTGATGGCATAACTCATAGGTAAGTTCAGATGAGCTCAGAGGTACAGTATTGTCATGAATATCACAAACTAGCCAATTTTGTTATTTGACATAGGACATTAAGAATTATAATCATCACTAGCCTCCATAAATTGACTGTCTCTGGGTCAACAATTTCATTTAAATGCCCTTCATCCGCTTCTCACCCATTGAATTCCAACAGCACCAATCACGTCAATGCTCCCTCACGGTACACGTATCTGCTCAATGTCTTCTCTATCTCTAGAGTTATTCCCTTCCTGAGCCCCTCAAAGAGGTCCACAGAGTGAGCCGATCCCGGTGATTTGCACTACCTTGTTTACCGTTATGTTCTTTTTAAGAGCCATACCAACCCATTTCTCAAGGTTTTCCTCTCTCTGAGACTTAGAGAAAGTTACAGAGATTTTAAAAATCTTGCCAAGTTATTACAATCTCTATCCCTTCTTGGTAGATAGAGCCTATTTTCCTGAAAGCCCAAGTGCTCACTTTGCTTATATCACTACTCAGTGAATTCTCTAGGCAACAATGTAGGTGTAATTTAACATAAATTGTTACACGTAGTTCTCACATTAAAGAAAAAAAAAAAACAGCAACTCTACAACAGCTCTTATTATCTCCTTTTTTTTTTTAAGATTTTATTTATTTATTTGACAGAGAGAGACACAGCAAGAGGGGGAACACAGGCAGGTGGAGTGGGAGAGGGAGAGGCAGGCTTCCCGCTGAGCGGGGAGCCTGATGCGGGGCTCGATTCCAGGACCCTGGGATCATGACCTGAACTGAAGGCAGACACTTAATGACTGAGCCACCCAGGCGCCCCTTGTTATCGCCTTTTGAATATAAGACTAAGGTATAGGGGCGCCTGGGTGGCAGAGTCATTTTAAGCTGCCAACTCTTGTTTTCAGTTCAGGTTGTGATCTCAGAGTCCTGAGATTGAGCCCCACATTGGGCTCTGTGTGCTCAGTGAGGAGTCCGTTTAAGATTAGCTCTCTCCCGGGCGCCTGGGTGGCTCAGTTGGTTAAGCGACTGCCTTCGGCTCAGGTCATGATCCTGGAGTCCCGGAAACAAGTCCCGCATCGGGCTCCCTGCTCAGCAGGGAGTCTGCTTCTCCCTCTGACCCTCTTCCCTCTTGTGCTCTCTATCTCTCATTCTCTCTCTCTCAAATAAATAAATAAAATCTTTAAAAAAAAAAAAGATTAGCTCTCTCCCTCTGCCTTTGCCCCTCCCCTCTGTGCCTGGCTCCCCCCTCTCTCTCTCTCTCTCTCTCTCTCTAAAATAAATAAATGAATCTTAAAAAAAAAATTAAAAAGGCTGAGGTACAAACAGGTTTAAGTGATGGGCTTCAAAACCCTGTTCACTGCACCCACACTTTTTCCTTATATGTTAGAACAAAAGAAAATAATTATGAATAGACACATTCAAGAGGTAAGAAGTGAGTCTTGACTATTACTAGGGCTGTTCTAGTGTTAGTCGGAGCTGATTCCATTTTTTCCCAAAGGGCTCAGGTTTTTGCTTTTCCATAACCTGCTTCAAATCATCTGCCCCTTCTTTTTTCTCTTCTGTTCACAGGCATTTTTGTGATGAGTATAATTACTGAGAATAAAATGTCCCTCTTTCAGTTATTGTAAATTGCTTATAAAATGCCACATCAACAATTGTTACAATTTGATTTTGAGCTTGTTGGTGGGGGGAAGACCTAACCAATCTTGGATCCTTACTTTTGATTATTGGAATTAATTTGTGGTTTGATTGCTCAAAAAGATGGTCAGCAGTGCCACTGTGTATTTAATGCCTCTGACAGTAACAAAATATTATTGCTAGCAATTTTATGTTTTAATATTAATAATGTTTATATTTCAGTAAATATCTGAAAATCTCCTAATCGATATGCTCTACAGATAAAATATACTGAAATAAAAACATAAGCATATAAACTCACATTTATATTTGTGACAAAGTGGGTCTCAGAGTATCAGACCTATTGCCTTCTAAGAAAATAAAAATATTTTGAAAATTTCCCCTTTACTTCTTGAAATGAAGTGTATAGCTAATATAAATGTGGATATATGTATAAACAAGTGTAATGCATTAATGGTAAAATGAGTTAAATAAAAAATTAATGTCTTAGGTCAGGCTCCCTAGAAGCAGAATCTGGCGCAGGGACTCATGTACATGTAATTTATTGAGGGAGCCCTTGCAGGGAAGTGAGGGAAGCGTGATAGGGCAAAAGTAGGAGTTAAATTAAGATGTCATCTCAGCTGGAATCAGGCTTCAGCCCCATACTAAGAGGAGCTCTGGAACTGTGTTATAAGATTCAACAGCCACTAGATATCTGTGTTGGTTGTACACTTGACTATGGCTGATATGACAAAGGAATTGAATTTTTTCTTTGATTTTATTTTAATTAAGTTAAATTTTAAAATTGTCTCCATTCAATTATTGAAAAACTTTTAAGCATGCTCAGTAAAACTGGAGTATGTCAGTCTACTTTTCAACTGTAAATTTCATGAAATATAAATACAGATCAAGTATTTCTGATGAAGATTTAGCTGTCAAATGAACATATGCTATGTTTAAAATACATACCATAGTTTTAAGGCTTATTTTGAAAAGACAATGTGAAATGAATCAACGATAATTTTGATATTGGTAACATATTTAAATGATAATATTTTGGATACATTGGGTAAATAAAAATACTATTCAAATTAGTTTTACATGTTTCCTTATTTTAACTTTTTTCATATGGCTGCTAGAAAATTTTAACTTTCAGGCATAGTTCGCATTATATTTTTATTGGGCAACAGTGTTCTAGAGTAACACTGAGCAATAGAGCTTTATGTTATGATGGAAATGCCCCATATCTACAGTGTCCTAAACAGTAGCCACTGGCTAAATGTGGCTCTTGAGCCCATAAAGTGTAGTCAGTAAGACCAAGGAGCAGAAATTTTAATTTTAATTAGTTTAAGTAACCACATATGGCTAGTGGCTACCATATTAGACAGGAGAGTCAAAGCATGACACAACAGAACTGGTCATGCGTAAAGAAATGAGGCTGGATTTTTTAACCTCAGTGGCAGCCAGTCATTGGCCGAGAACTTTCTCTGGGGATTTGTCTTAGACTGTTCAGGTATCTATAACAAAATACCATTGATTAGGTAGCTTATAAACAGAAATTTATTTCTCACAGTTCTGGAGGCTAGAAGTCTAAGATCAGAGTGCAAGCATGGCCAAATGAGGGATCTCTTTCAGGGTTGTAGACTTCTCAACTTCATCCTGACACTGTGGAAAGGAAGTTGTCTGGGGTCTCTTTTACGAAGAGATGCTAAGGGCACTCAACCCACTCATGAGGGCTTCACCCTCAGCACCACCCAAAGGGCTCATCTTCTAATACCATCACATGGTGTTGAGATTTAAGCATATAAATTTGAGGGGAATACAAACATTCAGACTATAGCGGGGGTTGAAGGATCTCCATTTCAGCCAAAGGCAATTCTCTAAAGGGATGTCTTTGAGCAGTTAGCAGCCACCTTTCATAGCAGCAAGAGTATGGGAGTATACCGGGTAAAGGGAATATTGGAAGGGAAGCAGCCAGCAGAAAGAAATTTATAATAATACGACACACACTTTAATATATAAATCCTCAGGTACAACTACACTTAAAAGCAAATAGAATATTCAGACATTTGAACCTATTCATAGAATTACTATGAATGTGGTAGCGACTGATAGAGGCTGATGAAGATGAATTGTGTGGAGGTTCAAACTAATGTATCATTGAACACTACATCAAAAACTAATGATGTATTAGATGTTGGCTAATTGAACTTAATAAAAAAGAATAAAGGTAAGTTATAATTTGAAAAAGCAAAACAAAACAAATACCACAAACAATGTTGCTTTCAGAAACACAATTTTCTAAAATGTAGTTAAAACTTGGGAAAATTCTGAAAAAAAAGGCAATCTTTCTTCAGATGATGCAGTAGTTACTTTTTTAAAAAAATTCAGTGTATAATAAAACTGTGCAATAAATGCTCTGCGTGAATTAAACAGGGTTAGGTTGCAGGATTAGTAATGATAAATAATTTCACTTTCAAAATTTCCAGAGAGACATTTAAAAGTTGTGAAGAACGTTGGCATATTGTACATTTTGGGATTGTCTACACATTGATGGCTAGTTTTCCTGACTCTCCACCTAATATTTCCTCTTGATTATTGCAACTGACAAAATGTTACTGTCAGAAATTACCACCCCCTCCCTGCCAGTTTTTTTTTTTTTTAATATGTCTTCAGGGTACAGAACAATGCCTGTAAG
The DNA here is from genome assembly GCF_003265705.2 of Callorhinus ursinus. Taxonomy (NCBI): domain Eukaryota; kingdom Metazoa; phylum Chordata; class Mammalia; order Carnivora; family Otariidae; genus Callorhinus; species Callorhinus ursinus. The sequence goes on from NW_027397081.1 coordinate 36,195,718, forward strand.
CATTAATCTTTGGTAAGTGGATTGGGGCATGCACATGTTCCATTATGAAATATTCCACATTCTACAAATTCCAAGGACACTGTAGAAAGACTTGCATAGACACACACAGATACATTGAAAAAACAATTGTCAGAAAAAGTATGGAGTTAGTGTAATTATATCAAAGCCAATAAAACACAACATATACCTAATAAGTAATTGCATGTTATTTTATCATCCTAAACTGAAGAATAATGTTCTATTTACAGGCCTAATTCTTATACTTACCTGCATATTTAAAAGAGAACTGTGGAATTCATGGTTCTAAAAATTCCAGATAGCATTCAAGAAGAGTGCCAATTAGAAAATAGTAACATTTTAATGTTATGGACAGAAATACAGAAATTACAATAATCAACGAAAGGGAGAAAGGTCAAAGTAAATTTAAAGAGAGAAAAAAATAGAGAAATTCTTCTTTTATTATACCATATTTGTAAGCTGGGCTACAATAATTGGTCTCCTTGGCTTCTGGACTGTAGTCATTTCAATTAGTATTTTATTTAAGAATTATAATAAAAATGCAGAAACTTCTTACATAGGGCACTTATACTATATATAAAATTCTCAGGGTCTTGGAGTTATAAATAACCTACTTTTCCCCTACTGGTGCATCCAGATTATCCTATATTCTAAGGACTATAAGCAATTCCAAAATCTTCTACCCTTGAGTTTGTCCTGAAAGAAAATGGAGAGCAAAAAGGACAGGCAGAGAAGGAAAACAAGATTGCCATCTCATTAGGCAGATGATTGAAGAAAAATGCACTGGAATATGTCCATCATGCCTAGCTGCCTTCACAGACTGCTTATACTTGCCCTATAACCTGAACATGCTTAAAAAGCCTTTTAGCTCGTGCATAAATTATTTTTCCTAGAGAGGAAGCATTAAGGAACCAGAGGAGTCTCAGCAGGCAGAAGTATCCAGACAATACTAGATTTATGGGGAAATAATTGTTACTGATAATTATAGTAATTACTACTTGGAGAAAAAGATATCATTCTTTATTAAAATCACCTCCGTTTCCTACACTCTGAACTTCATCATTACTATATCTTCCTAGAATACATTTTCACAATTTTATCCAACCTTCTGCAACCATTTAATCTGTTGCTGTCCTTTGTCTTCCCTGTTAATCCAACCTTCATGTTCATTCTAGGCTGATCCTAAAATTACTTTAATTAGTTACTCCAGGGGAAAACTATTATACATGCATCATACCAAGTTTAAATCATCTGGTTGGCTTTCAAATTTCTAACATTCTACTCTACCCAACATTTTTGTGTGTGTCTTCTATTATTTCCTGAAATGCTTTTTCCCATTGTTTTACTCAAGACTGTGAGCTTAATGTAGTTCCCAGTTTCTAATGAGATGACTTCAGATGCAGTGGAGAAACATTCTGGATCCTCTCCTTAGTTAGGAATCTAATGTCAAATACTACTGACTGATAATTTTTTTCCTATTTTTCTCCCAAACTACAGAGCTACCATTGCATCTTGCTATTCCTTAACTTTTACACACGGAGATCTCTAATAACCTGCTATGTTGTCTTGAAGAGTCTTCACTTTTCGTCACTGCTGTGGAGGATCAATATAATTTATATATTTCACTGAAACATTGATGCTCAATGGGAGCATGAGCAGGAAATTATTCAAGTGTCAAGATTTTGAGCTGAATTTCATCAGGAAATGGGTGTTCAAAAGGAGGGGATGTTCCAGGACAAATATTTGAAAGTTAAAGGCAAAAATTAGAGACAAACCCAATTTTCTCATTTTTCCTGATAATGATTTCTAGAATTCTGATCCAATACTGTTATCTGTCAATATGCTGCAATATTGCTAAGTTTAGGAAAATACTGTGAAAGGATGTATTAAAATAAAGCTTTTACTCTTTTTTTTTTTTTTTTTTGGCTGTTTTTAAAATCCCTTTCTATTCAAACCTTGATTACACTATCTTACTTTGAAGCTAGTCTGGAGATTATCAAGAGCCCCAGAACTCGTAATACCCAGAAAGCCTTCATAAAACTTCCTAAATTTCTTGAGACAGACTAGTTTTTTTGTTTGTTTGTTTGTTTGTTTAGTTTCTCCAGGACCTGAAAAAGACTTTATTACTATAAAAGAAGTCCTGGAACTGGTCATACATTCCATGTTTACTAATCTTAATATATTTGCTCATTCTGTTTTCCCCTATCTGGAACATTCCTGGAACTTCTAATTAAAAGCCCTATAAATTATTTCAGTGTCAGCTCAGTCTTGTTTGTTTGCTTGTTTGTTTTTCTACAAATTTCTACTAAATAAGAGGAATACCTTGATTGCAAGGAATGGAAACTAACTAGGGGAGAAGTTTTTGACCTTGTAGACAATCTAATACCAAAAAATAAAGAACAGAGTCTCATGAGGCTACCAGTTTTTCCTCTAATGGAATCTTTTCTCTGCGTCTCTGAAAATCTACCCAGTCTCTTCGTTGTCTAATAAAGGATTTATCTGGTCTTTGCCTCTGGTTCCTGGAAGATAACCTCTAAATCCTTGGAATTTCCTGAGTTACATGAGTTCATGGTTAGCCCTTGAACCACACCTGAGTTTATGTTAAAGAGATGAATCAGGATGAGATTTGGTTATACCAGAAAAGCGAATCATATGGTTGGAAGGTTAGGGCTTTGAGCTACTTGATGTCAGTCCAACCTCCCAACATCTGGGAAAGATAAGGGGCTGGAGGTTGACTTCAATCACATGGCCAAAGATTCAATCAATAACAGCCTAGTTGAACACATTGATGTGCTAGAAGGGTCATGCACCCTGATTCCATGGGGAGAGGGCACAGAAGCTCTGCATTCTGGACCTTTGCAGACCTTGCCTTATGTGTCCCTTTATTTGGCTGGACTTGATATATACCCTTTATAATAAGACTGTCATGAGCATAGCAATTTCCTGAGTCCTGTAAGTATTTCCAGTGAGTTATTGAATCTGAGGGGGTCTTGGGAACCCTCAAATTTGTAGACAGTTAACAAGAAGAGTGGATATTCTGGTAAATCCTCGTGTAGCTGGTGTCTGAAGGGAGGGCAGTCTTGCCCTTAATTCATGGAGTTTGTGTTAACATCAGTTGGTTAGTGCCAGCATTGAATTCCAGTATACCAGTTGGTGTCAGAATACTCATCTTTATGTTTGCATATCTGCTTTTTCTGCCTATATATTGTGTCTTGACTTTTCCACAACTTTGTTTTATATGAGGCTTTGACTTATCAGCCATCCTTATAATATTTTAGCCTCTTCCACTGGGGAATAAAGATTATCAGAGAATACATTATATCCACTGGAATTGGAGGAAAACCCTGGGGACCACTGGGAACTTTTTGTTAAATTTTGATTAAGCAGGGGATTTAAACTAAATAAAGAATTGTTTTCCTAGTTAAGACGGCTTCTCAGTGATGAAAAGAGTTCTCTTCCTTTCCCCTCCAATACACATAAAGTTTCAACATCCAATGCAAAGAATTCTCCTGAGCATAAAGTAGGTCAACTTTCATCCTTAATGCTCTGAAAATAAAAGCAATATACAACCCTTGTTTTCCAGATGAAAATTAGTTTATTCAGCCCATTAAAAATCCACAATATAATCTAAAATTAATACTTCCATATGACAATTATTAAGCATCTTATACATCCATAAATTTATTAATATGATTGGCTTTGAGTCTGAACCTTCTTCCCATGGGAAATAAAATTCTGCCTCTACACAAAAAGGCCTTGTGTATGAGCCACCTACTCCTAAGAGCTCAACTCAGCAAAAGTGTAATTTCTTGGTCATTAATCACAAAGGAAAATAATCCTTGGTCTAGTTGATATGTCACAAATTTTAATTCAAAGGGTGTTATGGTTGTTTGAATGCCTAAATGGATCCAAAGACAAATTCTCATCAAAAAGTGAATACACCAGTACTTTGAGCAAGTAGCCAGAAGAAAGATAAACTGTCCTAAACTAATATGTACCTCAACAACATGTGATTTAGAGGACCAGCTCCAGATCATTAAATGACTCGATCTCTAAGTATCCTTGAGTTCAATTTCCTGAGAAAAAGAGAATACAATTGGCCCAGCTTGGGTCAGATGAACACTCTTGGTTCAATAAGCTGTGAACAAGAAGCTGGAGTTGCCCTTTACCAATATGGGCACTTCAGCTTCACCAGAGGTTTTTTTGTTTTGTTTTGTTTTTTTTAAAAGATTTTATTCATTTATTTGAGAGAGAGACACAGCGAGAGGTTTTAATATGGGAAATCAGAAAGATACATGTTTGGAGGCAAACAGTGATTGTTATTATTATTTGCTGCTTTTCCTATAAGTACCGAGTCTGTTACTTAATTAAGAATGTTTTATGCTCATCCTCAGAGCCTAACACAGTTCAGCTCCCCAATAGATGATTAATAAATTATTGTTGATAGGTTATTAGAGAAGGATATTATAATTTAATCTTTCTCTATGGTGAGGGGTTGGGAGATGATTATATTTCTAAAAGCCTGCAAAATAAAGAAAAAATTGTATCAATATGCAAAGTAAAAAGCATATAGTAACAGAACTAGTGGAAGCGGCTTTCATTCAAAAAACAGACCAAGATTCAATTCCTGGGTCAGTTGCAACTATTTTTATATCTATTATCAAGTTATTCTCTGATCTTCAGTTTCTTTTTTTTTTCCTGATCTTCAGGTTCTTTAATGTAAATAAGGGATTTGGGGAAAATGGATTTTAAGTTATACCCACTGACTTAATTCCCTATAGAAACAAAATTTTATGTTGTCTGTGTGATTATTTCAGTGGTCTAAATTAATATTGAGAAAATACCAGTGTTCTAGGAGCAGGGTAAAAGACAGTACTAAAGAAGGAATTTTAAAAAGGAAACAAATATTCATTGCATGTCTGGTTTATGTTGTGTATTACTTAGGGCAATTTTAATCATATTATTTCATTTTATCCTCATAAATATTCCATTAAGACTGATGTAAGCATTCAAATAAATATATTGGCTTATAAAGTTGGAAAGTCCTTCAGGCATGGCTGATTCAGGATCTAAAAGCAGCATGAGGACCCAGCTGTATTGATCGGTGAACTCTGTTCTTCCATGCATTGCCTTCATTTTCAGAAGAGTGTTTCCCTTCAAAGTGACATGATCACTGTGGCAGATCTGCTCAACATTCTGCCAACTTACAACATGGGAAAAAAATAACAGCTTGAGCCAAGATCTCAGGGATATAAAGGGCCCAAATTGGGCTCTATGTTCATCCCTAAACTAGCAACAATTGCCCACCGAATGGAATAAATTGACTTAAACCCAATTTATCTCCTGTACCTCTAGTAACATGAAACACATAAGAAAGAGTAAGGGAAAAATGCAGAAAATTCAGGGTACAATTTCTTAAATTAGATTTAATGAAGGTTTGGCAGCAGAATCATGGATTTATTTATTCAAGAAATATTTTATTGACCACTGTCCATGGGCCAAACACAGGACTGGCACTGGGATATAGTACTATATAACAGGACAATGTATTTAGCTTTCATGCAGATTAGATAGCGGGGTAGGGAGATAGAAAATCTGAGAATGGATTTCTATTTCTATTCGTCCAGAATCTCAGCGAGAAGGCAAATGCATTGAAGTGAGCCCCATATTCTATGCCACATTTCCCATCACGCATTTTCAAATTCATAGGTGGCGTGGGGCCACGTGGCTAAGAAGCTGTGCCGAAAGTGGTGCTTAAAACATGTAGAATTGAAAAGTAGACAGAATTCAAAATGTAGAATCAAACTAAATGGGGTTAAAATGTTTAAGTTTCTACCCTTATTGAGAAAGTGTTAAAAGTAATAACTGATTGAAAGCACTCCAAAATTCCATACAGTAGCTATTATGCTATTTAGATGAATAGTCCAAATTGCTGTTTCTTAGTTTTTATCTTTCATATTCTTTATTCTGCTCTCTAAATTACTTATGTACATAGTTTGTGGGTTTTTTTGTAATTTTTTTTTGTCGTTTTGCCATCTATACCCATGTAGCTTATAGATAATAGTGATGTGAGTTTACAGTTGTACTCCCCTAACTAACATGTCTTTTCCAGGGAACTCTTTCCCAGGAAGGCAAAGATTGCAAATGACTTTATTATCCATTTCAGGAAAATCCCAGGAAACCATTTAATGGGCATCAAATTGTTTTTCAACAGCATCAAAGAACTTACTTCCCAGGACTCCAAGACTGTTTACACTCTTGACCCAAACTCTCATCTTGCTGTGTCCATCAGTCCTCAACTATCATGTCATGATCTTACCCCAATCCTAATCAAGCCCTTATCTTGAAAGATCCACCTAAAACTAGTTGCCAAAATAGTATGGAGTTTCCTCAGAAAGTTAAAAATAGAACTTCTCTATTATCCACTAATGGCACTGCTAGGTATTTATCAAAAGAATACAAAAATACTAATTCTAAGGGATGCATGCACCTCAATTTTTATAACAGCATTATCTACAATAGCCAAATTATGGAAATAGTCCAAATGTCCATCAACTGGTGAATGAATAAAGAAGTGATATATTTATGTATACAGTGGAATATTATTTGGCCATAAAAAGAATGAAATCTTGCCATTTACAATGACATGGATAGAGCTAGAGAGTATAAAGCTAAGTGAAATAAGTCAGTCAGAGAAAGACAAATGCCATATGATTTCACTCATATGTGGAATTTAAGAAACAAAACAAACAAACATAGGGAAAAAGAGAGAGAGAGATGCAAACCAAGAAACAGATTCTTAACTATAAAGAACAAGCTGATGGTTGCCAGAGGGGAGGTGGGTCAGGGAATGGGTTAAATAGGTGATGGTGATTAAGTAATGCACTTGATGGAACGACTGGGTATTGTATGGAAGTGTTGAATCACTAATTTGTATACCGGAAACTAATATTACCCTATATGTTAACTAACTGGAATTTAAAAGCAAACTTAAAAAACATAAATAAAACTAGTTGCTAAAACCTGTGAGGGTCCTGAATATGCCAATTTAGGGATGCCCCAACTTAGGGATGCCACTAAGACTGTCAAGTTAACAATTTCTCTTAACAGCTTTGCCTCAAAAGGTATTTCAGTGACATTTTCATGGAACCAGAATTCAATAGCCATGAGAGAGTTTAACCACAGCAATTCAAACATAGAATGCCTGCATATACATGTTGAATAAATAGGTGAATGAATTATAGGTTCATTCAGATTGAGAATAGATCACACTTTATAGTATTGCACTTAAACTATAAAAATTCTGTAGCAAATTATCAAAAATTATGTTAATAAAGCTCTAGAGGCTATACCATTTCCACATTATTTCTGTTTTCTTAAAGAACATTTAAAAGAATTCTGAAGGGAAAGGTATGCACAATCTGGAAAGAAATGTGCAAATCATGTGCAGACAAAGAATGAAATTAAGATTTACCAATTTGACTATTCATCGATGCCTGATGAGAAGCACTGTATCTAGCATTATAAATTTAGATTCTTTATGAAGTATTTTCTGATGAAGTATAGTCAATCCTCAAAAACCCCTCAAAAGCTTTTGTGCAATCATTTTTCTCTCATCAGCTATTAAGTGCAAAACCCCTTGCTGAAATTCATGCAAAATAAAGAGATATCAGAAACATAACCTAATGCAAAGAATATTTATTTTAAGCACTTTAGCCCATTTAAGTAATTGCAAGTAACTGCTTGTCTTACTGTTTCCTTAAGGGAATTCCTAAAATATAAGCTAATTTTTTTATGCTTAGTTAAAATGTCAATTTTCCATGATTGCATTAATCTTAGTGCCAGGATTAGAATTCAAGATTTAGAGTCTCAGCCTAGGGTTGATTAGACAAGAGAAGAATAATAGCATTGACAGCTCTGTCTTACGGAAAGAAATAATGCAAATAGGTACAGCTTTATGGTAGCAAACAATCCATTTGGCCTGTCAGAGTCCTCACGTCCCAGGGGCTTTCTGCATGGAGAGAAGGTGAATTCAATGAATGGACATTAAAATGGAAATCCCTAGTTTCCAGCTTCAGTCTTTGCTTTTGAGAGAAAAGGTCTTTTTCCTCTCATACAGAAAGGGGAAACCCCCAACTACGTCCTCAGGCAAGGTATTCCCTTAGACAGGAATAGTTCAGATGAAAATTAAGGACAAAAGGTAGCCTGGTGGTTTGGGGTTTGCTCCTACTGGGCAGTTCAAAAATAGACTGTGAAATGCTTTTGTAGACAACAAAGCCCTAAGAAAATGCTAGCCCATTAATCATGGGTGATTTTAATTACTGTGATATTGATTAGTATAGCAACTATGCAAAATGTAAGGCATACCCTATGCTTTCCTGAGCTTGCTTTTATTTCTCCTCAGTTTCATGAACAGCTGGCTTAACCAGAGCCTATTTTAAGAACAAAAAAAGAGCAAACATGAATAAAGTAAAGTTGAAGGTTGTAGAGGACTACAATGAGAAGTTATTGAAGACAATGGAATTCTGGTTTATTTTAGAAAATTTGCATTCTCCCAAGAATGCTTTGCAAAGTATTATGCCCATAGGGAATGATTCAGTCAATTTCTTACAGTAAATGCATGAATGGTTCTATCTGGTTTTATTCCCCAGATTGAGTATATGTAGTTATTTTA
>NW_027397081.1:36204509-36206079 GCF_003265705.2 Callorhinus ursinus
ATATATATATATTCATCCTCTGCTTTGGGACCTATTCTTCCTGCTTTTGTGGGAACATTGTCTTCCTACCCGTGATTTCAGTTCACACAAGTGGCACTAAAAAAAAAAAAAAAAACCCTTGATTTATAGTGAAATAATATAGCTAATAGTATCATGTCAGATTCGCATTATTTAGGCACACTATAACTCAGATGTGTACCAAAAAAACCTTATTTTCTTATAACTGATCTAATGGTTTTCACAAGCTCTTAATTTGCATGTAGAGTAATAAATTTTAAATTTAAATTTAAAAAATCTCCAAACTTTCCACTTAATAGCCTCCATTTCCTTTGGTTTCAAATACTCTCTTAGTTGATTTAGGAGTGTGGGTACATGCTCAGGCTTTCAGATTTAATTTCCCTGCCCACGTGTCCTTCCATAAGACCTCCGAGTCTTTATGGTGGGAAGCGTAAACCTGGGGGAGAATGAGGTAAGCAAATGGCAGGGAGGCCAAAGAAGACTTAAGGTTCTTACTGTAGGTCCTTATTCTGTTTTCCCAAACAGAGTGGGTAGGCAGCAAGGTCTGTCAATTTTTGAACCCTTAACTAATGTCTCTAGAGATGTTTCATGTCTTATGTATTATGAATTCCCAACTTTTCTCCTTTTGGTCACAAAGTCTATATGCACTGTTCATAGGATATGACCTAACATATCCTCACTCCAGGCTTATCAGTCTACTTAGTATATCTGTGGTTCTCCACAGGAACAGGAATAAACCTAAAGGTCTTCTGTGTGTTTCAGTGGGCCATGGGGAGCCAGGAGCACTGCCTTAGGTTCACCAATCTCACCTTTTCCCATAATCACTCACATGCCGCACTGGACTGGCCCAGGGCCAAGTGAGGAGATTCTCCTCGAGGAGACTACATCATGCGAAAGCAGCTTTTATGTAGTAGCTGGTTGTGAGGCAAGATTGGGAAATAAGAGCACAGACGAAAGCCTTGCCTCACTCCTTTCTCCCCTGCCTTTTCTCTGAAGGACAGTGCATTCAAAGCAACAAGTTTAACAATGTATTTTTTTGAAGTATAAAAAGTAGTTTTCAGTTGCATCTGAAAAAAATGTTTAAAAAAGTGCTCCCTCATTTTAATAACTAACATTTATGTGCTAAGCATTGTGCTAAATGTCTTATATAGTCCTCATATCAAACTTATAAATAAGTATCAATAGTTTATCAAATGAATGATTCAGGGCTTAGGGATGAATCATTCATTTGATAAACTTAGGCTTAGGGAGGTTAAATAACTTCTCTAATGTCACATAGCAGTATGTGCTAAAACTAGTATTCATATTCAAGTATGTCTGACTCCAAACTGATATCTTTGAGTGTTACATGATCAAATGTAAGAGAGGAAAGAACCTGATGCAGGCAGGCCAGGACTGAGGACCAAGAGGAGGTCCCACATGACCAGCCACTTGGCTAAATGCAGGATAGAAATCAAACTGTATGGTGACTAACAAAGCATAAAAAAAAGAAAGAAGAAAGAAAGAAGAAAGAAAGAAAGAAAGAAAGAAAGAAAGAAAGAAAGAAAGAAAG
>NW_027397081.1:36206089-36215272 GCF_003265705.2 Callorhinus ursinus
AAAGAAAGAAAGAAAGAAAGAAAGAAAGAAAGAAAGAAAGAAAGAAAAAGAAATCAAACGTGAGTAAGCAGGAGGTGAGAACAGTTTACTGAAGGTATAGAGAGAATGCAGGTACAGACAGAGCATCTGGGAGACTCAGAAAGGAAAAGAGAAAGAGTCTTGTCTTTGCTCAAGATCCGAGGTTCTTACTGAGGATTGTGGTCTGGAGTACCTGTCCTCTCAGGCATCCAGGAACTGATTAAAACAAGGACAAGGACCCAGAATGTCCTTCATAGGTCAATTATTCCTTAGAACCCAGGGGGAATCTCAGCATGGAGAAGTCTAGTGCTGGTGGTCTGGAATGTGTGCATAATGACTTTGTCCTGTCATTCTCACCTGGTCCTTCCTCAGTTAACTATTATGCTGGAAGATTCTAAAGAAATCATTACTCCTTGTCCCTTACAAGGAGGACATACACTATTTGCACTATGAGGTTATGTGTAAAGTGTGGGTGCAGGTCCTAGCAAGAATAGAAGCAGGAAAAGGAAAAAAATCAGATTTTTAATATCTCAGACTGACTCATCCATACCTATACCCCCATAAAAAATTATCCAGGAAAATAAAATCAAATCAAACAAACATAAAAACTGAAAACAGAGCCCATAAATTTTAGTATGATTTATCAATTGTCTGGTGTTGGAATTTGTGATGTATACGTTGGGCTAATAGTAGAAGGGAAAAGCTATCAGCAAATACATGAAATTAATGTTCTTCTCAGAGTTCCTAACTAAACAGTGCCCATGTATAGATGCAAATAAATCCCTAGATCTTACTGAAAATTGAGTTAAATTTCGGTATTAAGTCACTCTATACTGAAATTATCTAGAGTGGTATTTGTTTCTCACAGTACATTCTAATTAATTAAATATATAGAACTAGGAGTGGTTCCACGGAAAGACCCTGAAGACGGACACTTTTTACTGCTTATGTGACCTGGGTAAAAAGGGAGTGATTGCCTCATCAGCAGGAAAAATGGATTGTGGGTGTCCCATGACATGTGGTCATTTATAGCATGCATCTCTTAGTACTTAGTGGGATTTGGAATTCAAGTGGCTGGGGCAAATGATCACTGACTCCAAATGAGGAATACAGAGACTGTGAGGTCAGCTGGCTTCTTCTGTTAAACTGGGTAGCATAAAGAAAGTTATTACAGCACGGGGTCTTAAATACTTGGCTTTACCTCTTCCTTTCATCTTCTACTCTACTTCCCAAACTCACCTGCACTAATAGGTTTAGACTTCTTTGAGTCCCTAAAAGTATCCCTTATAACTGACCATCATTGACTGAGATGACAATAAATCAGACACAGAAATCAATTCAAGGAATTGAATCTGAATCCCCAACTATGCCAAGTCTCTTATGTGAAAGTTGGGCACTTATGCGGAAAGAATTAGGCTTCCAGAATCATAATGGGAACATTGGAACATTTAAGTGAGTTACAATAAATATAAGCCTGGTAAACCTCCAAAGCCCATTAATGTTCCCGTGCCTATAGACGTAGCTACTTTTCACCTTGTTGGGAAGAAAGCCGTCACTTGCCTGAAGACACTGAGAAGATCTTACCTGTATTAGTCAGTGTAGTGTCTAGTCAGGAAACAGAGATCATAGCAATTATTTGAACAGGGAGAATTTTATATGAAAAATTGCTAACTAGAAATAAAGTTGTTAGCCAGGTAAGTAAAAAGATAAAATGAGAATTCTAGCGTATTATAAAGGTAGCAACTGTAGGACACAGTTACTCTCCTTAAATGTGAGGGGACAAGAAGGTGGTTGGAATTATTAAAACATAGAGCCCTTAGGAAGGTCCTGAGAATCTGGAACCCAGACCTCTAAAGAGGGGACACCATCCAGCTGGGGCTGGTGTGTCAAGGTGGGTGCTTGGTAAAGCTCGTTGTGCCAGTGTTGGAAAAATTGCGAATTGGATTCAGTTACTGCTTGAAGGAGAACCATTAATGGGGTTACCCTGATAAAAAAAACTAGAAGCAAAAAAGAAAACTCACAAGGAAGAACCTGGAAGAATCAAGAAGCCTCTTCTTCTCTAGCCTTCCAATCTCCTTCTAGTATTCTTTATTGCGGATTCTAAAATAAAGCCAGTTGGCCAAGCAGAAATGTATCTGCAGCAACAAAATTCCAGCATCACAAACAGTTTCGAAGGGCACTGGCACATCACATTAGGCAGTTACCTCAAAAACACTTGCCTCTTACCCTCATGCCCTGCTTCTGTCACCTCCTCATGGCTTTCAAATCCATTACCAGAGTCATATCCTAACATGCCTCAGGAGGACAAATGTAAGATCTGACTTGAGAAGAGATGGTTTACACATCAAAAATACGGCTGTAAGATTTCCCTGATTTATATTGTAAAAAAAACCCTACAGAGTATGTGTGGAAATTTCTGATAGGGAATAATAAACATAACATTAGAGGAGCTGAATTTATCATTAAGATGAACGTACCAGAAATTTTGGATTCAATTCCAACTCTACCACTTAGAAGCTTTGTGAATTAGACAAGATGGTTAACTGCTCTTCACCTAATTTTGCTCATCTATAAAAGGAGGACAATAATTGTATTTACCTCATGTGATTATTGTGAAAATTAAATTAATGTATGTATCTACTTAGATAAGTATTCAGAACATAGTTAAGTACAAGAATACTGAAGAATAAAAAGGACTCGGGCAGCCAGAAATATCTCTAATACTTTGTTTCAGTATTTCAGTGAAACTTGGATTCAGCAGTCCCCAGGGGTAAATTTGAGATATTAGAAATTCCTTACATAATATAATGGAAGAAATCCAATGGCTTAGGAAGATAGGAATGCTGGAGTATGTTTTTCGTGTGTGACCTGCTCATCTAGCCCCTGACCATATATCATCCTGAGGGTCCACCAAATACTAGTCTAGGCTTCCCAAAGGGATTTGTGGTCTTTTACCAAGATGGAAATAAATTTTACACTCAGGAAAGAGAACAATCTAGACTTTTCGAGGATTACCATTCAGTTGCTTCCAGCAAACATAGTATCTGGGGTCTCCTATGTGACTGAGGTTTATCAATCAGAATACGAGTACATCTAAACTGGGTGATAAATGGAGTTTGGCTTGAGCTCAGCTCCTGCAGCAGGTCTGTAAAAACAAACCTCTATTGTTTCCTGCCATTTTTGGCTACATAACTGGAACAAACTCAGCAACTAACAATTTCCACATTGGTTCCCTCACTTGTAGAATGAGGATTAGTTTGCTTGTTAAGGCCTAAGTAAAAGCCCCCAACTTCTCCTCTATCCCAAAATAATAAGCAAATTCAGTCTTAACTCGGGTGCATTGCAGATCGTAGTGCCACCAGGAGTTCTGAAGGATATAAAGGTGGCGATTTCTGTCATGTCTCCATTTAAGTAGCAGAAAATGGATTCGTGAGGTAAAGAGATGATATGTTGGTTTGAAGAGTGACAGTGAATTATTTGAAACTTGATCAGGGAATTAAATGCAATTGGAACTGCGGCTCCCCTTGTGTCTTTTTAGTCCAGCTAATCAACATTCTTCTGACAGCTGGTAAGCAGTTTCCAGAGTGAAAATTCTTTTTCTTCCTCTGCTTTGTCAAGCAAAGGCAGTTTTGTTTTAAGGTGAGCAGTCTACCTTTGGGGTCCTACCTCTGGTTTTCTGCATAAATTGGCTTCAAGAATCTTGATCCTCTCACTAGCCTACAGTGGCTGGCTCACTACACTGATAACTTGTGTGGCCTGAATTTGGTAAGCAGAAATGCTCTAAATACCTGTGTATACATATATCTACATGCTAGGGAATGAGAGGTAAGCCCCACAGAAAAGGGTGTCAGTGTTACCTCAATGTTAGTTGCCTGAGGATGCCGACATCAGCCACCAAAGTAAAAGAAACAATTAACTTTATTTTTTGCACAGCTAGTACTTTCTCAGTGCAGGGTGGTGGGGATATTGGCAATGGTGAAAGTTCACATGATGTAATTTGAAACCAATAGACTAGGGATATCACTTTGTTCAGTTTTTGTCGTCCTTCCAACATTTTAGCAATCACCAAAATCTTATGTTACATTTCTTGCTGCTTGAGAAAGAATGGTGACTGCACTGCTGGATATTGTGGATACTGAATTAGTTTTGTTACAGGGTTTTTTCTCCATCGGTGCCTGGGGTTCTTGATCACACCACCTCAAAGAATGAAGAGATAGACCAGACAGAGTGGTGGGCAGGAAAGCAAGGTTTATTGAGTGATAGCAAAGTGCTAGTACAAAGCTCCCGAGAAGGGAAGGGACCCTAGGGGGTTGCCACTGGAGTTTCTGTGTCTAGGGTTTTGTTGTTGTTGTTGTTGTTGTTGTTGTTGTTGTTTTTCAGAAGCATTTACTTTTTTTTTTTTTTTTTTTTGCGCCTTATTATGGGCTGGTTGGCGGGCTGTTTTAATCTGATCTAAGCATGCCTATCACCCAATCAGGTTTTTGTCATCTATCTATCACATAGGAAAGGGTGGAGGGCTACTTCCAGGGTGCTGTAAAATCTTTTTAAGGGTTTTTTTTTGGGTGGGGGGGCTTGTCCCTGCCTGCCTGCCTTCCAACTATCCTTTACCAGTTTCATATTGCTGCCACAATAAATTACCCAAATTTATCATACTCATATATTATCTTGCAGTTTTGAAGGACAGAAGTTTGAAATGTGTCTCACTGGGCTAAAATCAAAGTGTCAAGAGGCAGCATTCCTTTTTGGAGGCTCTAGAGGAAAATTTACTTTCTTGCCTTTTCCCACTTCTAAAGGCTGCCCATATTCTTTGGCTTCCTATTCTCCTGGGCTGGTGTCCCCATTCCATTTTTGAGGCCAGCAATGGTCAGTCCAGTCTTTCTCACATTGTTTCACTCTGATTCTAACTTTCCTGCCTCTTTTTTTTTTTTTAACTTATAAAGACTCTTGTGATTACATTGGACCCACCCAGATAATCTAGGATAATTGTCTCATCTCAAGGTCATCTGATAAGCAATTTAATTCTACCTAGGACCTTAATTCCATTTTTTGTGTAACATAACACATTCACAGATTCCAGGGATTAAGATTTGAATGTCTTTAGAAGACTATATTCTGCCTACCACACCTACTTTTCCTTTCCCAGTAACCTTATGTTTCTATGAGAAAGAATTTCTATCTAGTAAACTCCTTGACCCTTCTCTGACTCCTTGGGGTAATAATAGGGACTTTTCCTGAATTCTTGATTCATATAAATGAGTACACATGCCTTGCTTTCTTCTGTGTTCTCATAGGGCGCTGCTAGGGTGCAGAGGCACACATTGCATATTTGAGGCATAAAGCTATTACAGGCTAGGTGTATAATCTGGGGGTACCTAATCTGGGGTCAAGTATTAACCAGATCTATATCAGTATTTTTAAAGTATGTTGTCTAAAAGTCATTATCAGTAGTTAAGCATTTTATTTTTTTTTTTTAAGCATTTTATCTTGTTATCTGTCTTCAGCATCTATATCTTGATTGGTTCCTAATTCTGACAAAGAAAATAGAGGTATAATATATTAACTCTGCAATGTGCCAAAAAAAAAAAAGAGCCGCTACATGAATGATTTAAGCATTAGAATTTGCATATTTTAAAATATTATCTAGAAGGCAACAAAGCAAAAATATAAACAAGTTATTCAGAAAACTAATTGTCAAGTCCATTATGAGGGCGTTCATAGTGGTCAATTGAGGTAAATACAGTGAACTGACATGGCCCTTACATGAGGTTACATAAGTCTTCTAGGTTCTGTACCCAGTTTCGATGCATAGGAATGTAGGGTCCCCACACACCAATAAGACCAGCTGGGTGTCCTATAATTCAACTCAATTCTGGCACTATTTATCCAGAGATAGTATCAGATTCTGCAGGTTAAAGGTTCAGTCCCACAAGACTTCCCTCCTCCTGCCCCCCAACTTAAATGCCAGTTGCAAGCTCAGGTTGTTACCTATGCTCCTGACCAACTGGCTATATATAAGTCAGTGGTTTCTATGACCCCCTCCCATAGGTTTGATTAATTTGCTAAAGTGGCTTACAAAACTCAGGGAAATATTTTACTTACTGGATTTCTGATTTATTATAAAAAGGATGTAACTCAAGAACAGCCAGATGAAAGAAATACATAGGGCAAGGTGTGGCAAAAGAGTGTAGAACTTCCAAGTTCTCTCTGAGTGCCCCACTCGCTCAGCAACTCGTCGCATCCACCAACTGGAAGCTCTCCCACCCCTATCCGTTTGTGTTTTTATGGAGACTTCATTACATAGACTTTATTAAGTTATTGGCCATTGGTAGTCCATTCAATCTCCAGCCCTTCACCATTCCATCCTTAGGTGACCTATGAGCAATCCAAAAGTCACTTCATTAACATAACAAAAATACCTTTATCTCTCTCATCACTTAAGTAATTTCAAGAGTTTCAGAAACTCTGTACTAGACACAGTACAAAGATCAAATATTTATTTTTTACTGTAAATCACAGTATCACAATAAATATCTCCAGTTATCCAGTATGTCTATCATCTATGCTTTAAAACTTTGTTCTATTTCTTTTAGAATAAATACTACCAGAAATTCATTGCCTAATTCTGTGTCTAGGAAATAATATAATATGAAATTTGCTATACCCTTTTCTTGATTCATTTTTATCATAATTGTGATCAAATAATATATTAAGTCAATAGAGGGTCATTGAGTGACTTCTTTGCTGACCTATTTACTTAATTTTCTGAATAAATTCCTTATATTTTTGCTTGGTAAATTTCTAGGTTTTCATAAAGACAGAGGAGACTGGCTTTAAGCAAAACAAAATTATTAAATAAAAAATGAATGTTGCCGTGTCTAAAGTTAGGTTCTTGTGCTAAATAATGTTTAATATTATATTTATTATTACTCTCTGACTTCAGCTACATTCAAATCATTTCATAATTTTTTTGCATCAGGAACCATTTTAATATCTTTTTTTCAAATTCAGTCTATTTTGTCTGAAGCACATAAAATTGTTGGTTAACAATGCCAGAATCTCTACCCATCCATCCACCCCCAAAACCTGGTTAAATTCTACTAATTCCTTAGCATTGACTTAGATATTCCTTCATCTAGGTAGAGTTTTCTGATATTCCTTAAACTTTCTTGGGTACCCTTTCTATGCAACTGTACAATACTCCCCCGTCAATTGCCCTTGTTTTTGATAAACCTTGTTAATTTACCTATCTCTCCCACTAGAAGGTAATTTCCCCCAGAGTAAAAATAGCATGAAAACTTGCTCACCATTTTATCCACAGTGCCTAAGAAAATGATTTACACATTATAGATTTATTATTTATTTTCTTAAGCTTTTCAAATATTCATCACTTAGTTATTCATAATGGTAGCATGTACTATTAAGATAGTATTGTAGCAATACAACTGGTACATTTTAGTTTCTGAGTTGAACTTGAGGGGGAGCAGAATACACCATTTCAAAATACACCACTTTAGCATGTGAATTATTTTGAGCTGAAGACAATCAAGATCCAACAGACTCAGGAAAAGCTATTTCCCTTCACCATGTCTTTGGGGCTCTGTATGTATGAAATTTGTTTTTCTCCTGTTAATCTGTTTTGTATCAATTTAATTATTAGACCAGCCAAAGAGCCTAGAAGGAAAAGTGATCTACCCCTACAAACTGACAACCAGAAACATTTATTTTTTTAATGGACACATTTACATTAATGTCAAAAAACAAGACAGCAATGTTACATTAACTTATTTTCAGTTTTAATGGTGATTTAGATATGGCATGGTGGCAGACTTTTATCCCCTTTCTGCAGGAAATCAAAAGGTAAAGTTTCATGATTACAATGAACCAGTCAAAGCAGCAAATGGAGAGCTAGGATGCTCTTTCCCCAAGTTATTATGTTTTTATTTTTGCCGTTATAACAAAACCATGACTCACCAGCTAGTTCTTGGTCATCTCTAAATAGAGAACACATATGTAGTTCCTAATATTTAGCTCACAGTTTGAAATGCTGGTTACTTCCAGCTGAAGTTAATTCGTTTTGGTAATACATTCAGCAACTTTATAAAATGTAGTATTCCTCATTCCTCTTCAAATACTGTTTATTACATAATTTCTGTAGTAACATTTTTTCTGTGACCTCACAGTAAGGCCATCCCATGACAAAGTAAATAAGGCCAGCCATTGGCTGAATATAAAATAAGAAGCTTATCTTTAGCGATTTGCACTCTTCTTATTTTAAGTGCCCCTTTTAGGTTGTACTAACCAAAATCACCTAATATTCTCTTATTGTCCAATAATTTAGAATCCCATGGAGCTAGAAAATGTTCAGAATCTTTTCTAAATACATATACATGCATTTAGATCCACATACCGTTTGTCTAATGTCCCATTATCTTAAGTTTTATGGTAAATACTAAATTAATTAAACAAACACGCCAAACTTTCTAGCTTCAAATTCCGTGCACTCCCTGCCCTAAAGGTTATAATTATTAGTTCGGAAGCTAGATAAACATCATGTAATATGTAACACTCATTCTTTCAATAAATGTAAGGTTCTTTAATATGTAACACTCATTCTTTCAATAAATGTATATTAAGCTATTATTATCATGGATGCCAGGGACTCTTTTGGGCACTGGGTATATAGTAAAGAAACAGACAAAAATTCCCTCCAAAGTTAATGCTACTTCTAAACAACACAGAAAAACACAATTTTATCTTGTTTCACTTTTTAAAAATCTATCTCATTGTCTTAATAACTTGTCCTGATATTCAGTCCATCTTACTTTCATACCCCATCAGGTCTTCAGTCCCCGCTAAACCCTCTTACAATACACCTTGCCTTTCTATATTCTTACTTACCAGACAATCCTACAATATTTTACATTGTATTCACTCAGGGTCTGATGGCCAGATGATTGGAGGTGTCAAGGATTGTAATGCTGACAGTAAACTAAAATGTAAACCATTCAACAGTCAATAGCCTCCAGCATGTTAGCTTTACAAGGTTTTAAGAGAGAAGAAAGAAAAAGAGGAAGAAAGAAAAAACAAGACCAAGCACGCAAGCAAGAAAAGAGCAAGAGAAGGAAGGAAGGAAGGAAGGAAGGAAGGAAGGAAGGAAGGAAGGAA
>NW_027397081.1:36215282-36240410 GCF_003265705.2 Callorhinus ursinus
GAAGGAAGGAAGGAAGGAAGGAAGGAAGGAAGGAAGGAAGGAAGGAAGGAAGGAAGGAAAATAATAATAGTAATACAACCGAATATTTTCAGTAATCTCCAGAACCATATGTAATTTCTAGGCCTAAACATTTCTGCAGTTTTCATCATTCATGAATAGAACCTGGCACTCACAGTCTTCTGAAACTTTTTTATGGTTTTACTGCCCAAAACCCATAGATATACCATCTACATGATGGTTTAATCCCTAGAATTTATGGGCCAAATTTATAGAAATCACCTATAATCATTTTCTATTGCTGTGTAAAATATTCCCACAAATTTAGCAGTTTAAGACAACATATATTTACTCTCTGGCTATTTCCATGGGTCAGAAGTCACATACTAGTTAGCTATGTCTTCTGTTCCAGGTTTCACAAGTCTTAAATCAAGATGACATCCAGGGCTGCAATCTCACATCAGACTCAGAGTTCTCCTCAAAGCTCATTCACCTTATTGGCAGAATTCAGTTCCTTATTGTTGGAGGACTGAGGTCCCCATTTTTTTACAGTTGTCAGTCAGTATATTGGCTGCCTTCAAGGTTTAGGCATGAGGCTTTCTCACAAAATGGTAGCTTACTTCTTCAAAACCAGCAAAGTAATATCACTCAAATCTGCTAAGATAGAATCTTTAAAGTTTCCTATTTTATATATTTGAAGTAGCCTTATTTTTCAAGGGTCCTTGGTTATGGATAAATAACATGGAACAGGTATGGATTCTATAATGCAGAGCCAATTTAGCACAATTCAGAGAAAATCTGCCCATTTTGCCAGAGAATTTTTCCTTCTAGAAAAGCACTTCTACTTACTTTCTCTCCTAATGATGACAGCAAGCTCTTTTATAAAAAGCAATCAATTAATTGCCATTTAGGATTATGTTTAAACTATAAAAATCAAACCATATCAATGATGATAGCTTATAGTCCTAAAACATAAATTTCAAGTCAATGGTCTCTGTAAAATTGAGTGTGTATTTCTGGCTCCCTTCCTAGTGCTATGATTCAGGGAGTCTTTTAGACCAAAACAGACTACCAAATTTCCTGTTTATCTTTCTCACTTCAGAATTTAAAAATACACCAAGTACAGAAGTTTCTTTAAATTCCTCACTCTTTTATATTAAATATTCAGTATAGAAAATAAAAGATTTAAAATGCTCAGAATAGCAAGACTGGAGCTTTATAGACCTAATCATACAAAAACCTGTTGAAATTCAGAATGTGTTGAATTCTGTGTACCTACTAGGTAGAGAAGATTTTTTTTTTTCATTTCAAACATGTACATCAAGTGCTAAAGCACATTCAAAGAAAATTATATTCTGATTATAGAAAAACTAACTCTAAGTCACATAGACACACTGAATCATGAAAAAATAATCTATTTGGTAAACTGAGTGGTTTCTTTGCACAGAAGTGATATCATTAACAAAGGGGCTTTGTATATTATTTTTAAATGTAAACTGTAATGTAAAATAAAGAACAAGTAATATCATGGTTTTTTGTGAAGTAAATAATTCTAATTTATGTCTTCTATTTTTCTCCCCTACTGACTAGAAATAGGGAGAAGAGCATAGGGATGGGGGAAGTATGTACTTGGGGAAAATCAAACATAGACACTACATAAAGTTAAGGTAATGCAAAGCAGCATAAAAGAGGTCTTAGTAGATATTTAATGGATTTAAAACAAATGCAGAATTTTCTTTTCTTATTTGGTTATGTAACCATGTAAAACATATTTTCATGTAAAAAAAAAAAATCTGACATGTGAGTTAATATTACAGATTCTGATACATTTTAGCATGGGTAGGATTGAAGTGGAATGGGGAAGAAAGGTCTTTTCGTACTGGATAGATTTGTGATGAGTTTGGCTGATAGAAAACAAACCAAAAAAGCAGGAGCATAAAGCAGATAATTTAATTTAATGACAAAGTGTTTCTCTGCATGACAGAATCAGGACTGTACAATAACTTTTCTCACCAGCTAAATAAAGGCAGAATCTCTTGTTCCTGAATTGGAAATTATGAAAACTTTTAATTGTGAATTTATAAACAAGGAAGCTAATTCAATAACCTGAGGACTTCCTTCGTAAGAATTTAACTCCTCTCCAAGCTCTTCTTCACCATTCTTTAGTTGTGTCCTATTGAATTTACGTATTATTGTCATTGGTGTATTTCTTTGCTCCTCTTTCCATTAATCAATTTTAAAACCTTTTAGCTTTCCCCTGTATCTAGCTCATAACCATTGGTCATAACCACTTTCAAGAATAATATGTGTAATTATTATTTATTTAGTCATTTATTTATTCACTTACCTGTATATATAAACATCCATTAGTTCAATATTAGGAGACTATCTATATCAGTCACAGTTCCATTAGAGAAACAGAACTAGCAGTAGATTTTAGGAGATATATATATATATATATCTCCTATATAACTCCTCTCTCTCTCTCTCTCTCTCTATATATATATATATCTTAAATTAAATATTACATATGCACACACATACACATAAATTCATTGCAAGGAATTGGCACATGTGATTGTGGAGACTAGTTAGACAAATCTAAAATATGAAGTCAGGCCATTGGAAAGGACAGGGTGGAACTTCTTGGGGAAGAGCTGAAACCACAAACCACAAATAGAATTTCTTTATTTACAAGGAAATCTCAACCTCACTTCTGCTTTTAAGGCCTACCAACTGTTTGTATTAGGCCCACCCAGATTACTGAAGATTACTTCCTTTACTTAAAATCAACTGATTGAGAATGTCAATCACATCCAGAAAATATCTTCATGGCACCACTTAAATTAGTGTTTGGTTGAATAGCTGGGACTATCACCTAACCAAATTCACACAGAAAACCAAGCATCACAGTATCAAAAATATGAGAGGTACCATTATAAGCACAATAAAAATTGCTACAATGATGAAGCTGTGTTAAACTAAGAATGTACTTCCCCAGGTGGGAATCCCTATTATAGACAACATTTCTGACTATTGTGTAAAGTGGCTACATAAAGAAAACCAATTTGATATAATGGGGGAAATGACCCCACCTGCAACTCACGGATCAAGATCTTCTTCATGTGATCTTCCCTGACTACCTCTTCTTTAACTACTACTTCTGATATCTACTATGTCTCCTACAGAATTCATGTAAGGAATAGTATTTGTGTTCAACCCAAAATATTAAGTTGTCATATTTAACTATTTTATGAGTAGTCTTGTTCCTCATCTATTAAATAAGCTCCTCGAATGAAGAAAATATATAGTGCTTCCTCCATGCTTTTGGGGACATGATAGTTTGTTGGTACAAAGTAAAAAGCTCAGTCCACTACTGGTTTAAACTAACATTGTTTAACATTTAAAAGTCTTGGAAACTCAGGGTGCCTGGGTGGCTTAGTCGTTAAGCATCTGCCTTCGGCTCAGGTCATGATCTCAGGGTCCTGGCATCGAATCCCACATTGGGCTCCCTGCTCCGAGGGAAACCTGCTTCTCCCTCTCCCACTCCCCCTGCTTGTGTTCCCTCTCTCGCTCTGTCTCTCTCTGTCAAATAAATAAATAAAATCTTTAAAAAAAAAGTCTTGGAAACTCATAAGTAGGTGATATGAGTTATATTCGTCAGAAAATAGGAATTAAACCGCACTCTGTGCTCCTATTCAATAACTTTATTGGTCATCTTATATAAATCCTTCTGTATAAGGAAGGGCTGACATACACCAACGCCTCCAAAGGGCTACACTGAGACTCCTAAACTTGACTTCCTAGTGCCTCTTCCTAAGAATGTCATTACTAATCCAAAGAGCTCGACTAATGGAGTCTAAAGTGACAGAGTCTTTTATAGAGTAATAAAATCTTTTAAGATGTACTTCAGGGGCTTCTAATCCTCCCAGTAACATAGTAAATATAATGAACATAAAAATTATCTTTGCAGCTGTTTTACATGTCAGTAGCAATAATAAACTCTCAGCACTGCAGAAGAGCAAAATAGCATCTGGTATTTTGATTCACACAATTTAATCACATGGAGTTTGAACATTTACCATTTTACAAGTTTTGTTTATTGATTTACAAGATTTTTATAAGATTATGTGAAATCCTGTGGAACATATAGTTAGCAAGGACCCATTGTCCTCACCCCACAGGTTCATACCACTACCAAAAGGGCTCTCATGTGTAGCCTCAGGAGAGATTTAGTATTACACAGTAAAGAGCTCTGAGAGAAAGAAAGAAATCAGATGGTGGATTCTTAAAATTTGTAAGGATATGATGATTTCTATCATAATATTAAAAAGCAAAATTAATAAATTTTTCCTAATCTCTAATTTAAGATCTACAGTTATTATCTTGATAATGCCTACAGAAATTCACTAATAAGATCATCAATGATGCCTTTTTCCTATACAACAGATCTTGAATCAGAACTTAAGACATAGGAGCACCTGAGTGGCTCAGTCAGTTAAATGTCCAACTCTTGATTTCAGCTCAGGTCATAATCTCAGGGTAGTGAGATCAAGTCCCGCCTTGGGCTCTGCACTCATTGAAGAGTCTGCTTGGTATTCTCTCTCTCCTCTCCCTCTACTCCTCCCCCTATGCATGTACCCTCTCTCACAAATAAATAAATAAATAAATAAATAAATAAATAAATAAATAACTCTTTTAAAAATGTGAAAAATTAAAAAAACTTAAGACATAATACTTTGTAATAAATCTTAGTCTTTGGGGGGTTTCGTTTTGTTATTTTTTCCAACAAAGACAGTAACAGATAAATTTATAAAGCTTGTAGCCTGATGGATACTTTATGGAAATAATGAACACCCATTTCTGCAATCCAGATCTCTTGTTTGCAGATTTTTGTGACTTCCTTCACATTGCTACTTTACCACACCAGGGACTACGTGACAGAAGTGTCTTCCATATCATGAACTTTAATATGGTCTTTAATTGTTGTGTAATATCAAGCAGATCTAATTAAATTCATATGTTTAATGTCTAGAAAATATTCCTAGTTTAAAATTAAATGTTTATTTTTTCTTTAAATTTTTTTGCCCGATATATCTTTTATATTAAAAAACAAAATTTGACCAAAGATTTCTGTGTTTTATACACTAGCACTATGCTAAGGCTTAATAAGAGGTTCAAAATCAAAGAGACATGGCTCCTATCTAAAAGACAATGACTCCTTTGAAGGGAAAAAGTAAATGGATGGAACTCTGTTTTCCAGCACTCTTTGGACATGAGTCCCATCAGTATTTGCTTAAGATTGTCAACCAGATATAAAATTTCTGTAGTAAACATTTATAGGAAGATCACAGAATTTTATTTTAAACACAGAAGAGACATTTAAAAAGAAGGATTAGTGGGATGGCTGGGTGGCTCAGTCAGTTAAGCGTCTGCCTTCAGCTCAGGTCATGATCTCAGCGTCCTGGGATCAAGCCCCGCATCAGGCTCCCTGCTCTGCGGGGAACCTGCTTCTCCCTCTGCCTGCTGCTTTCCCTGCTTGTACTCACTCTCTCTTTCTCTCTCTCACTAATAAATAAATATAATCTTAAAAAAAGAGGGATTAGTAAAGTGAATAAAGAATTTTAAGGAAGAAATTTCTCTTAGCTATTGAAGGAAAACATGTACTGCGCTCATTACCAAAAAATCTAAAGCCAAAACATGTTTGACTCTTTGATTTCATTTGTATTTTTATCGATGTCCTGATTTTTAAGGTGATGTTTTGCAGAGATGTGTTGGTGCTGGGTGTGTGCCTACTGCTGTTCTGATAGCATTCATGTTATATGTCCAAAGATAAAGGATTGTTCTCTCCGCATGATACGCCATGATTGTTATTGTTGCTGCTTGTCAAGAGTTACTGATCTGGAATAGTCTTGTTTAGAAGATATGAAGAATTTGGTGTCTAAAAGAAAATCAGTCTCTGGTTGTCCAGGAGATATCTTATATGTATATTTCCTTCCCATGCAGGAACTGATCATTTTCTCTGGAAAAGAAGGAGCAACAAATGACCAAAAAATGGCTTTAAAGTATTTATTGGGCATGGAGGAATAACAACTGACTAAAATAGGATTCCACTTTCCTCGAGGTCATAACAGGAGGATACAGACTTTGAAATACAGCAGGAGGCATTAGGTTTCCACATGAGGGGAAGTTTGCTGATAGAGATAAAAGACTATCATTCCTGACTGTCCATCTGTCTTGAATAATTAATATGTAATCCTGCTTAGTGAATGAATGAATTCATAACAAATGAATAAATTCATAACATATAAGATGTTTTACAAATTGGTATAGATTAGTGCGAATCCCTTACCACCATGCAAGCCAAGAAATTGATAATTTTTATTATGAAATTGGAAAAAATCTGGTTAATATGCCACCTCAAAACATGTACACAGCAAAGCAATAACTTTAAGAGACTTGGTAGAAATTTATGTGAGCTAAACGTACTTGGCCACTTACAGATTCCAGTAAGTTCTATTACAAAAAGACAAGTTGTCTGTCTGACCTAATGTAGAAAAGAAAATAACTTTAAGAAAATACTTTTTGCTTACAGCCAAAAATCCAAGACTACTGATTATCTGATAATCATAAATTTTGGAGAAGTGAAAAGTCAAAATGCTTTGTCTCATGGTAAAGGCAGTGCATACAAAAACCAGTAAGCAAGAAATAGGATAAAAACTGGTTTCAAGGAGGCTTGAAAAGATGGGTCTGATGTGCCAAGCATCTCTCAAATACTTTATTGCCCAGTAGAAGTAGTTGCCCCATCATCTCAGATGTAGCCCGTGAGTAGGAACTGATTTGTTATGCTCCATCATCTTAGACTGAAAGACTGGGTAGAGCCCTGATGCCTGCAATTAAATGATAAATGCTATAAACAACAGATGCAGCCTCAGTAGCCCTTCCTCTATTATATATCTGGCTTGGTTTCAAGCCTAGGTTATGACCAGAAATTGAATTACCAAGTAACTAACTACAGAAAATCCCAGGAGGAAAAACATGGCTTTTAATTGCTCAGTAAAGACATCTATCCCTAGACCTCCAGAATTGCACCAATTCGAAGTCAGCTAATGTGGTGGAATTTCTATAAAGAGAAGTATGTCTCTAGCATCACTGAGGCAAGGTCATGGGGGACATGAGAATGTGGATATTCTTTCAGGAGGCAGGACCTGGAACAAAAAGTGGATGACCAGGGACTAACTCTACTCATGGGGACATGAGTCCTTGTTACTTCTGTCCAACAAAATTTAGAATATGACCTAGAGCATTGCTATCTTGCATAGTCAGTCTTCAAAATTCATGCCCTTATGTAGTCCTTTCCATATTTAATCAGGATACCCTAGTGACTAGCTTTAACTAAAAGAATGCAGAGAAAGTGATGCTGTGACAGTTCTGAGCCTCAACTTTACAAAGGCAAAGGCCTGGAATTGCCTTCTAGAGAGCCCTGATCCACCATGTAAGAATCCCATCTATCCCACTGGAAACTATGGAAAGAACAAGTAGAGAGACCATGTGAATAGAGAGATCCCCCTGACACACACACAAGGGAAAGAAGAGAGTATAGCTGTCCTAGTAACCTCCAGATGATGCCATCCCCAGCTGCCACTGGACTGCAACCACAAGAGAGTCTTGCTCACCACCCGATTGTAACTTCTGCATGCAAAACATGTGAGACCCATAGAACCATGAAACAATAAAGTGATTGTTTTAAGCCATTAAGTGTTAGGGTGGTTTTTGTAAGCAGCGATACATAACCGGAATAGAAGTTGTCATATTCTTGCATTTAAAAAATTCTAAATAAGTGTTATTACTGTGGTTAGCTTATTTACCATCCTATAGAATATGGAAGATCTTTGAATTAATTAATCATTTAGGCATAGACTATGGACTGTGTGAAGCCACATTTAGACAAGACTGATTGAAATGCTCACCGCTTATTGATCCTGGATCTGGAATTGAGTGCAGCATCTGCATATGATTTGTGTTATGGAGAAGATTATTAGTCATTTTTGGTTTTATATACAATAGTTGTAATACGTTATAAGGAAGACACTTGAAATAATGTGTGTGAGGGAAAAGAATGCATATTGGGGGAGTGGGGAAAAAAGACTTCTTTGCTTGCTTTTCATAGTATGATTTCCCTTTTTCTCATAACAGAACCTTCTTTCATGGGAAGCCTGTTGTATATGTTTTAGGAAGTACCGGTGTCATCTTAACACCGTCATAGGATGTCAAGCTTCTAAGGGAGACTATGTAGGGTTGCTTATATAAGAGAATGTAAGCCTGAGACTGCCCCCAGCCTGCTTGCCTACCATGTAGGGAGAGTCTGAGAGAAAAGTCAGACCAGAGAGAGAAAAGTATGTCTTGAAGACAGATGGAGGGAGGGAGGGAAGGATGGGAGGGAGAGAGGAAGAAAGAGAGATAAAAAGAAATGATAACATTATTTAAGCACCTAAACAGGTAATACTTAGCCTTCCCAGGAATATGAGCCAATAAATTCTTCTACTTCTTATTTCTTTATTTTTGCTACTATGATTATTGTTATTACTTGCTTTTGAGTTGTTTTTCTGTCATTTGTCACCGAAGGAGTATGACTAATGTCATTCCCACAAAATTTTACCATAATTTTACCATTCCCGTAGAATCAACTATAATTTTTATACAAAACAGGTAAAGTATAAACAATCTGAACCTTCTCCTTTTCCTGGAAAGGTATTTAAAAAGCTTATATTCTGTGATGTTGCCCAATGTTATGATGATCCATATGAATCCCCTCCAACAGAATTTTGCACAGTATTTTTTCCCCCTGAAATACATCTCAGGGAGGGTCTGACTTTCTGGTGTGTGTTTCATCGTAGCCCCGTTCCAGGTAGGATGTTCTAGAGGCATGTGTATCACAAGAGCATTATCAGCCCAAGAATAGGGACATGTTTGGTTTGAAACAGGAAGTCATGTCAGGTAACCTAGGCTGCAGGCTCAGAGTGAAATCTTTGGGAGCCAGGAAAAAAAAAAAAGTAGTCAAAGCTTTCCCAAAGGTTAGGGGATTTAAGCTAAGTTGAAGACTTGTGGCCTGAAGTTACAATCGGGTGGTGAGCAAGACTCTCAAAGCTGGATGGTAAAGCCTAGTCATAAAATAAAAGGGGGTAAATCACCACAATAGGGTCAATGGATGTAAGTGTCCTACCCAAATATAGGTTGAAGGGAGATATAAACAGATGCTTACAATGAAAAGTAGAATCTCAGTGGCCTTATTAAAATCTGAACCCTTTGACTTTACTTTTTTTTTTTTTCCTTTGACTTTACTTTTAAAACAAACATTCTCTAAAGTGTGCTCCATGGAACACTAATCTCATATCATGTACTCTAACTATGACATGTAAGACTGGGAAAAAACACATATTACAGGGTTCCTTTAACAATCCCCAGTGTACATAACAACAGCAAAGATGATGAGAAGTTCTGCACTAAAGAGACCATTTGACATATGTTAATCTGAGATCATTCATTCAGCAGATACTAAAATCTCAGAAAATCGCGAGGCACCTGACCAGCCCAGTCAGTAGAACATGTGACTCTTGATCTCGGGGTTGTGAGTTCAAGCCCCACGTTCTTAAAACTAAAATCTTAAAATTAAATAAATAAATAAATAAAATCTCAGAGAACCAGTCCATTATCATTTACTCTGGGAAAAAAAAATTAGCCTACTGAATCCTTCTCATGAAATTGCCATGCTTTTAAACATGGAATTAAGTTTCTATAGCTTATTCCAAATTATCTTTACAGACTTTTCATCTACTCTATACTGCAGAAAAATATCGGTGCAGCCCCAGTGATCCTCTTTCAAGTCCTATGTGGGATATGCCACTTTTTACCTTTTATGCCACCATACCTTTCATAAGGCCAACAATAGCTTTGAACCATCCTTTAACTGAGCTCAAAGTCCTACTTTCCAAAATGTGATGTTTCTTCCTCTATATTTTCAAAGTAGTATTTGGTTGTCTTTGAAGCACTAATTTGACCTAACATTAGCATTATTTGTTAAGTTACAAACTCTTTGTAGGCAGGTTTATAATTAATTTATCTCCTTAGAGCCTGATGCTCAGCAGAATAATGAATATAAAGGGAAACCCATAAATTGTTGAAATAAATTGCATCATACTAAGTCATATTTAGCTATATATAGCATCGCACAGTGATGATGTAAGAAAGAAATCAGGTGTGGTAAAGATATAATAATGTGCTGCTGTATCCAGGCGTAGAGAAGCCTTTTACTATTTCATATTAGATAAAAATACAATGCCATGGACTCCTCAAGGTTAATCAAGTTGGCTCACTGCTACTCCCTTGAGGTAATCTGGCATCATCTCTTCATATTGCACTTTTTTCAAACCAGAAAAGCTGGAAATGACACCTTCTATGTGTTTAAATATCAGAAATTCTCCAGTGCACTCTGGCTCTCAAATTCTTCATTCCATAATGCTCTTCTGGAAATAATGAGGCACCTGGGCCTCCTGTATAACTCATTCCTTCCATCAATGTAATAAAAAAAAATCTTCCTTCAAAATTAATGGAGAACCTCATATTGATTTGTATGCAACAATCCAATGGGAATTATTATGCCTATACCTGAGGAGAGACATTGTCATAGCAAGGTGGCACAGGAAAAAAAAACCCTCAGGCTTTAGGAGGCAGATAGTCCTGAACCAGATTCATGCTCCACTACTTGTCAGCTGTATAATGCTGGTGTACTTATTTAACTCTCTAAACCGACTTATTCATGGAATGAGAACAATAACACCTATTTTATGGTACTGTTATACAAAATAAATGATAGATTTTTTTTTAAGATTTTATTTATTTATTTGACAGAGAGAGACACAGTGAGAGAGGGAACACAAGCAGGGGGAGTGGGAGAGGGAGAAGCAGGTTTCCTGCAGAGCAGAGAACCTGATGCAGGGCTTGATCCTAGGACTCTGGGATCATGACCTGAGCCAAAGGCAGATGCTTAACAACTGAGACACCCAGGTGCCCCTAAATGATAGATTATATATAAAGTGTCTTACATCTAGTTTACCTTACACTAGAAGTTTTCCATGTTTGGAAACTTGGTTTCTTGGTCCTGTATGACATAAACCTGCAACATATAAAGCCTAGATGCATCTGGAGGAATCAGACATTTGTTTGTTCTGTAAATAATATTTTATTGAGAATCTGTCTATAGTACGAAGTCATCATAAATAGAGAAATGAATAAATATTTTTCCTATCCTTAAGGTGCAAAACAAATACATATAATCAGATAATTATTAAATTATCAAAAATAGTTACGAAGTAATGATAATAGTTAGAAGTAAGATAGAGCTATTTTAAGTAATATGAGAAAACAAAAACTGATAACCGTTGAGGTCACAGGGGTAATTAGCCGTGTTCTTCTCTACTTGCCTCGTCAATGAATTAAGAAGTACAACAAGGAAGAAAATAAATTTAAATTTTAAAAACCCCTTTTGGAGGCGCTTGGGTGGCTCAGTCAGTTGGGTGTCTGCCTTTAGCTCAGGTCATGATTCCAGGGTCCTGGGATTGAGCCCGTGGGCCCCACGTCAGGTTCCCTGAGCAGGGAGCCTGCTTCTCCCTCTCCCCCTGCTCCCCTTGCTTGTACATGTTACCTCTCTCTCTCTCTCTTCCTCTCTCTCTCTGTCAAATAAATAAAATCCTTTTGAAAAATCCTTTCTGGTATTAATAAAAATGTGTGGTTGTGGTGGATTTACCAACTGAATCTTACATTTGGCAGAATTACTTAATCATAAAAGCTGTTGTCACCTCTATGAAAGGGACCTTAACACTCTGCTTATGAAATGGCCCAGAGCAGTGATTATAAGCTTATAGCTGGCAGGCTGTATTCCCAAAAAGGAAGGAAAAAGTGGGCCTTGCTCATTCTTTCAAAATTCTACCAAGCAAGGATATATCTTATCTTTCTGGAGTGGAATAAGTAGAAAGAAAAAAGAAGCTAAAATAACTCACTGAAGTTCTCTCCACATCAGAGTGGAGAAGAAGAATTTTCACCATAAAAGTACCTAATCTATTTTAGGAAACATGACCATTCATCCGTGTTTGACAGCACTCTCTTGGTTTACACCTGTTTTCCCAGTATAATTCATTGTGTTTCTTTTCACTCTCAAAAGAGGTCAAGTTTGTTTTAGCAAAGCATTTGACAGATTATGGGATCATAATATCAGGGTGTAAAGCAGTCTCATGCTTGAAAAAGAATAGAGATATTGAAGCTAAGAAGGAATCGGGTTATAGAGAAGAGGAAATGAGGAGGGATAGGGGAAAGAAAGATACAAACTTCAGTAAGCATAGAGAAAAGCATCTGGAGCAAGAAACTGTGGTCTGTGTAAAAATAATAACATATATGTTGCTGGAGCATCATATGTAAGGCAGAAATGGTAAGAGGCTGAATTCAAGATCCTATTGGGAAGAATTCGGGTGGGATTATTTGCTACATTATGTATTTTTATAACATAGCTTAAACTGTCATTAATTTTCATATTCAATATGACTCCACTGTCTGGCTCTTAGCTGGGTAAAGATATATCATGACTGTTTCCCCCTATTATATCCCTATTATACACACACACACACACACACACACACACACACACACACACACACACACACACATATATATATACCTTGTTTCCTAGATAAACTGAAGGAATATTTAAGAGTCTTAAACACACTGCTGAACACTAAGCACTGTTTGAAGGATTTTTTTTTTCCTGGAACCATTTTAAAATGCATAATATATTTAAACATGATATACTCAATTGAAGAGTTTATTCAATATAATGGAATATTATTTTTTCACAGTAAAGAACACCAAGACACTCAAGCACATGCATTTACATTAAAAGCAAATTGTCAAGTGTTTAGATAATTTCAGATATTTATTTTTGGCATGTTTGTGAGTTGAATCATAAAATTCAGTGGTACTTTTTCTATGCTTGATTGTGAAACAAATGTCCATGAAATTCAGAAAACTAAAAAAAATGTATAATCCTTATCTATAGACAAAATGATATCTTTAAACCAAATTTCATCTTTGACATTTACCAAGAAGTAATAGTAGTAGTAACCATAACAATATTTAATAGATTATCAGCTAGAAATGGGAGGATATTGCTTACTTTCAGATCATTTCACATTGTGTCAATTTATATTCATTGAGTTCTTACCAATCTAATAAACATTTTATGATTCATAACAGTCCTATGTCCTAAGATTATACATGAGGAATTTGAGATTCAAAAATGTATACTATTTAACCAAAATTATGTCACCAATAATTAACAGAGCTTAATTTTAAATCCATGTCTATTTATTGCAAAACCCAGTGGTCTTTTGACTACACCACATTGTCTCTTTTACATCACCATGTTTTTTTTTTTTTTACTGGATTCAAAAAGTAGAACAATTACAGTGTCTCACTGAACCATTATCTAAGCTCTTGCTGTTTTTAAAGTATTCAACTCACAGGACAGTCGTACCAGTCAGAAGAGATCAAGTGATGATTTAATGATAATCACATCAAAATTAGTTGTGCACCTGTGAAGTGGAAGCAAACTACAACTCTCTGTTCTCAGAAAACTTTCTACCTCCCATAATTTTTAAGCACCTGTACAGAAAGAAACAAAAAGAGGAAGAAGTGTTTCCACTGTTTATTTTCTAACTCTCCTAAATCATTGTCTTTTTTGTCTTCCAGGGTTTATACTATTACCTTAATCACTAAATCATTACTTAGAGGAGTGCAGAATTATTTCTCTTTGCTCCTCATTCCTTTTCATTTTGCCTCATTTTAGCCAATATTATCTTTTGATTGATTGGGTATTGAGGAGGGCACGTTCTGCATGGAGCACTGGGTGTTATGAACAAACAATGAATCATGGAACACTGCATCAAAAACTAATGATGTAATATATGGTGATTAACATAACAATAAAAAAATTTTTTTTAAAATGAGGACATAGAAATGTAATAAGTTTTCTCAAGTAATTTTAATAATCATTCTGTTTGTTCCATCAGAAAGGCATTTGATTTAAAAAAAAATCTTATTAAGTGTACCTTTCTATCATGGTCACTTTCTAGCCCAGTTGTCTGAGTAGGAACTTAGGGAATTCTCCTGATATGAATTGAATTGGGTAGGGATGGATATTTAGCCAGAAAAAGATGAGTGATAAGATTCATTATAAGAGAAGGAGCGCAAGATTTAGAGAAAAGTTGGAGATTTCTGTGTAGAACATATAAAGCTCTATGATAATCTGGAAATGTTCAATAGGCTAGGAGAAACTCAGCTATAGGTCTCTGGGAAGAGGTCAAACCTAGTCAAATACAGAAAGGAAGAAATGGGCAGATGGTCAGAGTCCAAAGCAAAGAAAAAAAAATTGACACTCAAGTATGGTGACAGGAAGATTATGGAAACTTCAGGGTCACCAAAATAACAGCCTAATTTATTCTTTGTCTCTTGTTTCTGGTCATCTCTCTTACCAATATTCTTTTTTTAAATTTTATTTCATTATGTTATGTTAATCACCATACATTACATCATTAGTTTTCGATGTAGTGTTCCATGATTCATTGTTGGCGTATAACACCAGTGCTCCATGAAGAACGTGCCCTCTTTAATACCCATCACCAGGCTAACCCATCCCCCTCCCCCTTCCCCTCTAGAACCCTCAGTTTGTTTCTCAGAGTCCATAGTCTTTCATGGTTCATCTCCCCCTCTGATTTCCCCCCTTCATTCTTTCCTTCCTGCTATCTTCTTTTTTTTTTCTTAATTTCACTTTTCTCCCAACATCTTTAAAAACTAATTCTCCTATTTCATACATGCAGAGAAATTTTCCAGGCCAACAATACTAGTATCAACGTATGATGGAGCAAAAGGCAAAACTGTGTGAGCACCAAGGTATTAGAAAGAAATTATATAAATCCTAATTTTTTTGAATATACCAAACTAGACTTATAGCACATTTTTCTGTAGTTAAGGAATAGAAAAGTTTAAACTTTGTTGTGTTTTATTTTTTATTTATTTTTTAAGATTTCATTTATTTATTTGTCAGAGAGAGAGAGACAGAGCACAAGCAGGGGGGTGGCAGGCAGAGGGAGATGTAGGTTCCCCGCCGAGCAGGGAGCCCAATGTGGAACTCGATCCCAGGACCCTGGGATCATGACCTGACCCGAAGGCAGCCCGCTTAACTGATTGAGCCACCCAGGTATCCCCTTTGTTGTGTTTTTTAAAATACCTATACATGTAAGGCCTTTCTTTTCTTGTGTTTTGGCTAAGATGGGGTTACTTGAGAAGCAACTACATCAAATGGTAATCTAAATGAGAAACTAAGCATTTCCTTTCTGCTTCTCATCCTACTGAACTGACAATTCTTATACTCAGATGTCTGGGTGTTTTAGGCTTTAATGCTCAGAGTAGAATATCATTTGTTATATCACTAAACTTGACAAACTACTGCAAACTGAGATTATTCCCATCACTGTACTTCCAGGTTTCTATCTCTAATGAAGCAATACAAATTGGCTTAACCATGAATTAGCAAAGGTGCCATTAACAATAGTGTTCAATTAATGCTAAAATTTTCAATTTGTCTCATGCCTAAAACTATAATGATTCCTTCTTAAATATTAATAATGTTAGATACTATTATAATAGCTGTTATAGAAACTCAAAGGGAGGTGTTAGCTCTTATTAGTTTAAATTATAACACTAAAGAAACTCAGGGGTTCAAATTAAAATCTTCCACTATACACCTGAAAGGAAAAATCTAAAACTCTAAAGAAGGAATTGCAGAGAATGGAACTGAGATGAGGTGGAGGGAAGAAAAGTTTTTCTAAATATTATCTATTTTAATTTCTCCATTTAAAGAGAAAACATAGGAGCCTAACTTATTCCAAGCCTCAGAAATGTTTAATTATTCATGTGGAACAAAGAAACAGCACCCTAGGTGCAATTAGAGGTGGAGACTTCCCCCAGAAGGAAACTTTTCTCTTTTATATCTTTTATAGAAGTCCTGTGAAAAATATAGCTGCACCTTCTCCGAGTCTTATAAGGAGTAGATACACTGTAGGCATTTTCAGACAAAGCTGGGCCTTCTTAATTAGCATTGCCATATAAATAAAATAGTGGTCTACAGCTTTTATGTATTTTATTCTTTCAAGCTCACTATCTTTAAATACTAATTATTCCACTTTCTTCTGAATAAGACTGTGACAAGATCTGGATGAAAACTTCTGGTAGTATAGCCATTGAAATGTTATAAAGGCCACAGGAAAGGTGAGGATTTGATTGTTTTTCTGCCCAAATTTAAAAAAAAAATAGCCTAAAAGCCTCCAAAATGTCAAGGAAAGTATCCTGGAACATAATCCCTATATGGTTCTCTAATCTGATGGAGATATTCTTTTACTTCTCTCTCCACTTCTTCTAAAGCTGTTCCTTCCATTTAGAGTTCTCTACCTACCTTTCTTGTCTTCCCAAACCACAGATACCACCCCAAACCAAGTTCATGTTACTTCACCTTG
This sequence comes from Callorhinus ursinus, assembly GCF_003265705.2. NCBI lineage: Eukaryota > Metazoa > Chordata > Mammalia > Carnivora > Otariidae > Callorhinus > Callorhinus ursinus. The sequence goes on from NW_027397081.1 coordinate 36,231,899, forward strand.
GAATGTACTAATTCAACTATTCTAACTTCAAAAGGGCTATCTTCCCTCTTTCTGCACTATTGGTGCAGAAAACTACAGGTTTGTAATTTTCTTTGCTTACATTTCCTCCAGCAACAACATAAGTACTTGGAGAACAAATTAACACATCAGTGTCATCATTATGATCTCCACAGCTCTTACTACTGGCATAATCTATAGACAGCTAATCCGGCTATACACTGAACTCTCAATCTTGAACTCCTCTGTTACCAACTTTATGATATTGAGCAAACATCAAAGTATTATTTGCTTCAGTGTCTTATTATGAGGACTAACTAGGATCTTACATGTAAAGTATTTAATATACACCTAGCACACAATAAGAGCCTAATGAATGTTAGAGAGTATATGGGTCATTCATTATTAAGGAAAGAATAGATGTGTCAATTTGCACAATTCCAGGGTGCACTATTTACATTTCAGTCTATGTAAATAGAAGGATGAAACTCTACTTTTATTCTGTTTATCACAGGCATGTCATATTTACTATTTTTTTCTCTTAGTGCTATTTGTTAGAATTTGTGATAAACTTTAAAAGAGTACAATAATGGAAAAGACACAATTTCACTGCCCTCCTGTAAATTACCATCTATTGTAAAAGGGAGTCTCATTTTATTACCATGAACATGGTACTTGCTAGGTTCCCCCAGCATTTAGTGTAGGAGTTGAGTTCTTTATCCTGCAATTACTTTGTGACATTTCTTTGCTGCCAACTACCAAGTTCAAAGTTTTGATAGGATGTGTCAGACAGACATGATCTGCCAGCATGTCTCATTCCTCCCAACTGATTAATCTATAAAGATAAAATGAACATGTAAAGCTATGGGATTCTCCAAGTCCAAAAGTGAACATACCTCCAAAAAGGTAAAGCAGACTTGATTTTTTTCCCTTTAAAACCCTTTCTTTCAGCTTTGCCTTATAAGTTGTGAGATGCCTGGGGCTAAACTTTGACTGAAAATTCATCTCTGATTCAGTAGCTTTTTTTTTTGAACTGTCTACTTCTTTGATCTATTCCATCTCCTTTTTGTTGGTCTTTTATCTCCAAATAATAAATTTCTTCAATCTGAGATAGATACCTCAGGTGCAGTAACCAGTAACAGATTGCTGGTAGAGGATCCTTTTGTGTGAGTACAAATGCCCATATAGGACACAAAATAACCATACACACCACCGTTCTGTGCAAAGAGCAAATCATGAGCCCATTCCTTTGAAATTATCTCCTTGATTTCAGTTATATTGAAACATCAACAATTCTGCCCAGTTGAATATTTAATAAATATATCACCATGGACCTCAACATTCAAAATCTACTAAGGCAAATGAGTAGGTGGGCAACCATTAATAACATACGCTTGAGTAGTAGATTAATTATAAATGCATCTGAATCTGTATTGGGGCAATATTCAAGAGGGACACTGGAAGCTCTGTGAAATCAGAGTAAAACAGTTCTCCATGTCCCATCCCATGTCTTTCAAACCTCTACTCTCGCTTTAGCAGAAATAAAATAGGGGTTCTATAATTCCATGTCTTCTGGGAGAGATCCTCTCTCCTGCTCCCCTCCAGCACCCTAGCCTGTCCATCACTCCATTGACTTGGAGACCATTAGCACTAATGGTATTTTCCTTTTGTTCCTATTTTCATTGGTCACTTTTAAAACATCATTTCCCAAATTATACCTACACCCACTTTCTAGTCTTGACATAGGTTATTATATTATTTTTTAAACCAATCTCTCACTATTCTCCACTTCTTAAAATTTTTTCACTATGTCCTATGGAACTTGTCATTCATCAGAAACATCTTCCATATCTTTAATCTCTTCTCTTAATGTTTCCTTTTCCTTTGCCTTCTAGCAGAACTCTGGTTCTCCCAGGAGACTTTTCTTCCTTGTCAGCCTTCTCAAGTGGAGGATAACTACACTCTTGTTTTCTAGATGGTAGACAGATATGTTCCATGGTCTTCATTGCCAATCTTAGACCATTCCTACTCCATTCTCCCTATAAACCACACATTTTGAATCTTATGTGTGGGGATTCACAGTGCCTGGATAGATAAAATCTGACTTGTATATGCCTCTCTGGATGAGACTAATTGAAAAGCAAAGGAGGAGTGCCTGGAACGCTGGGCCTCCTTTGAAGGTTCTAAGCTGAAAGCAGCCAGATTCTTACTGCTGCTCAAGGTTCTCGTCTAGGGAGTAAATGTTTAAAATACAGGCACCAATAGTGGTCACGTACTTCATGAACTCTTGTCTTGCACGCACATCACAAGCACTGCTGCTCTTAACATGTACTGCCCCATATCTTCTGTCCTGATCATTAAAGCTACATACACATTCCTTCTTGTTTTTCTTTTGCGTGTAGTGTATTGATAAAACTCACAACAAAAGTGGAGACAGAGCTTGGCTTGAGACCTTTTGCCACTAGGGCGTCTGGTCTCCTCGCCCTCTCTTTTCTCCTACTTTGGTGTCTGGAGTAATCTTTCCATTCGCCATCTCAGGGTTTGCTGGCCAAACCCAACACTTATGCTGTAAGACCATGACACTCATTACTCCTCTTTACTACACTTATCTATAAATTCTAGTTCTCATCATCTTGTGTCTAGAAGATTTTTATACCCTAACCTACTGTTATTTTCTTTCATACTACTCCTGTTATATTTTGTACCTATTGTATTAAAAGGTACCAGGGATTTGGTTTCATTCAGTCATGGTAAGGCCAACAGTTTAGGTGCCAGTTGCGTTTGAAAAGATAGTTTGTTACTTATAGTTCTCAAGGGAAGTGGACACACCACCCTAAACAGGGTCACATAAAGAAGTACTAGATGGGTCAGGGGGCAGAAGGAGGCAAAGAAAAAGCATGGAGAGAGACTTTATTAGGCTTATTGAGGGAAGGAATGGACAAAACAGAATAGGTAAACAGAGTAAGTTTAGGATTGGATAGTTTTAATAATTTTAGTGGTCTCTGGACTATAGAGGTGGTTCCAGCTTGTCCATTATCTGGCTCTGGAGTGATTTAGAGCAAAGGGAATATTGGCTTGGTATGTCTTGTCCATATGCCCCGTTCTACATTAATTTCACTTCTTTTTTTTTTCAGATATTATTTATTTATTTGACAGAGAGAGAGAGACAACAAGAGAGGGAACACAAGCAGGGGGAGTGGCAGAGGGAAAAGCAGGCTTTCCACAGAGCAGGGAGCCCGATGTGGGGCTCGATCCCAGAACCCTGGGATAGTGACCTGAGCTGAAGGCAGATGTTTAACGACTGAGCCACCCAGACGCCCCTCATTTTACTTCTTAACCAGCTTAAATTTCATTTCCCATCATTAAAATTACTTCCTTGTATATACCATCATTCCTTTGGCTTTCTTTCATTCCTTACACTTGCTTAACAAAATTCCTACTGCAGATACATCTATGTATCCACATACAACTGTACCTCATCAGCTGAAAAGTTAGAGGAAAACATACCACTGCTAATGAATGTCACTTTAATTTCATGATTATTATTCTGAAGACCATTATCCTTCCTGTCTTACAATTGTATACATTTCTCAATCTCCAAGTCCCTAGACAACTATTTCACACTCTCTCTCTTCAAATCTCCAAAACCTTCTCCTCGTGCTTATGCTCAACTGATGATTTTGTTTTCTACTTTTCCACACATTCCTAATACCATTTTTACTCAAGCTTCCCTGCATTTGTGCCAATGTATTCTATCTTCCCCATCTTCCCTTATGCTATACTATAAATGACCCAGATCCTAGTTAACCACTTACACTTTTAAACTTTAATTCATCCCTTCTCCCCTAGTTAAGGCCACTTTCCCCACAATCTTCCCTCACTTTCATATACCACCAGGTTCTCTCTCTGTTGGAGCAATTCATTTTCACACAAGCATACTATAATTTATGATCCTCTCTCCCACACCTCCCCCCGAAAACCTCTCTTTCAATTTGATTTCTCCTCCAGCTAACTCTACATTTTTGTGACTCCATACAACAAAAGTCTTTGAAAGATCTGTCTATACTGATTTTCTTCCAATTTACCCCTCCTATTTTTTCTTCAGCCCATTTAATTTAGACATTTCCCTTCTACTGTTCCACTAGAAGTTCTATTACTCAGGGTCACCAATAATCTCTGAGTTGTGTATTCCAATGATTAAATCTCAGTTTTCCTTTTATTTGACCTATCTGTAGCATTTGACACCATTGATCACTCCTCCCCATCATGGAAGGAAAAGAACTTTCTTCTATCAGTTTCCTAAATTTGATACCCTCCTGATTTTCTTTCCTACCTGACAGGCTCTTTCTTATCACCTCCTTTTGCTTATTTTTTCTCACTTCCCTTACTTTTTAGGTTCAGAATATTCCACGTCTCAGTAACTTGGACAATTTCTCTTCTCTATACTATTCCCTTGTTGACCTTACTCAGTCTTATGATTTTGAATACCATCTAGTGATGATATTTCCCAAATGTATAAATTCAGGTCAGAGTTCTCCCTGATCCCCAAACTTATAACAAAATGTACAAGTAAATCTTCACTTCTACAAGTAGATCTTCACATGGCAACTTAACACCTTTAAAATAATATTGCCAATCTCCACCTCAAAATTGCTTCCCTATCTATATAAATAGAAACACCATCATTCTGGATATTCTGTCAAAAAACATTTTTCTTTCATACCCATCAATGTCCCTGTTCCAGATACATCCAGAATCTGACCGTAGGTCTTCACCTCCACCATTATCTCCCAGATTCAGGCCACCATTGTCTCTCCTCTGGATTAATGCAATAACCTCCTAACATCTCCCTGCTCCTGTTCTTGTCCCCCATAATCTATTTGCAACATAGAAGCATAGTTTCCATGTCACTCAAAACAGAAACAAATTCTTTACAGCAGCCTACCAAGTTCTAAGGAGCTATCAGTCCCCTCATTCTCCAATCTCATTTCTTCCTATTTTCCCTACTATATTCACTCTGCTCCAGCCATATTTTTCTTGCGGCTCCTCAGATATACTCGACCCACTCCTGCCTCAAGGTACTGCATGCTTTTCTCTGTCCCTAAAATGCTCTTTTCCAGATGTCTATATGGCTCATTCTCTCACCTACTCTTGGTCTTTGTTCAAATGTTCTCTTGTCAATGAAACTACTTAAAAATACCAGATTTGAAATTTTAGGCCTCACTCCATCATTGCCTCACCCTTTTCCCTCCACTGTTCTTTTCCATATTGCTTTGAACCATCCCACATACCTTATATTTCAATTACTTATTTATATTATGTTAATAAATATGCACCCTCTTTCTGTCCTCTCCTCAAAGACTCTACCAGAAGGTAAGCCCTTTGGGAACAGAGATTTGAATCTCTAGTGCTAGGTACAGTGCTGGGTATACAGTAGGTGCTCAATTAATTTGTGTTGACTAAATGAATATGAATCAATAGAGTAGGAAGGAATCAAGAATCAGCACCTCTACTTTCTTCTCCTTCAGATATTCAGAGATTTTATCTTTCTCTCTCCTCTCTGAATCTTATAAGCAATTCCTTATTTCTTGAAATATTTTCTACTAATCATTAAAACCTCATTAAGGTTTTCATTTCCATGACAAATGTTGATATTACCTATGAATTTCAAGAGTGTGTGCCATCTTAAATGGATGTCAGGTGATGGAGGAATGATGGTGCCTCTTTTCTGTGTCCCTGAATCTACAGTCTTACCTACACCCTATTTGAATCATCTCTCCCCCTGTGCACTTGCTAACCTTGGTAACATATAGTATAACTGAGAGAAAAATGAGTGAGTACATCATATTTAAACCCAGTTATGTAGGCACAGCTTTTGCTAACTCTGGATAAGACTGGCTAGGCTTACAACAAACTATTACCCACTTGGCTGATTTAGTCTTCCCATTCAGCCACGTAAAAATGCCACCTGCTACTCACTTGATTGGATATGGAATGATGTGAACATTTACTAAAGAAGACAGAAAAATAACACAGCATTTGTGATTCATGTGTTAAAATTAATTTTCTTTCTCTATCCCTCCCTCTTTCCATCTCTCTCTGTCATATCTCTTTCACAACAGACTGTGTTACCCCAATATTGAGCCCATTACATTATTGCATTTTTACTTTCATTCTGGGCTGTCTGTTCTCCAAATATATCTATCTATTCAACTGCCTCTTTTATGAAAAGATTATTGATAGCTAAGTCCACATTAGAGATTTCCAGTGAGATGCAGCATATTCCCTCAACAATCTAAAGAAAAGATTTATAATGTCATTGTAGAATATCATTCAGATACCTTGGCCCATTAAGTTGCAATTGATGCTTAACTAATGTGCTTTTTCTTGAAGTGCCTATCTTTCCACGGCAATAGATAGCAATATGCTAGGAGATGGAGATGTGATGGGTGATGGTTCAGCTTAAGATTGCTATCTAGGAGAGAGGCTAACTAGAGTTCAAAGGGAATTTTATATTCATATACAGTCATATCTGAGGAAGTAGCCTTTCTTTAATCAGATTAAAATTCTTACCTATCAAGACTAAATCTCATATTTTTACTGTTATTTTTAACTAAACTAGAGAAACAGGAAAATAGGATTTGGATTTATGAAACTGTAAATTAAGTACCTGGCAATAGAAAAAGCTCATCAGATATCCTTTATATTTTCAGATCGAGTAAAACAAACAAACAACAACAAACACCTTTGCAGTTTTGGTTCATTTTTTAGGTACCTATGTCCTCAGTTTTCAGAGGTAACACTATTGATTGGTCCATGCTTAGACCATTTTCTTAAACAAGAGACTAAAATTTCCACAAAATGCTTGCAAGATATTCCCACATTAATACCTAGACAATACTGCAAATTTAGCACCTTAAAAACTCGACTGCTTCTCTGCCCCAGGATACTTCTTCCTCTTTCTTTTGGGGAAACAGAATGGCATAATGATTAACAACCAGGACTGGGGTATAAGACAACAGGAGTTTGGGTCCCAGCTGTGATACTAACCAATTGTTTTACTCTGGCTGGGCAGACTCCTTAACCTCCCTGATCCTTCGCTTTTTATCTGAAAAATGGGGATAACAAGAGCATATCTGACTCAGAGGTTTGTTATGAGGCTTAAACATTGATCTCATTGAAATCTCTATAGGAGTATTAGCTGTTTTATCACTGTTATTTCTTTGTTTCCTATCTTGATTAATAACAATAATCATCTTTCAAGTTACCCTAGCTAAAAATTGGAAGGTTGTATTTAATACCTCTCCTTCTAAAATAATTTAGTTACCAAACTATTTCTATCACATAAGAGTGTTTTTATCTGCTCCTCTCCTTTTCGTTTTCTCTGTCATCATAGTAGTTCCTATCTAAATTATGTTTCTCTGGTTATTGAACTAGACGTAACTATTCTACCTCTTTCCAATCTATCTGTCATACTACCTTCTGATTTATCTTGCTAAAAGTGGGCTAAGATCATGTCTCCTTCAATCCCCTAAAACCTTCAGTCTCTCTCATCACCCACAGAAAAAGCTTTTCAGAATAGTATTCTAGGTTTTCCTCAATCTGGTTTTAAGCTAGTCTTCCAAGTTTATGTTCTGGTACACACTCTACCTTCTCCATATTTGGCTTTTAACCAAACATTCTCATTCATCTGTATTCATTTTCATATAGTTCCGTCAACCTTTCCTACTTCTCTACCTATAAAAATCCTATTCATTTTTTTAAACTAGGCTTCCAAGTTTATTATCATGACATTTTAACAAAACATACTTAATGTTGAAATATAGGACTTTAAACATTGAATTTAACAGGTTTAGATGAACTGAAATGATATTTTTTTTAAAGGAGGGTGGAACTTCATGGTCTGGGAAATACTTACTTGCAAATATAAGTGTATAATTGAATACTGGCTTAAGTTTGTATTATAGAAAACATTGAATTTTCGCATTTAAAACATTGATTTATACTTTATTTTTAAATAGTTAAATATACAAGTTGATCTTATGGACTTAATGTTGACCTTTCCCCTCCTTTATCTCACAGTGTCATATATCGCTCGTTTCCTTATTTGGAATGTTTTATTGTTAATTAATTCAGCTGAATCTCTAATTTTTTTTTGTAGATATACTACATTACTTTTTTTTCAAAATGGGAAGAAAAAGCAATTAGAACTCTGAAGTTATTGAGTCTCTGTACCTTGCTTATAGCATACCATGTTTCTTCTTCTTTGTCTTAATTTTAGGGACCATTACCTTAAAGTGATCATCACAAATGTAAAATACCAAGTTAAACCTTACAAAAGATTTTTGCCCAAAATCTTCATACAGGTATGAAATTATTAGTAGAGTATAGGATCATAACTGTATTGCAAACTTGGATATATCTTTTTTGGTTTCTAATATTATATTTTAAAATATGTTAAACGATAAGCAATATATATATATATATATATATATATATATATATATATACACAT
>NW_027397081.1:36240510-36247896 GCF_003265705.2 Callorhinus ursinus
ACACATAGAGAGAGAGAGAGTATCATTTTAAGGCCCTTGCACCTCTGTGTTAACATCTGGGTGCCTTGTGCATTATCTGTAATTGGCATTACAGGCCAGGACAATCCTATCCATTTTTAAAGCCATATCTCAAATTTCCTTTAGGAAATCCCTTCCAATCCAGATTGATTAATAGAGTATTTCTTGTCTTTCTCCCTGGTTTGCCATTTTTAAAGAACTTACCCCATTTTGCCTTGCATACACTTTTATTTTAATGTCTGTCTCTATATTCAGTTATAAATTCCTTGAGAACAGAAATTGTATTATTTTCTAGTTTTTACCTTTAGCACTTTCATAGTCCTATCATGAAGACACTCAATAAGTGTTTGTTAAATAGAACAGTTGATTTTAATTCCAGAGTGATTTATTAATTGCATCTATTTGTCAAATGTCCTACAAAACAATAAAACAAGCAATGGAATAAAATGGAGTTACTGCGGAGCACCTGGGTGGCTCAGTCATTAAGTGTGTGCCTTGATCCCAGGGTCCTGGGATCGAGCCCCACATGGGGTTCCTTGCTCAGCTGGGTTTCTGCTTCTCCCTCTCCCACTCCCCCTGCTTGTGTTCCCTCTCTCACTGTGTCTCTGTCAAATAATAAAATCTTAAAAAATTTTAAGAAAGTAAAATGGAGTTATTGCTCTTAAATGGCTTATAGTAAATTAAACTCAATTTTTGACATCTGTGAAAAGCAATTCAGATGTGTCTAATTTTCATTTTCTGAGATTATTCCATATAGGCATGCCTGACAGCTGAAAATGCCCAAAGCAACCATGAGGGAAAAAAGGATCTTATATTGACCTAGGATAGAAAAAAAAAATACAGTGATATTAAAGGTAGTATTATAGACAAAACACTTGTGTTTCCCCAAAATTCATATGTTGAAGACGTGATCCCAAATGTGATGATAGAAAGGTGGGCCTTTGGGAAGTAATTAGGTTTAGATGAGACCATGGAGGTAGAGGTCTCATGATGAGATTAGTGTCCTTTTAAGAAAAGCAAGCAACACCAGATCTTTCTCTCTCAGCTATGTGGAGATATAGCAAGAAGGTGGTCATCTGCAAGCCAGGAAGAGGGCCTCACCAAGAACCAAATCTGCTAGCACCTTGATCTTGGACTTCCCAGTATTCAGAACTGGGAAATAAATGTTTGTTGTTTAAGCCATCCAGTCTATGGTATTTTGTTAGAGTAGCCCAAGCTGAGTAGGACAGATCAGCTTGTATGTTTTTCAGTATCTGAACTTGAGGATTCTGAGAATCCTCCCTCAGTCTTCAATTGACCTATATCCAAGTTCTAAGAAGAATTGGAGCACTTGTGAAAAATCTCAATCAGAAAATACTTTCCAGAGCTTTTCAACCTTAGGTTTCCTGAACAAGGCAAACTACCCCGTTACTGTGCTCTCATAGCACCTAGTTTACAACATTGCATTTTTCCTTTTGGTCATTTCAAATATTTTGGAAATGCACACACACACACACACACAGTTTACCATTATGCCATTGTTTTCTATTTTAGTTTAAAATAAATTTCTCTCCTTCCACCATTACTACTTGGAAGTAAATTTATGAAAGTTCAGCTTTTCCAAAACTTATATTTTGAAAGCAATTAATATATGTATCTTCTTCCATAAGCCTGAGAAGTGTTAGTTTATCTCTTTATCCACACTATCAGCTATGATGCCTTGTAGGTATGTGACCTTTAATATTAATCTCTATCATCTGTTCAGTGTTTACTAAGCATTTGGAGTTGTGTTAAGTACTTTGAACATACAATTTTAATCTTATAAAAATACTGAAAGATGGATGCCACTCTAATTCCTATATTTCACAAGAGTTAACTAAAGATTAGAGAAATTAAGGAACTTGTTTTCCTATGTTTGAGTGGTGAGTGCTGAATTTAAATGGTAAATCTAGCCCAAGAAACATTCATCAAGCCACTATATTGTATTGTGTTCTCAATGTTTTTAAGTAAATGAGTGCATAAAGCAGATATAAAAAAGATTTGAGGGCATAAAATGCTATTTTGTTTGGTCATTCTACCCTCTACCTCCACTTTAAACCTATTAAATTTATACAGAAAATTAGTTTTGAAAATCTCTTAATAATCTCTGCTAGTGGAAATAAGCTATGGAAAAAAAGTAGATCACCCAAAAGTCATGTGTTTTTGCCTTTGAAGTCAATCATATGGCTTTGTATATTATCTGTACCTTCCTAATTACATATAACTTAGGCTAATACTGAAATGAATAATGGAATAATTTTTTGAGCCCCTCATGATCGAAAAATAATAGAGCAAATTTGGCCCCTGCTAAATATTCTAAAATTAAGTATTTTCAAATCCTTAACATGGTTTATTCACTTATAGATAACTGGGAATTTTAGAACTTAGCTTCCAAAAGTGATGAGCATATGCTTTAGTGCTATATGTGTATTGATCAAATGCCTCTCCCCTTTGAAACCAGGTAGCACGTATTACTTTTACTACATATTGACACTTAATTATTCCTGATCTCAGCTCTACTAATTACTAGCAAATGCTCTTGGGATACTAATGTCAACCTAGCTGCTCTGTAAAAGGGGAGGGTATGAATATTTAGATGAGCTCGGTCTTTCCCTTGAGATGAGTATTAATTCTTAAAGTACTTCAATAGAACCCCAGTCCTTGAAAATATAGAGAAAATTCACTAGAATAGAAAACCTCTAAGGTCTATTTTTAATGTCAGAAATTCTAAACTCCATGACACATCATATTAAAAGAATATTTTATTTTGGTGCAGCCATGTCTTACTTCTTTAGTTACCCTGCAGGTTCCCTCGAGGCAGAGATCATATTTTACATGGTTGGTTGAATCCATGTTAAAATATTCAATAAGCATTCACTGAAACAATGCACAAATAGACTCTACTGTACAACTACCAGATCCAACATAGCTTGAAGGATAGGAACACAGGTTTATGTATCTCAGGAGCATCTGATTCACTATGGGAGGGGGAGGGGGTCAATAAAGGATGCCTCCTAACAGATGTCCTATGAACTCTATTTGTTCCTCCTGACAAAATTACTGCTTCATTAAACACACTATTTGTGCATGATTTTTCCTTCTGTATCTGGCTAAAGTTATTTCCCCATGCCTTTGATTGTATTCAGCATAACTTTTCTCCAGTAATGGTACCTTCTAGCCCACATTCATTCATGTGATATGGCATGTTTGATCTACTCACATCCCGCCACCAAGCCATGGTCCATAGGACATGAGTGCCTGTTCCTGCATTGCAGTTTGATGTCTGTTTGACTATGAATGTAGTAGTTGCAAGCAGACAGTGTTGACAAAGGAAAGGACAGGGATTTGGAAAGAAAGCTTCTTTAGAATGTAAGGTAGTATACAAGATGATGAAGCAGGTGGGGGAGATCAAGCCAAAAAAGAAGGAATCTGCTAAATTAATTAAAATAAACATAGGAATTTGCTTGAGGGAACACTATGTGGAATATTTTGTCAAATTAAGTGCATGGCTTTAATTTTTATTATTTATATAATACATGAGTTTGTTTCGTGGTGTGTATTTGTGGTGTTTGTCTGCTGCAGCCAGTTGCTTATTACACTTTGAGTCTCAAAAGCTAATAACAAAGTGGTGTGTGTGGAGTGTGCATGTGTGTGTGCTCACTATGAATTGTATGATTTGTGTTTTACTTCTCTGTGATTCTCAAATTTTTCTTTTGCTCTCTCAGTCACTAAATGAATGTGTGTATTTTTATAAACCTAATTGTAGTTCACTAAAGGCAAAAATTTGAACTACAGAAAAGATACAGACGTACCTTGGAGATATTGCAGGAAGCATTCCAGGCCACCGCAATAAAGTGAGTATCATAATAAAATGAGTCCAATAAAATTTTTGGCATATAAAAGCTATGTTTGTACTATACTGTAGGCTATTTAGTGTGCAATAGTATTATGTCTAAAAAAAACACCTATATACCTTAATTAAAAAATATTTTATTGCTAAAAAAATGCTAACCACCATCTGAGCTTTCAGCAAGTCATTATCTTTTTGTTGGCGGAGGGTCTTGCCTCAGTGACTGATGACAGATTGGGGTGGTGGTTGTTAAAGGTTGGGGTGTCTGTGGCAATTTTTTAAAATAAGGTAACAGTGAAGTTTGCTACATCAACTTTCACAAATTATTTCTCTATAGTACGTGATGCTGTTTGACAGCATTTTATCCACAGAACTCTTTTTTCAAAATTGGTGTCGATCTTCTCAAACCCTGCAGTTGTTTTACCAACTAATTTTATATAATATTCTAAGTCCTTGGTTGTCATTTCAACAATCTTCACAGCATCTTCACCAGGTGTAGATTTCATCTCAAGAAACCATTTTCTCTGCCCATCCATAAGAAGCAACACCTCACCTGTTAAAGTTTTATCATGAAATTGCTGTAATTCAGTCACATCTTTAGGTTCTACTTCTAATTCTAGTTCTCTTGCTATTTCTTTCACATCTGCAGTTATTTCCTCCATTGAAGTCTTGAACCGCTCAAAGTCATCCATGAGGGCTGGGATCGACTTCTTCCAAACTCCTATTAATATTGATGTTTTGACATCTTCCCTTGAATCACAAATGTTCTTTAAGGCATCTAGAATGGTGAATCCTTTCCAGAAGGTTTCAATTGACTTTGCCTAGATCCATCAGATGAATCACTATCTATAACTATAGACTTTCAAAATGCGTTTCTTTAATAAGATTTGAAAGTCAAAATTACTCTTTAATCTCATAGGCTACATAATAGATGTTGTGTTAGCAAGCATAAAAACAACAGTATGATAGTAACATCAAAGATCACTGATCACAGATCACCATAACAAATGCAATAATGAAAAAGATTAAAATATTGTGAGAATTATCAAAATATGACGCAGAGACATAAAGTGAACAAGTGCTTTTGGAAAAATTGTGCTGATAGAGTTGCTCAACACTGGGTGGCCAGAAATTTTCAACCTTTAAATTAACAACACAGTGTATGGATCTTTAGGAAGTAATGAGAAAGAGAAAAAAATAGAACATATAATATTTCCTTTGGCTCTAAATGATTTATTTGAGATCCTAGTAATGTCATCCAGTGACATCCTGCTGAAAACTATAGGCCACTCATTCATTCATTTATTCAGCAATTTCCTGAAAAAAATTAAGTCCCTACCATAATGTAATTAATTTTTACATGTTTTACAATCCAAGCACGAGACACTGGCAATAAACCGAATTGCTTCCATAATCAATAACATCAAACAAACAAATTACACACAGACACACAATAAGAGAGGAAAAATATTACTGGGCATTTCTAGTCAATAGTAGTGTGGCTTCTTGACCAGTCAAGAGTTTGAGCTTTGCGCTATTCATTTGTAATCTTTGGTTAAGTATGTTATTATCTCTAGGGCTTAGTTTCTTCATCCTTAAACTTGAAATTATATATTTACCTGTGAGTGTTGAAAGGTTAATGAAGCTATTGTATGTAAAATCATTTAACATATTGCCTAGAACAGAGTAGGTTCTCAATCACGAAGTCTTTGTTGTGTGATTATGATTACTATTATATCATCATTATTACTACTATTATTTGCCTTATTTTGAATAATATAGATTTTCTCCTATTTCTTTGGTAGGTATGAACTAGCCGTCTTACTCTCAGTCATTCGTCTTCCTGGTGGTCAGCATTTTCAGTTAGGTAATTCTTCATGCTATAAATGGAGCCATTTATCAAAACTTAACAAATTTCTTCCTCATGTACAAGAAGAAACCATCCTGGAATATTCTCTGACCATTGAAATGTGCACTCAGGCAGTGACACGGAAATCAGTACAGCAGAAGCTAATGATCTGGTTCCATTAACAATTGCTCATTTGGGTGGTAAGTGACCTGAGACGAAAAGAAAATGCAATTTTGCCTGCCAATACAGTAAAAAATGGTTGCCATTACAGTTCTACTGAGATTATAATCAATGATACTTTTTATTGGCACAATTGAACTACATTGTAGCCAATTAAATCCCTGTTTTGATGACATGGAGTAAAATGAAGGAGTCTAGTATCTTTCATGGCTTGTACAAAATTAGCTCATGTACAACAGCTTTAGCCTTAATGCCTTTTTAATAGCAGGAAGTCACCTTGTTCACCTGACAAATTAACCTTCTCCTTAACCAAACAATTTTTATCTCTACATTTAAAAAAATGTTTAAAAGATTTCACATCTTCACAGAAGATGGTTATCCTTCTGCAATTCTTGAGTTAAGATTTTTACTGTTCCTTTCTTTAAATGTAAATATAGGGTTAAATTTTGTTTTATATGGAAATTGTCAACTTTAACAGATTTTATTTCTAACTGACTGTACTACTGATAAGCTATTAAGAGCTTTAAAGCTGCCATACCCTTTTATTATCCAGAAAGTCATATTATTAAACACTCATACAATATTTTGTCTATTATTGTTATTAGGATCAAATTGTGCCAAAATATGATTTTCTTTTTATAAGAATCATTATGGAATACAAGAGTGAGTATATAAAACTTATGGTTTAAGTTGTTTCCCAAACATTTAGGTTTTCCTGATATTCATCATGTTTTCAAGTCAAAGAACAATTTGCTTCTAAGAAGACATGTACCTAGAATTGCCTAAACCTGGTTAATTTTGTATGACCCATGATGGTGATATTTTCTAAAATTTTTATTATCATAAATCATTCATAACATAAAAAAAGTCATGTGTCACTAAATTATTCAACTGGATCCATTTCTTATCCCAAACTTGCTGAGCAGAGAAATTGAAATAAGAGAGAATTCTGTTTCTTCGATGCCTTTTTCCAATTTCTAAAATTTATTTTGTTTCAAGAACTGAGTACTTAGTTTGTGACAGACACTGCTAGAAGCTGGATATATAGAGATGAATAGAACATGATAATTTCCTTTCAAATTTTTACAGTCTTGTCTCTCTACATAAGCCAATTTGCCTTTAATTGACTAAATATTGCCAAAGAGAAGTTGGGGAATGCTATCCGGCAGGAGGTGAATGGAGTCACTTGGATAGCTATAGAAATTCTGTCATTAACATGGACACTGTGGCTGTTTTGTTCAGCAGAATTTATGGCTGCTTTGAAGGACCATAGCAAACGCTTTTATCAAAAGACCTGTTAGGAAACTGATGGTCAGGACCCTATTTAATAACTAACAGAAAACTTCTGGTCTAGGGAAGAAATAGACATGGTTAGGATAAGAAAAAAAATTGAATAAACAAAAAATTTTGTCTTGTAAGGAAATTTGTAGTTTTAAATACGCTTCCTGGGCGGAGCAAGATGGCGGAGGAG
>NW_027397081.1:36262896-36263261 GCF_003265705.2 Callorhinus ursinus
AGGAATGAGATCTTGCCATTTGCAACGACGTGGATGGAACTGGAGGGAGTTATGCTGAGTGAAATAAGTCAATCAGAGAAAGACATGTATCACATGACCTCACTGATATGAGGAATTCTTAATCTCAGGAAACAAACTGAGTGTTACTGGAGTGGTTGGGGGTGGGAGGGATGGGATGGCTGGGTGATAGACATTGGGGAGGGTATGTGCTACGGTGAGCGCTGTGAATTGTGCAAGACTGTTGAATCACAGATCTGTACTTCTGAAACAAATAACGCAACATATTTTAAGAAAAAAGGAAAAGAAGAAGATAACAGCAGAGGAAGAAAAGGGGAGTATGTCAGAGGGGGAGACGAACCATGAGA
>NW_027397081.1:36263361-36304186 GCF_003265705.2 Callorhinus ursinus
AAAAATTAAAAAAAATAAATAAATAAATACGCTTCCTTATTGCTTCAAGTTGTAGGCATGAGGAAAAATGCACAATTCTTTTTGTTACACATGACCATTTTTGTTGGTTTCTTTATTTTATTTAAATAAATGTAAAAGTTGGTATCTCACTTAAAATGGGATCTGAAAAAAAGCTCATGGTGAAACAGGTATCAATATTATGATATTATGCATTTTGAACTAAAGTGGAAAGGTCCTTCATTGTTCCCTCATAATAACCTGGATCAGAAAGCCAAGGTCTTTATCAAGTTGAACACTGATCAATCATTCCTCCATTGCCTGAATGCCGTCTTGTCTCTTTGAGTCCACATCTTCCCGCATTGAGAGTTTTCTCTTAAAATCTAAATACTAAGAGATGCAGAAACAACTGTGTAGAGATTACAAAGACTCTTAACTATAGAGAACAAACTGATGGTTACTGGAAGGGTGGTGTGTGGGGGGTGGGTTAAATAGGTGATGGGTATTAAGGAGGGCACTTGGGGTGAGCACTGGGTATTGTATATAAGTGATGAATCACTAAATTCTACACCTGGGACTAATATTACACTGTATGTTAACTAACTAGAATTTAAATAAAAATTTGGAGATAAATAAATAAAATTAGGGGGAAAATTATGGAGTCTTGGGAGATGCAAAGAAATATTCACATAGTGATTATTATAGCTTTTTATTTAATTCATCTTACAACAGAAAAAAACACTAGATGAAAGCCCCTAGACACCACCCATTGACTAAGAGCCTTGAATATTAAAGGGCTGGCCACTTACAGATATCAAATTAGTAGTTTTAACACACCCAGGAAGATATCGAGAGAGACCTAGGGGAAGTCCACGTGGACCTCTCTATATATTAAATTGAATACACAGAAAGTGTATACACAGAAACTGACTGGCACCTGGGTGGCTCAGTCAGTTAAGCGTCCAACTTTTGATTTTAGGTCAGGTCATGATCTCAGGGCGGTGAAATGGAGCCCAGTGTCAGGCTCCATGCTGGGTATGGAGCCTGCTTTAGATTCTCTCTCTCCCTTTTCCCCCTCTCCCCTTTAAAAATAAGTTAAAACAAAATAAAATATATGTTGATTTAAAAAGAGAAATCTCCACGGAGAAACAGATAGGATATAATATCCTGAGCTCATCTCTGAATCTTCTGAAAGCTTTCCAGTACCATGCCAAACTATATTGGACCCTAAAAGACAAACAAACCAACAAACAAAAATACCCTGAAAAATGTTTGCTATTATATAAATATGTTAACATATTTTTAGTTGATAAGTTTGTTTCAGATCATTAAAATGGTATTAAAATATTTATTTATTTTTTAAAATATTTTATTTATTCATTTGCAAGAGAAACAGAGAGAGAACAAGCAGGGGGAGAGGCAGAGGGAGAGGGAGAAGCAGACTCCCTGCTGAGCAAGGAGCCTGATGCAGGACTCGATCCCAGGACCCTGGGATCATGACGTGAGCCGAAGGCAGACGCTTAACCATCTGAGCCACCCAGGCACCCTTAAAATATTTAAAAGTTTAAAAGTAGGCATATTAAAATTCACATTATTCTAAGTTTAGATATTTTATTTATAATGAAACAAAATTATTTTAATTTTACTTTTCTTGATTTTAATAGAAAGAAACTCATCAATAAAATATTTTTAAAATCTGCATTTTTCCTTATCTCATTTGCAGTTGAGAGAATTGCCATTTTGGCAATTTATCATGATCAAATGATGATAATTTAATTAATTTTATAAATTAATATCACTTCATATCTAAACTTATGAGATGCACTAAACTGATATTTAGAGGAAAATGTATAGCCTTAAATGTTTATGTTCCAAAAGGAAAAAAAGGATAAAAAAAATATTGAGCTAGTTATCTTTATTATGACATTAGAAAAAGAACAACAGAACAAATTCAGATAAAGAGGAGATGGTAAAGATAAGAGCATTATTTAATGAAATAAAAAACAACAAAACAAAAGTTTAAAAATATTTTCAAATTAAAAGAAAGGTTTACCAAACAATATAAATATCTTTATGAACAAATTTCAAGACACAAGTATACACATCCCTATACAAATTTTGTTTGCCAAAATTGAGTTGAGAAGACATAAAATATATAAATCATATTCTACATTTTAAATAAATTGAACCACAAGCTAAAGCTAAGAGTATTTCTCCCCCCAAAAAACACCAGAACCTAAGAATTCCATTCCAAAGAAAAGTGAGTTCTTACATCCAGTCAAAGACATATACAAAAGTTTAATCATATTTTTATTAATTGCCAAACTCTAGAAGCAATTTGAGTGCTTATAAGCACTAAAATGGGTAAATAAAAAGATAAGAGGGTATTTTAGGCAGAGAAAACATGAGAAACAGAAAACATATAGAGTTGGAAAAAACACCCATGGAGAAGAATCATAAATATCATATTAAAAAGTTTGGCTTTTTTACCAAAAAAAAAAAAAAGGCATTGACAAGCTTAAAGCAAGGAAGTACTATGATAGGTCAATGCATCATTATTTTTAATTTAAATTCAAGTTAGTTAACATATAATGTAGTATTGGTTTCAGGAATAGAATTTAGTGATTCATTACTTACATATAACACCCATTGCTCATCCCAACAAGTGCCCTCCTTAATACCCATCACCCATTTATATCATCATCTCACCTGCTTCCCCTCCAGCAACCCTCAGTTTGTTCTCTATATTTAAGAGTCTCTTATGGTTTGCCTCCCTCTCTGTTTTTATCTTTATTTTTCCTTCCCTTCCCCTATGTTCATCTGTTTTGTTTCTTAAATTCCACATATGAGTGGAAATCATATGATATCTGTCTTTCTCTGACTGACTTATTTCACTTAGCATAATACATTCTAGTTGCATACACATCATTGCAAATGGCAAGCTTTCATTCTTTTTGATCACTGAGTTATATTCCATTGTGGATCCATATATACATATATATATATATATATATATATATATATATGTCTTCTTTATCCATTCATCAGTTGAAATATGTCATTTACAAGGAGGCTATGCCTGCAGAGAATAAAATGGATTGATATAAAAGGTACTATTCTGGATTTAAGAGTATTTACATGATTGGCCCTTCCATAGCATTTAGTAATCTACTTAAATTTAACTTCTTAGAGAGGCTTTCCTTAATTTTTCTAAAATGGGTACCACTCTTTTATCCAATTTGTCTCTTTCTTATACTCCTGGTTTTTAAATTTTTTCATCATTTATTGAAATTATATAATGTATTTGTTTTTCTACTTTCTCTGCTAAGATGTAAGATCCATGAAAACTGAATCTTTATTGGTCTTTTCTTTGTTGAATCACCAAGTACAGTGTTGGTGCACAGTATTCAATAAATATTTGTTATATTAGTTAAAAGTGAATTCCAAAAGTACTGCATTATATCCTAGGTATAGATGAGCTTTTGTAGATAAGACTTTCACACCATTTCTCTATCTGCTGACTGCACATTTAATTCATATGACTTTTAATAAATGATACCAGTAATACAGGTAATGTAATAAATTCATTTGTATTATGAGATAATATATAACATATGTACACGCATGCAACATAAACATATGTGTTACATATGTATATATAACTTATATATTATTTCATAATGTATATGAATTTATTACATGCCTATGTTGATATATATGCTTATTAATATATATTAACATAAAGAAGTGACTGGAGAGGGTGAAAAGGAATTTCAACTATCTTAAAACAAGGTCATTCATATAACTTTTAATTTCTTTGCTGACAATATTATTTTCCAAAACACAGGGGAAATTATCAAGGAACTTCACTGCTCTTCTGATCCTCATCTGAACATCAAGGAAAAACTATCAAAGTTGAACTGTCAAGAACATTAAACAAAAATTACCATTTCATTTCAAAAATTATGATGAGGAGAAAAACGTTTAGTCATACATGTTCCCTCCTGTTTGGGAAAGCTGGTCTTATGAATTCATATAAAAGAATAAAAATCCTTATAAAAGAGAGATTTTTTTTTTACGAGGCTCTGAAGAGAAGATGAATTGCATTAGAAAGCTCTCACAACAATTACCCTGACTGTATGGTTAATAATACACTACAAATTATATCAAAGAGGAGTTGGGGAATGTGAATAAAGCACCATGTTTCCTTCATTCATTCAATAAATAATTAAGTGACTGCTATATGACAAATATTGTGTTTAGGACTACTGACATAGTGCCTCTCCTCCGAGAGCTTATGATCTAGTGGGGAATGCAGAGAAGAGCACAGACAGTAAAGTATTAGTGTCACAAGTGCTGCGTTGGGGAAAGCTAATGATAACATGGTGCATGCATGGACTGGCTTACCTGGACTTGAAGGGAAGATATCCTTGGTAAGTGAGTTTATATGAGGGTTTGAGGAATGAGTAAGAGTTAGACAAAGGCTGGGGAAAGAGTGTTCTAAGAGGAAGAAACAATATAAGTTCATGCCCAGAAAATATGTTTTCAAGTGATAATCCAAAGATCTCAGATTGTTTTTAAAAAACATGTACAAGTAATGGAATCAAGGACATAACAAAGTTCAATGTAAATACAAGTTTTATAGTAGAATAAAAAGTAAAATGAATGAATTGATGACAACAAAATTCTAATAGTGGCCAATAGGGAGTTCTTTGTTTGTTGTTAGAGTCAGAGAAAGACCAAAGGATGGAGATACCCGATGATGGGGAGAGGTTATTGAATACTGACACAGAAAAGGCTAAACTTTTGCTTCTATCTCTAAAAGAAGAGTCTCCAGAGTGGAAAGACAAGAATAAGCTGCTTTTGGTCAGGGGAAAAGAAATACAAGATGGGTGAAAATACACTAGGTAGACTTCTAGATTTAGTAAATGTATCCAAATCTCCTGGCCCATTCTATATTCTTGTCATTGCCACTAAGATTGAACAGAGCTAGAGTTGCAGCAGGTGTGACTGCTCATTAAAAAATAACTTCGGCTAGAAAGACACTCGATTCAGCAAAATTAATCAGGCTGCCCTTGAAGTGATCACATATTTCTGTCTTTTGGTACATTAATTAGTATTCCTGGCAGAGATATAAGGGTCAGGGAGATCTTGGTGGGTAGAGAGAGGGAGGATTTACAAAACTTGGACATGGTATTGGTAGACCTTTCTTTGAGAGGATGGAAACATTTTTTATTTTATTTTTTATATTGATTAAAAGTTGGTGGTTTTACAGTTTAGCACAACAAATAATTATGTAACATTATTTCCAACTTACACAGCCAATTTCATGTATATTTGAAAACTTTTAGGTGAGAGTACAGCATAATGGTTGTGTGTGCAATCCCTGGACCCAGAATGTTTGAGTTCAACTATAACTTCTCCTCTTTCTGTGGACCTTGGACAAGTTCACAGTCAGTGAACTGGTTTCCTCAACTGGAAAAATGGGTTTGATGATGGTAAGTGTCAAGAATTAAGATAAGTACCACATTTTCACAGGTGCTGGCAGAAGACATGAAACCCTTGAGTCCAACACAAAGGATTCTATTTCTCAGGGTGCAGGAAGAAGTATGAACTGCATGTTCCCATAGATTTACCTTGGGACAACACAGCAATGGGTCCCGGTAAATGCTTTGTACACAGAAGTCTATGTCACAACTGAGGAAATCTAAGCTTAGGAAATCCCTCCATCTTAAAGGGGATTGCTAGAAAAAACCTGATCAATCGAGTTTTACTGAAATGAATAAATTATTTTTATTATTCTGGACAGCAAACAAATCTACTCTCTACTTTGAAAGAAACCTTATCTCTATCTCTCAAGGCTGTTTTCTATACTAAGATGTATGAAAATATAGTCTGGAACAAAAGCTGTCACCAGACATGCAGAAATGTGAGAGAACCATGGACAAATATTTCTCAATATATCCAATAGGTTTCTTGAAAAGATTACATAAGTTAATGAGTATAAAGCATCTAGAACAGTGCCTGACATAGACAATTTTACATAGATAACACTACCATTGCAATAATTCAGTTTTGTCTGGATATTACTTTGAGACACTGGGAAAAGCAGGGCATTCTTCAACATTCCCAAAACTGCATATGCTATTAGATTTCTGATAGACAGTATATCTTTTATTTCTTCTGCTCAGATCTCAACTTGCTTAAAAAAAATCTCTGAAATTGGCCTAGAATACACAACTATAACCTTAATGGTAATAATAATGGAAAAATATATACTGTTTTAGGCTAGATCTTGTTTAAAGCATTTTATGTATATTATCATATTTCATTCTTAAAACAACCCTTTGAGAAAAATGGTTTTTTTTCATTTTCCAGGTGATGAAGTTGAATCACAGAGAAGAAAAATAACTTCCCCCTGCTCATACCATTATTGACATTAAATGTGGTATTTGTCAGGTTTATCTGGTATACAGTTATTCTTTGATTTTTTCCCCTTTCCATACTCTACTCTTCAGAAGAAAATAACACAACCCACACTTAATGAGTAATGAAGTTATGTTTCATCTCCTTAAAGGTGTGTTATCTACAAGAATTATTTAAATTTCTTAGTGTAGAAGACTTGTCTATTCTCCCCATTTATTTGTTCATTTAATCATGTATATCAGTGTGGTCCCATGGTTATTTATTTTATACTTTGTTTTGTAATGTAATACTACTACTTTATTGTGTTGCTCACATTGTTCCAGCTTTAGTCATTGAGAGTTCTTTCAACTGGCTCTCATATCAGTATGACTTTGACATACCCCCATCATTGTGTGTGTGTTTTTTTTTAAGTGCTTACCTACTTTTTAGTACTACAAGATGCTCTAGGTTGATCATGTGCATTTATTCCCCAGTCATATAATTAGCCATTTCTCCCAAAGCCCTTGTTTCTTTTATTGGAAATGTTGGTATTAGAAAATAAGAGTTGGGTGTTAGGTGTGCTCATTGCTACTGCATGTCATTGCTTCTATTCTCTTCTAGCTAATAGAGCAAGGAGGCACTGTGACTATACTAACCCATGTATATACACATATTTCTAAATATTTTTATGTGTAACCACCTGTATCTATATTAAGCTAAACATGAGTTAAAACTGATGTCTCCAATGCCAAACAGTGACCAGTCTAGTCTCTTCTTGCTTGTCTGTACCCTTCCACTCCATCAGTGAGAAACCTGGCTTCCATCATATGGCATCAATTCAATTAATAGTTTAACTCCAGTATACATGTATAGTGGTTTCAGAATCATTAGCTTATACTCCATGGGAAACAATTTTATCAACTAAAGGACAGTTTTACATATTTTACATATTTCCAGTCACTTAGGTCAGTACCTTATTCCTCTACTCCCATTGGTGAGTTTATTTCATATATTTATAATACACATAAGTTATTTTTTAAAGAGTTTATTTATTTTTATTTATTTATTTATTTATTTATTTATTTATTTATTTGAGGCAGGTAAGGGCAGACGGAGAAGGAATCTCAAGGAGACTCAGGGCTGAGCATGGAGCCCAAAGGGGGGCTCGAGCTCATGACCCTGAAATCATGACCTGAGCTGAAATCAAGAGTTGGAGGCTTAACTGAGTGAGCCACCTAGGTGCCCCACATACTTAGGTTATTTTATCACATTCTGCATTTCATCCTGAGATTAACATACCTCCTAAATGATTTTTCTAAATTAGCATACATTAAAATTACTCTTTGTGCTATAAAGCTTTCTGATTTCTGACAAATGCTTACTGTTTGTATTCACAAATAACATGATCATATACAATAATTTGACTACCCTAAAGAAATCCCATGTGATCCATGTATTAAACCACTCTGTTATCCAAAATCACTGGCAATAAGTGGAATATTTATTTCTTATCTCTATAGTTATGTCTTTTCTGAAAATATCATATAGTTGGAATCATACACTATGTAGATTTTTAAGACAGGATTTTTCCATTTAGCAATATGCATTTAAGAATTATTCATGTCCTTGTGTATTTGGATAGCTCATGTCTATTTCTAGATGAATAATATTTCATTGTACAAATATGCTACAGTTGGTTTATTCATTCACCTATTGAAAGACACCTTGTTTGCTCCCAGGTATGTGATTATGAATAAGGGTGCTATAAATATTCAAATTCAGGTTTTTGCATGGACATTTTTCAAATCAGTCAACTAAGTAACTAAGAGCATCATTTCTGGAGCAAAGGATTAATACTATACTCCACATCCTTGCCAGCAATTGGTATTATCAATGTTTTGGATATTAGCCATTCTAATAGATGTGTAGAAATATCCATTGTTGTTGCAATTTGCTATTATCTAATGACAAATTATATCAAACATCTAATGTGCTTATTTAACATCTGGATATCTTCTTGGTGAGATGTCTGTTCAGACCCCTTGAATTGAGTTTTAAGAATTCTTTGCATATTTGGGGCACAATTATCCACCAAATATGTGTTTTGCAAGTAAGTATTTTCTCTCAGTTGTAGTTATCTTTTCATTCTCTTAAAAGTGTGTTTAGCAGAAAAATTTAATTTATTAAAATCCAAATTATCATTTATTTTTCATGGATGCCATTGATGTTGTATTTTAAAACTAATCTCCAAACCCTTGATTATTTCCCATATTTTCTCCTACATGTTTTATATTTTGCATTTAGATCTATGATCTATCTATTTTGACTTAAATTTTGTTTATAATGCAAGGTCTCTTTCTAGGTTCTCCCCCCACCATTTGAATGTCCAGTAGTTCCAATACCATTTCTTGAAAACACCATCTCTACTCCTTTCAATTTTTTTTGTAACTGATAAGTTGCTTATTTTTAGGCTCTCTGCTTTGTTCCATTATTTTGTCTATTCTCTTGTCAATATTGTATTATTTTGATTACTTTGGCCTTACACTAGTTCTTGGAATTGGTCTCTAAATTTGTTCTTGTTTGGAATTGTGTTGAGTATTCTAGGTCTTTTGTTTTTCTATATAAGCTTTAGAATCAATTTGTTAATAACTTCAAAACTGCTTGCTTGGATTTTGATTGAGCTTGTATTGAATGTATAGACTAGATTGAGAAGAATTGTCATCTCAACAATATTTTGTCTTCTAATCCATGAACATGCAATATTGCTTCATTTACTTAGATCTCTGGTTTTTCATTAATGTATCATAGTTTTTGGCCCTGTGTTTGTCTTCTGATATTTATGCCTAAGTATTTCATTATTGTGTTATTACCAATACTATTTTCATTTCAAATTCTTGTTCTTCATTGTCAATACATAAAAAAAATACAAAAAATACATATTAACCTAGGACCTGTAGCCTTGATACACTTGCTTATTAGTTCCACAGTGTTTGTTAGTGGTATTATCGGTGGTGATGTTTCTTTGGTATATTCAACATAGACAATTCTGTCATCTAGGAATGGAGACAGTCTTGTCTTACTTTCTAATTGCATTACTTTTATTTCCTTTCTTATTTTTTTCACTAGTCATTATTTCCAATATGATATTGACAATAACTGTTGAAAAAAGAAAATGCCTTATTTTAAATTTTAAGGGGAAATGTCCAGTTGTTTACCAATATGCACATTGTTTGCTGCAGATTTTATTTATAGGTTCTTTATCAAATTTAGAAAGTTTCCCTCTCTACTTAGTTTGCTGAGAAATTTTTGTCATGATTAGGTATTGGATTTTGTCAGATGCTTTTCTCTGCATCACTTGATATGATCATTTGATTTTTCTTCTTTAGTCTATCAACATGATTGATTATATTGATTAATATTTGCTTGTTGAATCAGCCTTGCATACCTGAAATAAATCCTGCTGGGTCATATTATATAATTTTTTAATAAAATTTTGGATTTAATTTCCTAAGATTTATTTAGTTGAGGGTTTTTGTGCACATTTTCGTGAGAGATATTGGTCTTTAGTTTTCCTTTATTATAATGTCCTTATCCAGTTTTGGTTTTAGGCTAATACTGTCCTCCTAGAAGGAATTACAAAGTGTTTGTTCTCCTATATTCTGGAAGAGATTATAATGAATTGCTATCATTTTTTCACTAAGTGTTGGGTAGAATGATCAGTGTAACTCTCTTAACTTGGTGATTTCTTTTTTATGAAGTTATTATCAATTTAATTTTTAATACACATAGGGCTATTTACATTATCTACTGATACTTTGTGTATCTCAATGATTGATCCAGTTCTTCTAAATTATCAGATTTGTGGGCATACAGTTGTTCATAGTGTTCATTGATTATTACTTTAATGTTCATAGAATCAGTAGTAATAAGTCTTTCATTTCTGATATTAGTAATTTGTGTCTTATCTATATTTTCTCACTAGCCTGCTTAGAGGTTTATCAATTTTATTGATATTTTTAAAGACTCAGGCTTTGGTTTAATTGATTCCTCCCCTTTTCCCCCTCAGAGTAAACTTTTGTTCTGGAGAAGTCTCTTTGACTGTTTCATAGAGATTACTGCTTTCCTCCCCCTGTCATAGCCACAAGGGATTTTCCTTTGATTTTCATCATGATAAATTGCAGGATTCCTGGAAGTAAAACCAAGAAAATTGTGAGGGTCCCTCAGTCTGTGGCCACCAAGCTAGTCCACTCTCAGTCTCCATAAATTTGTCCAAATTATTATATAAATATTGCTACCAGTTAATGACTCCAGCAGCTTTTGCTCCAGATAAGCCGACCTCAGTTGTGCCTCTGGATTTGTCTATTGCTTTAGACTTTGAGGTGGTAATGTGACCTGCAAACTCAATTCTCTGTTGGGTCCAAGAAAATTCATTAATTGTTTATTTGTTTTGCTTTTTCCTGTAATAAAAATAGAAGCGACAACTTCTAGGCTTTTTATATGTTGTGGCTGTGGTGGGACCAAAGAACGATTTTTTGACAAAGCTTCTTGTAAACCAGGAAAGCTTGGTAGATAGAAAGTGTTTCTATTGCAAAAGAGATTGACAAGGTCTTACATAAAATCCTTATAAACAGGATTATGAAATACAGATAGGAATAAATAAAACTTACGTGAATTCCCAATTCAACAATTATACATGAAACATATTAACAGATAGATTATGCTAATCTGAAGAGAAGGTACTAGTAGAATTGCACAAAGTTCATTTGGAGAAAAAATTTGAAATGACAAATTGAATATCTCATATTTTGATATGTTTGAAACATATTTAAGCTTACAAGTTGAAATCCAATAATATTTTTTTTTAATTTTTTTATTGTTATGTTAATCACCATATATTACATCATTAGTTTTTGATGCAGTGTTCCATGATTCATTGTTTGTTCATAACACCCAGTGCTCCATGCAGAACGTGCCCTCCTCAATACCCATCACCAGGCTAACCCATCCCCCCACCCCCCTACCCTCTAGAACCCTCAGTTTGTTTTTCAGAGTCCATCATCTCTCATGGTTCGTCTCCCCCTCTGACATACTCCCCTTTTCTTCCTCTGCTGTTATCTTCTTCTTTTCCTTTTTTCTTAAAATATGTTGCGTTATTTGTTTCAGAAGTACAGATCTGTGATTCAACAGTCTTGCACAATTCACAGCGCTCACCGTAGCACATACCCTCCCCAATGTCTATCACCCAGCCATCCCATCCCTCCCACCCCCAACCACTCCAGTAACACTCAGTTTGTTTCCTGAGATTAAGAATTCCTCATATCAGTGAGGTCATGTGATACATGTCTTTCTCTGATTGACTTATTTCACTCAGCATAACACCCTCCAGTTCCATCCACGTCGTTGCAAATGGCAAGATCTCATTCCTTTTGATGGCTGCATAATATTCCATTGTGTATATATACCACCTCTTCTTTATCCATTCATCTGTCGATGGGCATCTTGGTTCTTTCCACAGTTTGGCTATTGTGGACATTGCTGCTATAAACATTGGGGTACACGTACCCCTTTGGGTCCCTACATTTGTATCTTTGTGGTAAATACCCAGTAGTGCAATTGCTGGATTGAACGGTAGCTCTAATTTCAACTGTTTGAGGAACCTCCATACTGTTTTCCAGAGGGGTTGCAAGCTGGTGAAATCCAATAATATTTTAAAGGTCCTAAAATATCCCCCTTTTAAAAAAAATCCCAACTTTGAACTATACACAACTGGCAAGTCCTGACAGTAATAGAATTTGTCAAAAAGACTTAGATGTTTAAGGTGTCATTTAGCTCATTATCTGTTGAAAGTTTGTTGTGTCATAAAAGGCTAACCTCACTGCAAAGGTATATTGTGCTCCTAGATGGTCTTACCCTATTGTGAATTGGTCTTATGATATGCAGACTAGTGTTTTCAGTCCTAAAAAACATTCAGTGAGGAAACTAAAACATTGAGCAGAGAATGCCAGGATGGTGAAGAAAGGAAACAATGCTTGTGGAAAATAGTTGAAAGAAGTCTAGAATATAAAGTTTAGGGAAGAGATGAAAGGGCACATAATTCTTCACCTATCTAAAAACATGAATACTTGAGAAAAATCAGTATCATACCATTAAGAAAAGTTAGAAGTTAGTGGCTAAGATAGAAATTTTTCATTTTCTGTGTGAGAAAAAAATATAAACAGGGAATGTGCTGCAAAGGGAATGCTGAGTTTTTCACACCAGAGATAACTGAAAGGGATATTTTCAGAGGGAATTTAGGCCTTGTGTGAGTTAGACTAGAATTTCCTAAAGATCATTTTTCACTCAAGAGTTTTTTCATCATTGAAAAAGATTAAAGATGGACTTTATCAGCTTTAGACTATGGTTCAAGATGTACCCTTAAGATTTAAGGAAAACTAAAATTTTTTAGTGGTATGCAGGTAATAAGGCAAAGACATACTGATGTCATCGCTTCCCATTCTTTCATCTTCCACCACTCATACAAAATCAGAATATCTTAGAAAAACTATGCATTCTTCCCTTTTGTACAAATGCATACCCAGAAGCTTAAGTAAGAAGATAACAGGTTTCCCTCTTTTCTATCTCAGAGAAACCTACAGAATAGAGATGATGCAGCAGATTTTACTTTACAAAAATGACAGCAACACTACTTCTTATTCCATGTGTTCCCCAGGCAATGTGACATTGCTACCCCTCTCAGAAAGTACAGTATATTTCCCCTTTCCCTTGGATTTGCACTGGACACTCTATTCATGAACTTTGTCAAGAAGAAATAAAACGCAATAAGACTAGAAAGGAAGAAGTTGTCATAAACACTCCACAATGGCAAGAGGGACCCACATCCAAAATTTTAGATGTTGAGACTGGTGATTACACACACACACACACACACACACACACACACACACACAAAGAGGAATGAGAAGTTTATTACCTTCATAATTGAAGTCTCTCAGTGGAGCAGGGAAGGACTTTCAGAGCATATCTGAGAAGACTAGAGAGAAAGGAAAGAGTTTAAGCTCAGGGTTTTGATTGTGATTAGGGGAGAGAGCCAAAGTGACTGTTGATGCATGATGGCAGGGGACTGTTCGGTTTAAGTCTCCCACTTACATCTAAGGAACTTTCCCTAAGATTGTAGGACAAAGCTTTCTTTCTTGTTTTTGGTTTTCATATTTTATTCGAATATAGTTGACACATTATATAAGTTTCAGAAGTAATGTTATTCTATGTTCACCCCAAGTGTAGCTCCCATCTGTCATCACACAACACTGTTTTAATATTATTGACTATATTCCCTGTTCTGTGCCTTTTATTTCTGTGACTTACTCATTCCATAACTGGAAACCTATATCTCCCACTTCACCCATTTTGCTCTTCTCCACCCCTCTCCCCTCTGGCAACCATCAGTTTGTTTTCTGTATTTACAGGTCTATTCTGCTCTTTGTTTATTTGTTTTATTTTGTGGATTCCACATTTGAGTGAAATCACATGGGATCAATGTTTCTTGGACATTCTTTCCTGCTTTGTTGAAGATTAATTAACCATATAGTAGTGGGCACATTCTGGGTTTTATACTCTGTTCTATTGAATTATTTGTCTTTTTTGTGCAAGTACCATACTGTTTTGATTACTACAGCTTTGTAATATAACTTGAAGCCTAGAATTGTGATGCCTTCAGATAAGCTTTTCTTTTTGAAGATTTCTTTGGCTATTCAGGGTCTTTTATTGTTCCATACAAATTTTAGAATTGTTTGTTTCAGCTCTGTGAAAAATGGTGGTATTTTGATAGGGATTACAATAAATCTGTAGATTGTTTTGGGTAGTAAAGACATTTTAACAATTTTTGTTCTTCTAATCCATGAGTACAGAATGTCTTTCTTTCCATTTCTTTGTGTAATCTTCAGTTTTTTTCATCAGTGTTTTATAATTTTCAGAGTACAGGTCTTCACCACTCTGGTTAGGTTTATTCCTATGCGTCTTACTCTTTTTGGTGCAGTTCTAAATGGGATTGATTCTTAATTTCTCTTTCTGCCGCTTCATTATTGGTGCATAGAAATGCACAGATTTCTGTAGCTTGATTTTGTATCCTGTGACTTTACTGAAATCACTCAACAGCTCCAGCAATTTTCTGGTGGATTCTTTTGGGTTTTCTATATAGAGTATCATGTGATCTGCAAATAGTGAAAGTTTAACTTCTTCCTTGCTGATCTGGATGTCATTTATTATTTATTTATTTATTTATTTATTTATTTATTTATTTATTTATTGCTGTCTTGGTGTGGCCAAGACTTCCAGTACTAATTTAAGTAAGTGTTGAGAGTGGACATCCTTGTCTTCTTTCTGATGGTAGTGGAAAAGCTCTCAGTTTTTCCCCATTAAGGATGATATTATCTGTGAGTTTTTCATACATGGCCTTCATTATGTTGAGGTATGTTCGCTCTAGCCCTACTTTGTTGGGGGTTTTTTATTATGAACGGATGTTGTACTTTGTCAAATGCTTTTTGTGTGTCTATTGAAATTATCATATGCTTCTTCTTATCCTTGCTCATTGATGTGATGTATCATGTTGATTGATTTGGGAATATTAAACACCCATGCAGCTCAGGAATAAATCCCACTTGATTATGGTGAATGATTCTTTTAATGTATTGTTTACTAGTATTTTATTAAGAATTTTTGCATCCATGTTCATCAGGGATATTGGCCTATAGTTCTCTTTTATTATGGAGTCTTTATCTGTGTTTGGTATTAGGGTAATGCTGGTCTTATAGAATGAATTTGGAAATTTTCCTTCCTTTCTATTTTATGGAATAGTTGGAAAAGAATGGGTATTAACTCTTCTTTACATGTTTGGTAGAATTCACCTGTCAAGCCGTCTGGCCCTGGACTCTTGTTTATTGGGAATTTTTTGATACTGATTCAATTTCTTTGCTGGTTATCAGTCCGCTCAAGTTTTCTTTCTTCTTTTTTCAGTTTTGATAGTTTATATGTTTGTAGGTTTTGATCCATTTCTTCTCAGTTGTCCAATTTGTTGACATATAGTTTTTCATAATATTCTCTTATAATTATTTGTATTTCTCTGGTGCTGGAAGTTGTTTCTCCTCTCTCATTTGTGATTTTATTTATTTGGGTCCTTTCCATTTTCTTTTTGATAAGTCTGGCTAGGGGGTTATCAATTTAATTGATTTTTTCAAAGAACAAACTCCTGGTTTCATTGATCTGTTCTATCAGATATTTTTCTTTGTTTGTTCTGTTTTTTTAGTTTCTATATCATTTATTTCTGCTCTGATCCTTATTATTCCCTTCCTTCTGCTGACTTTAGGCACTGTTTGTTTTTCTTTCTCTAGCTCCCTTAGGTATAAGTTTAGGTTATTTATTTGAGATTTTTCTTCCTTGTTAAGGTAGGCCTGTATTGCTATATACCTCCCTCTGAGGACCACTTTTATTGCATTCCAAAGGTTTTGGACCTTTGTGTTTTCTTTTTCACTTGCTTCCATGGTTTTTGTTTGTTTGTTTTTCATTTTTTGTTTTTGTTTTTACTTCTTTGATTTCTTGTTTGACCCATTCATTGTTTAGTAGCATGTTTAACCTACATGAATTTGTGGTCATTCCAAATATTTTCTTGTGGTGGTCTTCTAGTTTCATGGTGTTGTGGTCAGAACATGGTATTATTTCAATCTTTTTGTATTTGTTGAGACATATTTTATGACCAAAAGTGTGATCTATTCTGGAGAATGCTCCATGTGCACTTTAAAAGAATATATATTCAGCTGTTTTAGGATGAAATGTTATGAATATATGTTAAGTACATGTGGTCCAGTGTGTCATTCAAAGCCATTGTTTCCTTGCTTATTTTTTAGTTAGATGATCTGTCCTTTGACCTAAGGGGTGTTAAATCCCCCTACTATTATTGTGTTATCATCCTTAATGTTTGTATAAATATTAACAATTGTTAGATCATCTTGTTAGTTTTTCCCTTTTATGATTATAGAATGCCTTTCCTTGTCTCTTTTTACAGTTTTTGTTTTAAAGTCTAGTTTATCTGATATAAGTATTGTTATTCCAGCTCTTTTGACATGCATTTGCATGATAAATGTTTCTCCACCCACTCAATTTCAATCCACAGGTGTCTTTAGGTCTAAAATGAGTTGCTTGTAGGTAGCAGACAGATGGGTTTTGTTTTTTTATCCATTGTGACACCCTATGTCTTTTGATTGGAGCATTTAGCCCATTCACATTCAAAGTAATTGAAAAGTAATGTATTTAGTGCCATTTTATTACTTGTTTTGTCATTGTTTCTGGATATTTTCTCTGATCCTTTCTTGTCTTTGTCACTTTTGGTCTCTCTTTTGTTCTCAGAGTCCCCATTAATATTTCTTGCAGGGCTGCTTTAGCGGTCACAAACTCTTTCAGTTTTTCTTTGGGAAACTCTTTATCTCTCCTTCTATTCTGAATGATGGGCTTGCTGCATAGAGTATTCTTGGTTGCAGATTTTTCCCATTCAGCACATTGAATATATCATGCCACTCCCTTCTGGTTTGCCAAGTATCTGTTGAGAAATCTTCAACTAGCCATATGGGTATTCCCTTGCATGTTAAGGACTTCTTTTGTCTTGCTGCTTTTACTTTTTTTTTCCTTATCCCTATATTTTGCAAATGTAATTACAATATGTCTTGGTATTGGCCTGCTTTTGTTGATTTTGATGGGAGTTTTCTGTGTCTCCTGGAACTGGATGTCTGTTTCCTTCCCCAGATTAGGGAAGTTTTCTGCTATTATATCTTAAAATAAATTGTCTGCCCCCCTTTCTCTCTCTTCTTCCAAGACTCCTATAATATGAATGTTATTATGTTTGATAGAGTCACAGAGTTCTCTAAGTCTATTCTTGTGTTGCATAAATCTTATTTTTCTCTTTTTTGTTCAGCTTCATTATTTTCCTTTTTTTGTCTTCTAGGTCACTAATTCATTCCTTGCTTCTTCTAGTATGCTTTCATTGCATCAAGCCTGTATCCAATCTCATTTATTGCATTCTTCATCTTCGATAGATTCTTTTTTAACTTTTTTATCTCTGTGATAAGGGTCTCCATGATGTTTTCTATACTTTTCTCAAGCCCAGTGAGTGTCCTAATGATTGTTGCTTTAAATTCTCCATCAGACATATTATTTATATTTGTTTCACTTAGATTTCTGGCTATGGCCTTATCTTGTTCTTTCATTTGGGATAAATCCCTCCATCTTGGCATTTTGTCTTTCTGCCTTCTTTTCCATATTACAAAAGCTGGTTATGTCTCCTGCCCCTGAAAGTAATGGTCTTATGAAGAAGAGGTCCTGTAGTGCCCAGGGCCTGGTGCTTCAAGGAGTTTCGCAAGTGTGTGCTCTGCTGCTGTGTTGTAGCTGCTCTATCCTTCAGACCAGTTGTCTTCAGAGACTCTCCGTGCCTACTCTGGGCAGTGTTTGGTCCCTGGCCTGAATGTGGTCAGTTTTATCTAGGTGGGCTCTTATCTGCTTGTGAAATGGAACCTAAAACCAGCTCCACCAGACTTGAGGCTCTGCAGAACTCTGGTTAGGAGATGTGGCATGGGCAGGGGTTTGTACTGGTCTTCTGGGGAAGGGGACTGCTGCTCTGGAAATGTGGCAGACTTGAATGGGAAGGGTAGTTCTCCTGGAGTGCAGGGGGGATTGAGCTTGGTGTCAGCAAGTTAGGCAGCCAGTGTTGGTGCTATGCTATTTCCCCTAGGAGGCTCTGTTTATGCTGAGGGGAGGAGAGGGAAATGGCACTGGCCAGCTCCTCTGTTCCCAGAGAGGTGTCTGTGAACACTTCTCTCACTCTCAGAGAAGTGGTCTAAGACAGGTGAATAATCTCCCCTCAGTGTGCCCCGAGCATTTTTCAGATCCTATTTCCATGCTGTCGGCCCCTATGTTGTTTCCCTGCCTTCTCTCCAGGAGCAGCACAGTGCCCTCCAGCCAAGCCTAAGTCCCACTGGCTGCAAGAACTCCTGAAATTCAGCCCCTCTTATTTTCCAAGCCAATGCTTTCAGGGAAATGTTCTCCTTGTGCATTCCCCTGTGTGCTCCTCTCTCTTTTGCCCTTCTCTGTAAGCATGGCTCCCCTGCTCTGTAGCATCCTGGATCCGTTTCTCCCCTAAACCATATCTGCACACTTCCTACATGTTTTGATGTGGCCTCTTCTCTCCCTTTAGTTGTGGAGTTTGTTCTGTCCGTCTTTAGGTCAATTTCTGGGGTTAGGATGATTTGATAGTTATCTAGTTGTGTTTGTGGGACAAGACAAGCCTAGGGTCCTCTTATTCTGCCACCACTTCCTCTCTTCTAAACACTACTTTAGGTACAAGACAAAACCTTACAACAGTACATTTCTCCTCTCTTGATACTTTATCTTAATTTTATCATACACAGTAATTCTACATACACTGTACTTCTAATAACATTATATTATTTTCCATTTAACCAGTCAATTATGATTTAAATAAATTTAAATAAGAAAAGTATTTTTTAGGGGTGTTTGGGTGGCTCAGTCATTAAGTGTCTGCCTTTGGCTCAGGTTATGATCCCAGGGTTCTGGGATCAAGTCCCACATCAGGCTCCCTACTTGGCAGGAAGCCTGCTTCTCCCTCTCCCATTCCCCCTGCTTGTGTTCCCGCTCTTGCTGTGTCTCTCTCTCTGTCAAATAAATAAATAAAATCTTTAAAAAAAAAGTATTTTTTTTATTCCAGTTTGTTACCATTTTCTGAGCTCTTTATATCTTTACTGATCCAGATTTTCATCTGGCATTATTTTCCTTCTGCTTGGAGGACTTCTGATAATATTTCTTGTAGTGAAGGACTGAAATTAATGAATTATCTCATCTTTTGTATCTCTGAAAAACATTTATCTCTTTTTCTTTCTGGAAAAATTTTTTTGTCAAGATTTAGAATTTTAGATTGACTTTTCTTTTCCCCTTTCAATACTTTAAAGATGTTGCACTGTTGCCTTCTGACTTTTATTATTTCAAGGAAAAGGTATGCTGTTATTATGTTTGTATTGTTGTGGAAAAATAAAAATCAGACCGGTAGGAGACCAAGTGACACTCAGAGAAGTAGGAGAACTTGGATTTATTTTATGCTGGTGGACCCAGATGAGCTCTTGCTCGAAATTCTGGGCCCTGAAGTCATAGGGCTTTTATAGGGGACTGCAGGCAGTCAGGTCCCAAGGACTATACTGACTGCTGGTAAGTGGGTTTAAACTGGGGGAGCAGAGGCTGCTTTAGGCTGAGACAGTGGAGAAGGGAACCTGCGGCAGGGAAACCTGTTTACAGAAGCAGAAAAGGCTGGTTATCTCTTGCTCCCAGCAAGGCTTCTGGTTATCTCTAGCTTATTGTTAGTAACTTTTTATCTTCTGGGGCCTCCTGGCCTGGGCCTGCTCTGGGTAATTTTCCTCTTCAGTATCTCAATATATAATGTATCTTTCATATCTGTCTGCTTTACATATTTTCTCTTTATCCTAACTTTAAGCTATTCATTTATGATGTGTTTTTATGTGATTTTCTTCTTTTGTTTGTGTGCCTAAATGTGTGTTTGTGTGTGTGTTTGAGGATCATTTGTTTCTTGTATATGTAGGTTTATAACTTTATCAGTTTTGAGAATTGTTGGGCATATTTTCTTATATATTTTAAGATTTTATTTCTTTATTTGAGAGAGTGAGCAAGAGAGACAGAGAGAGAGCACATAACGGGGAGGGACAGAGGGAGAGGGAGAAGCAGACTCCCCAGTAAGCAGGGATCCTGATGTGGAGCTCAATCCGTGGACTCTAGGATCATGACCTGAGCCAAAGGCAGATGCTTTAGCCAACTGAGCCACACAGGTGCCCTCTTAAATAATTTGCTGAAGACTCCTCTATCTTCTTGAATTCAGGACTCCAAATATACATATACCAACAGCTCACTGAAGCTCTGTTCATTTTTTTTCAGACTTTTTCTCTGTGTTTCATATTATTTACTCTTAATTCTATCCTTCAAGTTCACTAATCATGTCCTCTGTAGTGTATGATCTGCTGCTAATTCCAACCAGTGTAAGTTTCACCTCAAACAGTTTTCATCATTAATAGTATAAAATGAGTCTTTTTAAAAAAATCATCTATATTTCTAGCTGATATACTTACTTCTACCTTAGCTTAATTAATGAGGGAGCAGAAAGCTAGCTGAGGGGAAAGCACACGCTGATACCCAACAACCGCCCCCACCTCTTGGGATTTGTGTGACAGTCTTCCAGGAAGCTCCCAACTATTTTAATGTTAATGCCTTACTAGAGGGAAAAACAGCCTTAACTTAACCCAATGGCAAGGCCTCCAGTATCTTGTGAGTATTCTTTAACATATGAAAATCCTTTTGAAACCTCCCTTTTCCTTACCTCCTTTAACTCCCAAGTATATAATCAGCCACCTCTCACAACCCTGGGGCAGCCACTCTTTCTGCCCATGGGTCCTGTCTCCATGCTCTAAAAAACCACCTTTTTGCACCAAAGAAAGTTAAAGAATTCTTTCTTGGTTGTAGGCTCCAGACCCCACCCCACCAAACCTCACCTATATTCCAAAACCACATCATAATGAATATACAGAATTATAATAACTGCTCTAATTTTCTGACCTACTAATTCTATCAATTATGTCATTACTAGGTCTGTTGCAACTGATTGGTTTTTTATTCCCCTCATGATAGGTTTCCTGTTTTCCACTTTGTATGCTTAGTAATTTCTTTTATTGGATTTGAGTGAAACTTTCTAAATTCTACTGTTAGATGTTGAATATTTTTATAATTGCATAAATATTCTTGAGCTTTATTCTTAGACATAATAAAGTTACTTGGAAGCAGTTTTTAGATCTTGCTTTTAAGTTTTTCAGGTGGGACTAAATCAGTTTAGTCTAGGGTTAATGTCCTCAACTACTGAGGCAAAATCTGAGGTATAAATTATAAGGTTTTGTACTCTAGCTAGTAGAAACATCTAGTTTAGTTCTTAATAGTTTCTCCTCATGCATGCACTGATTAGTTCTCAGTTTAAGACATGAGAGTCAACCTCTGCAGATCTCTGAAAAATGCTCCCTTTGCCATTTTCTCCACTTTGGTACTCTGCTTTGAGCACTTCAGCTACTATAACCTCCTTGATCTCTTTTTCCTCAACTAAAGGAGACCACTGACCCCTGCCTAAGTTCCCTCCCCTGGTGCTATGGCTTGGAATCTCTCCCTGTAATAAGGTAGACAATTGAAAAGTCTTACTTATTACTTTCTCATCTTTTAGAGACCACTGTCTTTCATTGCCTCATGCCCAACATCTTCACATTTGCTATTTTATATATTCTATTTGGACTTTTATTTGTTTGAAGTGGAAGAGTAAATCTGGAAGCTATCCATCTTGACTGGAAATAAGAATAATAAATGTGATTTTTTTTTCAGATTGTACAATGCCATGCTTTAACATTTGGAAATCTGCATAAACCTTCAAACCAATGTTTTCCCAATGACTAAAGCATCGTGTTTCAAAACTATGCATAAGTAAAATATCCATTCAAATTTCAAGATAGCCCAATTGATTTTATGCAGCAGAGTATGAAATATTAATTCATACAGTATTATATTTTACATTCAAAGAAAAATATCCAAAATTATCTGGAGACAATTAAAATGTTTTTCTCTTTTCCAACAACACATTCATGGAAGACCAGATTTTTTTATATATACTTCAATTAAAATAGTATATATAGCAATAGCTTAAAATGTCAAAAGTATAAAATGTTAACAAGAGTACAAAATGCAACTTTTCTTCTTATTTTTTGTTTGTTCATGTTGGAAAATAGAGTTCATTTTTCCTAAAAGTAGGTTATTTAGATTAACATGTAAGGAGTTTAGCCTTCTTTTAAGTACATTAATAAATATACATGATTTTAGAATTTCTTGGTTTTAATCTCTTAATAAGGAGAATATAAATAGATATCATCTATGTAAACAAAAACTCTTTAAAATCTGTAATAGTTTTTAAGAATGTAAAGAGTCTTGGGGAGGAGCAAGATGGCAGAGGAGTAGGAGACCTAAATTTTGTCTCGTCCCAGTAATTCAGCTAGTTATCAAACCATTCACAACACCTACAAACTCAACAGGAGATCAAAGAAAAGAATAACAGCAATTCTATGAACAGAAAAGCCACCACTTTCTGGAAAGTAGGACATGCGCAGAAGTGAATCCAAGGCGATATACAGGAAGATAGACCATCCGCTGCTACCAGCAAGTGATAGAGCACAAAATCAGAAATTTTAGAAGTCGGCTCTGCTGAGGGACGTCGCTCCAGAGGCTAAGTGGGGAGTGGAACCCTCAATGAGACAGTGTGGTCTCAGGACCCTCAGGGTCACAGAAAGACTGGGTGTGCCTAAGTGCATCAGAGCTCCCAGGTATCGGAGTGGAGAAGCCAGCTGCAGAGACGGAGCTGAGGAGTGGGTTCTCAGCTCAGGGTTGCCATAAACTGTGATCCGTGGCACAGTAGGGCCATTGGCTCTTCCAGCAGGGCAGGGACCCAACAGGCAGCAGATCCAGGGAGATTCCCCTTTTTTCCTCCTGAATCTGCTGGGTTTGGAGACTCTAAATGGGGTCATGTGTCAGAGATAGAAACACTTAGTCACAGGCCTGGTGAGCATGGAGTGCAGCCAGAGACCAGGGAGATAGGAGGGATTGACTGCTTTTCTCTGAGGGCACACTGAGGAGTTGGCACCCTGAGCTCTCGGCTCCTCTGGGACCAGAAATTGGAACGCCACCATTTTCATTCTCATCCTATAAAGGTGTATGGAAAGCTTTCAGGGAACAAAAGCTACCGAGAGCAAACCCCAGCAGATTACTTAGCCCAGACCTGGCAAGGGCGGGGCAATTCTGCCTCCAGCAAAGACATTTGAGAACCACTGCAACAGGCCCCTCCCCCAGAAGATCAGCAAGAACAGCCAGCCAAGACCAAGTTTACCAATCAATGAGAATAGCAAAACCCCAGGTCTAGGGGAACACAACACAGAATTCATGGCTTTTTTCCCATGATTCTTTAGTCTTTCAAAGTTAATTTTTTAATTTTCTTTTTCTTTTTCTTTTTTTTAATTTTTCTTTTTCCCTTTTCAACCAACATCTTATCAATCACTTTTTTTAAAAAATCTTTTTTATTTTTCATTTTTAGGGTCATATTCCACCCCTTCATAGTAGTTAACCTTATTTTTGGTATCTATATATAAGTTTTTCTTTCTTTAAAATTTTGGAATACAGTTTCTTCTAACAGACCAAAATATACCCTAAATCTTTAGTGTATGGTGTTGTTCTAGTCTCTTGCCTGATCACATTCTCTCTCTTTTTTAAAATTTTTTCATTCTTTTTTCAACCAACTTCTTATCAATTCCTTTTTTAAAATCTTTTTTAATTTTCATCTTTATAGTCATATTTCATCCCTTCATTGTATTTACCCTTATTTTAGTATATATATAAGTTTTTCATTCTTTAAAATTTTGGGGGGCAATTTCTTCTAACAAATCAATATACACCCAAATCTAGTGTGTGGTTCTGTTCTATTCACCAGCCTGACCATATTCTTTTTTTTTATTTCCCTTCTCCCCCCACCCCCACCCCAGTTTCAGGTCTCTTCTTTTTTTTTTTTCCTAATATTTATTTTTTTTCACCTGCAAACTGTAGCAAGACATGATCAGTTTTATTATGCAGATAGGTATCCCTCTACATTTTTAAAGAATTTAGGTATGTATAAATAGAAGAGCTCTTTAGAAAGGAAAAATTCAAGAATGAATAAAACCTTCCAATTTTGACTTTGTAACTTTCCAGTAGCAATGGTTAAAATGATTTTAGGTCATTCATTCCAAGATATATGACAGCACCTTAAAAGTGGCTGATCTATTTCCCCAGTAACATTTCTCACATAACAATGTGTTAAAGTTACAAATACTGATATGCACAAATAGCTAATTTCTAAGAAAAATATGTACAGTACTGCAGCATAATGAATGTGGTATCTGCAATAACTTAATATTAGCCAATTTTTAATATAAATGATACCGCTACCTTTTTCTGCCAATTCACAGGTTAAAAGTTGTTACCGGAGCCCTCTGTTTTGCACATATTACCTGGTGTTTAATACACAATGCAGGCTTTTTAATGACTTCTCTTGTGTTTAAAGCTAAGATCAGTGAAACAAGACAACAGTGCAAGAGGCGGAGAGATGTTATGTGACCATGTAAAAGTTCGTTCCAGTAAAGTGTCTATATAAGGCTATAAGAAAGGATTGGCTGATGAGCTTCCTGTTGGAAACTGTCCTGTTGATTGAACCAGTCATAAAAGGATTACTAGATACTCCAGCGGCTGCAACTTGACCAAAAGGGGTTACCACTGGCTTTGTTTGTCCAAATGCTGCAAAACCTGCACCATTGGGCTGTTGAGAAAAAGCTGTCTGTTGAGGGAAAGCTGCTTGGGCTGGGAAGGCAGGCTGCTGGAAGCTGCCGCTGAAGCTGGTGGGAAGACTATAGGAAGCACGAGTCCCGAAGCCCGCGGGCATGCTCATGCAGGTGGTGCCAAAGGTCGCGGCTGTTGCTCCTCTGGCATTGGTCTGAAATGGACTTGTAGAAGATGCCACAGAAGGACCAACAGCAGCAACAAATGGATTTGTGGAAGGCGTAGCTCCAAATGGAGCAGGCACACTTGAAGAAGCAGGCTGTGTCTGTGCCGAAGCACCCACTGGCACTGTTCCAAAAACACTGCTGCTAGCATTATTTGTGGAAGTATATGCGTTACTGGAAGTGGCTGCAGAGCTGAAAACGCTGTCTAGTTCTGCCAGGGCTGCATATTTGTCTGAGGATGCACTTGACTGACTGGGAACTGAAACCACAGAACCAACGGGAGCTTTACCTGCGGTCCCAAAGCCACTCCCCTGATCACCACCTTGCCCAGCACTGAAGATATTGTCTAAATTAGCAAGTGCTGCATATTTGTCTGTAGTCTGTAGACCAGCTTTGTTCGTTGAAACTTTACTAATAGCTGATGCTGTTTGATGACTCTGGGAAGTATTGAAGGTTCCAAAATTAGCACTGGAGGATTTGGGGAAGTTATCAAAATGAGCAAAATTAGCATTTACTGATCCAGCACTTCCACCTGTAGTTTGGGGCTGAAAAGGAGAGTGACTCGCTGTGGGGAAACCTCCAAAATTACTCGAACCACTACACTGTCCAAATGCATCAAAGTTTGCAAAATCTGCATTTGCAGAATTCTGAGCTGCATGACTGTTGAAATGTGCAAAGTTAGCAAAATTGGCTGTAGCTGTTGATTGAGGTGCTGGGGCAGCAAAGATGTCTGAGCCAAGATCACTTAAAAGGTCAAACTGCTTCTTTTCCTGCTGCTGCCCTTGAGAGCGACCTACAACTGGAGACTGACTAGGTGTGCCCTTATTAAATGCAGTGCCGGTGCTGAATCTCCTAAAAGAGACTTCAGTGGTTTGACCTCAGGTGTGCTGCTTGTGCTACTGGCAGAGGACCCTGAAATAGATGCATGAACTGATGCCACCACTTTGGCTTGTTCTGGAGGGATGTACCATCTTTTCTTTTCATAATTTTCTTGTAGGAACTCTTTCACTTTCTGTGGATCTCTGAAGTCTGGAATTGCTGAAGATCTATCATCAAATAATCCTAGCCAAATCTGTTTACTGACTTCATTTCCATGTTTTTGCAGGAATTCAATTTCCTGTTGTGTGAATGTTGTCATGGAGTTAGATTTCACCCTATGTGGTGGATTTAACCCTCTCAGGCTGCCGGAGCAGGAGGTACAGACGAAGGAGCCGATCGTCGTGTTCACGTAGGTGGGGCTGCACTAGTCGCAGTCGAAACACTTTCGGTTGTGCGGGAGACCCGTCATGTCTCGCAGCATCTTCAGGTGCTTCTCCTCTGCTTCCGCTTGGCACAGGCCGCCATGGCCACAGCGCCGGGGGAGGAGGCCGGCAGGGCCGGGAGCCAGAGCTGGGCGGCGCGGCACCTGGGGGCCCGTGATTCCACTGGCCGCCCTGGCGCCGGCCACCGCCCTCCGTAAGCCTGAGCCGCGCCAGACATGGCCGCCTCGGCTGGACTCGACTTCGCTGGTCCAAGGCAGACGCTGCAGAGCACGGGCTGACGGGTCACACCAACCGGCCGACTGGGACAACCTACGCTGCCTCCACCATCATCACCACCTTCCCCACGCTCAGGTCTCTTCTGAATTGTTTATTGTATATTTAGAATTTTGTTATCTCATTCATCTATTCTCATCTG
The DNA here is from genome assembly GCF_003265705.2 of Callorhinus ursinus. NCBI lineage: Eukaryota > Metazoa > Chordata > Mammalia > Carnivora > Otariidae > Callorhinus > Callorhinus ursinus. Next base: position 36,290,106 of record NW_027397081.1, read on the forward strand.
GACAAAATAAAAAGATGGAAAAAAATCACCTCAAAAAAAAAAAAGAACAAGAGGCAGTACCGACTGCCAGGGACCTAAAAAATACGGACATTAGGAAGATGTCAGAACTAGAGTTCAGAATGACGATTTTAAAGATACTAGCTGGGCGTGAAAAAAGCATGGAAGATACTAGAGAATCCCTTTCTGGAGAAATAAAAGAACTAAAATCTAACCAGTCAAAATCAAAAAGGCTATTAATGAGGGGCAATCAAAAATGGAGCCTCTAGGATAAATGAGGTAGAAGAGAGAATTAGTGATATAGAAAACCAAATGATGAAAAATAAAGAAGCTCAGAAAAAGAGATAAACAACTACTGGATCATGAGGGCAGAATTCGAGAAATAAGTGATACCATAAGATGAAACAATATTAAAATAATTGGGATCCCAGAAGAAAGAGAGAGAGGGGCAGAAGGTATATTGGAGCAAATTATAGCAGAGAACTTCCCGAATTTGGGGAAGGAAACAGGCTTCAAAATCCAGGAGGCACAGAGAACTCGCCTTAAAAAATCAATAAAAATAGGTCAACACCCCGACATCTAATAGTAAAACTTATGAGTCTCAGAGACAAAGAGAAAACCCTGAAAGCAGCTCGGGACAAAAGGTCTATAACCTACAATGGTAGAAACATTAGATTGGCAGCAGACGTATCCACAGAGACCTGGCAGGCCAGAAAGGACTGGCATGATATATTCTGAGCACTAAATGAGAAAAATATGCAGCTAAGAATACTATATCCAGCTAGGCTGTCATTGAAAATAGAAGGAGAGATAAAAATCTTCCAGGACAAACAAAAACTAAAGGAATTTGCAAACACGAGCCAGCCCTACAAGAAATACTGAAAGGGGTCCTCAAAGCAAAGAAAGAGCCTAAAAGTAACATAGACCAGAAAGGAACACAGACAATATGCAGTAACAGTCACAGGCAATACAATGGCACTAAATTCATATCTTTCAATAGTTACCCAGAATGTAAATGGACTAAATGCCCCAATCAAAAGACACAGGCTATCAGATTGGATAAAAAAACAAGACCCATCGATATGCTGTCTGCAAGAGACTCATTTTAGATGCAAAGAAACCTCCAGATTGAAAGTGAGGGGGTGGAAAACCATTCATCATGCTAATGGACAACGAAAGAAAGCTGGGATGGCAATCCTTATATCAGACATATTAGATTTTAACCGAAGACTATAATAAGAGATGAGGAAGGACACTACATCATACTTAAAAGGTCTATCCAACAAGAAGATCTAACAATTGTAAATATCTATGCCCCTAACATAGGAGCAACCAATTATATAAGCCAATTAATAACAAAATCAAAGAAACATATCGACAACAATAAAATAATAGTAAGGGACTTTAACACCCCTTCACTAAAATGGATAGAACATCTAAGCAAAAGGTCAACAAGGAAATAAAGGCTTTAAATGGCACACTGGACCAGATAAACTTCAAAGACATATTCAGAACATTCCATCCCAAAGTAACACAATACACATTCTTCTCTAGTGCCCATGGAACATTCTCCAGAATAGATCACATCCTAGGTCACAAATCAGGTCTCAACCAGTCCCAAAAGATTGGGATCATTCCCTGCATATTTTTGGACCACAATGCTTTGACACTAGAACTCAATCACAAGAGGAAAGTCAGAAAGAACTCAAATCCATGGAGGCTAAAGAACATCCTACTAAAGAATGAATGGATCAACCAGGAAATTAAAGAAGAATTTAAAAAATTCATGGAAACCAATGAACATGAAAACACAACTGTTCAAAATCTTTGGGATGCAGCAAAGGCAGTCCTAAGAGGAAAGTACATAGTACTACAAGCCATTCTTAAGAAACAAGAAAGGTCTCAAATACAAAATCTAACCCTACACCTGAGAAGCTGGAGAAAGGACAGCAAATAAATCCTAAACCCAGCAAAAGAAAAATAATAAAGATCTGAGCAGAAATCAATGCAATAGAAACCAAAAGAACAGTAGAACAGATCAACGAAACTAAGAGCTGGTTCTTTGAAAGGTTTAATAAGATTGATAAACCCCTGGCAGGACTTATCAAAAAAAAGAGAAAGGACCCAAAAAATTAAATCATGAATGAAAGAGGAGAGATCACAACCAACACCAAAGAAATACAAATTATAAGAACATATTATGAGTAACTATATGCCAGCAAATTAGATAATCTGGAAGAAATGGATGCATTCCTAGAGATGTATCAACTACCAAAACTGAACCAGGAAGAAACAGAAAACCTGAACAGACCTGTAACCACTAAGGAAGTTGAAGCCATAATCAGTAATCTCCCAACAAACAAGAGCCCAGGGCCAGAGGGCTTCCCAGGGGAATTCTACCAAACATTTAAAGAAGAATTAATGCCTATTCCCCTGAAACTATTCCAAAAAATAGAAATGGAAGGACACCTTCCAAACTCATTTTATGAGGCCACCATTACTTTGATCCCAAAACCAGACAAAGACCCCATCAAAAAAGAGAATTACAGACCAATATCCCTGATGAACACGGATGCAAAAACTCTCACCAAAATACTAGCCAATAGGATCCAACAGTACATTAAAAGGATTATTCACCATGACCCAGTGGGATTTATTCCTGGGCTGCAAGTTTGCTTCAACATCTGCAAATCAATCAATGTGATACAACACATTAATAAAAGAAAGAACAAGAATCATATGATCCTCTCAAAAGATGCAGAAAAAGCATTTGACAAAGTACAGCATCCTTTCTTGATCAAAACTCTTCACTGAGTAGGGATAGAGGTACATACCTCAATATCATAAAAGCCATGTATGAAAAACCCACAGCGAATATCATACTCAATGGGGGAAAAAACTGAGAGCTTTCCCCCTAAGATCAGGAACACGGCAGGGATGTCCACTATCACCACTGCTTCTCAACAGCATTAGAAGTCCTAGCCACAGCAATCAGACAACAAAAAGAAATAAAACGCATCCGAATTGGCAAGAAGAAGTCAAAGTCTCACTTTTTGCAGATGATATGATACTTTATGTGGAAAAACCAAAAAACTCCAACCCAAAACTGCTAGAACTCATACAGGAATTCAGTCAAGTGGCAGGATATAAAATCAATGCACAGAAATCAGTGGCATTTCTATACACCAACAAGACAGAAGAAAGAGAAATTAAGGAGTCAATCCCATTTACAATGGCACCCCAAACTATAAGATATCTAGGAATAAATCTAACCAAAGAGGCAAAGAATCAATACTCAGGAAATTATAGAATACTCATGAAAGAAATTGAGGAAAACACAAAGAAATGGAAAAACGTCCCATGCTCATGGATTGGAAGAACACATATTGTGAAGATGTCAATGCTACCTAGAGCAATCTACACATTCAATGTCATCCCCATCCAAATACCATCCACTTTTTTCAAAGAAATGGAACAAATAATCCTAAAATTTGTATGGAACCAGAAAAGACCCCGAATAGCCAGAGGAATGTTGAAAAAGAAAAGCAAAGCTGGCGGCATCACAATTCCGGACTTCCGGCTCTATTACAAGGCTGTCATCATCAAGATAGTATGGTACTGGCACAAAAACAGACACATAGATCAATGGAACAGAATCGAGAGCCCAGAAATGGACCCTCAACTCTATGGTCAACTCATCTTTGACAAAGCAGGAAAGAATGTCCAATAGAAAAAGACAGTCTTCAACAAATGGTGTTGGGAAAATTGGACAGCCACATGCCAAAGAATGAAACTGGACCATTTCCTTACACCACCCGCAAAAACAGACTCCAAATGGATGAAAGACCTAAACGTGAGACAAGAATCCATCAAAATCCTTGAGGAGAACATAGGCAGCAACCGCTTCGACCTCAGCCGCAGCAACTTCTTCCTAGAAACATTGCCAAAGGCAAGGGAAGCAAGGTCAAAAATGAACTATTGGGATTTCATCAAGATAAAAAGCTTTTGCACAGCAAAAGATACAGTCCGCAAAACCAAAAGACAGCCGAAAGAATGGGAGAAAATATTTTCAAATGACATATCAGATAAAGGGCTAGTATCCAAAATCTATAAAGAACTTATCAAACTCAACACCCAAAGATCAAATAATCCAATCAAGAAATGGGCAGAAGACATGAACAGACATTTTTCCAAAGAAGACATCCAAATGGCCAACAGACACATGAAAAAGTGCTCAACATCGCTTGGCATCAGGGAAATCCAAATCAAAACCTCAATGAGATACCACCTCACACCCGTCAGAATGGCTAAAATAACAAGTCAAGAAACGACAGATGTTGGCGGGGATGTGGAGAAAGGGGAACCCTCCTACACTGTTGGTGGGAATGCAAGCTGGTGCAGCCACTCTGGAAAACAGTATGGAGGTTCCTCAAAAAGTTGAAAATAGAGCCACCATACGACCCAGCAATTGCACTACTCGGTATTTACCCCAAAGATAAAAATGTAGGGATCGGAAGGGGCACATGCACCCCAATGTTTATAGCAGCAATGTCCACCCTATGGAAAGAGCCCAGATGTCCATCAACAGATAAATGGATAAAGAAGCTGTAGTATATATATATGTATACAGTGGATATTATGCAACTATCAAAAAAATGAAATTTTACCATTTGCAACAACGTGGATGGAACTAGAGGGTATTATGCTAAGCAATATAAGTCAATCAGAGAAAGACAAGTATCATATGATCTCAGTGATATGAAGAATTTGAGAAACAAGACAGAGGGTCATAGGGGAAGGGAAGGGAAAATGAAACAAGATGAAACCAGAGAGGGAGACAAACCATAAGAGACTCAATCTCAGGAAAAAAACAGAGTTGCTGGAGTGGTGGGGGGTGGGAGGGATGGGGTGGCTAGGTGATGGACGTTAGGGAGGATATATGCTATGGCGAGCGCTGTGAATTGTGTAAGACTGATTAATCATAGACCTGTACCCCTGAAACAAATAATACATTATATGTTTAAAAAATTAAAAAAAAAAAAAGAATGTAAAGAGGTTTGAGATCTCAAAGTTTGAGGATTGTTACTTCAGAAAACTGAGAGCTTCTTAATCTTTTCCCTAATGCTATTAAGAGAAACAGGCAGCTTATCTTCTGGTGGCCTATTTCCTTCTAAGAATCTGATAAGACAGTATGTCTGTGTATATAATAGAATGGGGTGGGGAATCATGTCAAGAGGTAATCATTCAATTACCTATGTGACTAAGAAAGGCAAAATTTAGTAATATTATATATAAACATAGATCTAGCCAAGGTACATTACCAGTTATCTTTGTTTTATGGTACATTTTGAGTCAAAACAATTACTATCTGAAATCTGACTGTAACAGTATTACTTTGTTCTACTGTTTTTTTTTAAAGATTTTATTAATTTATTTGAGAGAGAGAATGAGATAGAGAGAGAGCATGAGAGGGGAGAGGGTCAGAGGGAGCAGACTCCCTGCTGAGCAGGGAGCCCGATGCGGGACTCGATCCTGGGACTCCAGGTTCATGACCTGTGCCGAAGGCAGTCGCTTAACCAACTGAGCCACCCAGGCGCCCTGTTCTACTGTTATCTAAGAGTGAGAAAAAAATAACTTTCAGAAGATGAAAAAATCTTTAAGTATGTTCACACTCGCTTCCACTTTGTCTTTGTTTCCTAAAACTATGTTAGAGTATCACAAGCAGAAATACCTTCAGAATAAACTTTCTATTCAATGGATTTAAAAAGTATTTTTATGGTTGTAGGAATGCCAAGGTGAATCCCTGCATACAAGGAGCTCAAAATCTCAGAGACTTACAGAAAGTGATATAAAGAGAAACATAAGATATTGCATGGAATTATGGTATAGAAAAGCAGGAAGGTTTTAAATTTAATCATAACAAACATGCCAGGAATAGATCCTCATTTAATCACTGTCTTTAGGTCTTAGTGCTAGAACAAGAAATTCTATCTTTTCATGACTTTAAAGAGTTATACACAATAAGAGTGTTGAAAATTGGCCTATTGGAAGGTGACCTCCTTTAGTTTTTAAGAAAGTTAAAAATCTAGGAAACAGTTCCATCTTTCAATTTAAATATTGTTCTCTGCTTCTGAAAATGTTGCTTAAAATGTTTTATACCAAATCAACAATAATATTTAAATGAAATCTGAGCTATTTAAGAAAAAGAATAAAACTATTCAGGAAGCAAAATGTTATTTTCACTTTCAATCACAGTTCAGTTCAGAATATTTATTCTACTGGTTAGCTAATCAGGAAGAAAAGCAAGTGTACCTGTCATCAAAGCCAAGAGAACGAGTTCTGTGTTTTATTGTTTTGTCAGTTTCTCTGGATTTAAAATAGAAAGAATGTCATTGTACTTTTAGGGCTATCTTTAGCTCATTGAAATGACATTACTTTTCTTCTAAAGAAATAGCATTCATCAGGTAATTCTCATGGGAACCTTAACGACATAAGAAAGTGTTTATTTTTTCTCTTCACCTTGAAAGTTGGAAATATGTTCCATCTCATCCTCTAGTCTATTAGGATTATGAGTGGCATTAACCTTTTGTTTATTTTATTTGTATATTGTAGGGCATAAGCAGCAGGTTTTCTTACAATTATGCAACCATTTTTATTATGAATATACTATAGATTTTGTTTGCACTGGATATATTTGTGTTTAAGTGATTCTTTAGCTTGGGTGCTGAAGATTTCAATCTCTAATTATGAAATATCATTTGAGAAATTAGTATTATTTTTTTAATATTAAATATTCTCAGGGTTCTATACTTTATATACAGAGCCAGGTCTTAGTCACTTAATAGTTTTATTCTAAAATGATATCTTATATGTATAATCTGATGAAACACACCTATATGGGCGCCTGGGTGGCTCAGTTGGTTAAGTGCCTGCCTTCAACTCAGGTCATGATCCCAGGGTCCTGGGATCGAGCTCCAGGTTGGGCTCCCTGCTCAGCAGGGAGTCTGCTTCTGACTTTCCCTCTGCCCCTCATGCTGGCTCTCTCTCTCTCTCTCAAATAAATAAAATCTTTTTTAAAAAAAGAAACATACCCTATATATTTACTGGTCTTATTTTAGTGTAATATTCTACATTTGTTTGTTTCTAATTTTAAAAAAATCATAGAGGTGTAGGCCCTGCAAATTAACAAAACTACCTTGAAATTTATATTATACAGGAAAGATGTTCTTAATTTACATAAAAAGTGGTTCAATAACATGAAATGAGAAAAATATTCTAGACCTGATAGAGATGGAAAAAGTAGATAACCAGAATTTACAAGGACTGCCTAGATTGAAAATTTCCATCATAGAATCACAAAATGTTAAACCAGGAATGGACCTTAGAGAGTATGCATTCCAATTCTTGTGTTTCACAAATGAAGTAATTAAGGTTCAGAAAAAATAAAACACTTCTTCAATCACATATAGCTAATCCTCAGTAGGGTGGATACTAGAATCCTACACAAATTCTACGCAAATTTTTGCTGCTTAGTAACCTAATTGGACAATTCAGATAAGAAAACTGATTTCACTTTAAGTAAAAAAAAAAGAAAAGATATATAGACGGCATTTAGAGAAGTTTCCTTAAACAAAACTCTTAATGAGCCATGGGGTGGAGTGCAGTATAGAATTCAATGTATAATCAAAGTGGAGGCTTACAGTCAGAAGTTGTCTAAATTAAAGAGGTTACCATTGCTAAAGCCAAATTCCGAAGCATCATTGTCACCTTAATATATTGAAATCAGCCTTTCTTTTTCTCATTGATGAGTAAATTTAATCAGAAATATTAAAATGGCATGTTGCATGTTGCACTCAATCACCTGATAGCATTTAAAAAAAGGGGGGGGGAATGAGTAGGAATTAAGTGTACTATAAATGAAAAATTGTACTTAAAATCACTGAATAGAAGCCATTCTCTATACCAGTATTAAAGGTTGCCATTGAAACATTGAAACAGTAATTCTACAGTGAGCATTAGTGTAGGAAGAAAAGCAGAGAACTTTCCTTTTTTTTTTTTTTTAATGAAATGAAAATAGTCACTCCCAACAGAAAAAGTGGGGGCGCCTGGGTGGCTCAGTTGGTTAAGCGACTGCCTTCGGCTCAGGTCATGATCCTGGAGTCCCGGGATCGAGTCCCGCATCGGGCTCCCTGCTCAGCGGGGAGTCTGCTTCTCCCTCTGACCCTCTTCCCTCTCGTGCTCTCTATCTCTCATTCTCTCTCTCTCTCAAATAAATAAATAAAATCTTTAAAAAAAAAAAAAAGAAAAGAAAAAGTGAAGGGATTTCCAAGAAAAACAACCATGGCCTTCTTGAGAAGGGGCAGTTGTCTCATCTGATCTTCTGTGTTAAATAACTTTATACACTGTCAACACCCAAATTGCTATTTCTCGACCAGACTCTTCCCAGAAAAATAAATCAAACCACAAATTCATTCTCTGCAATTGGATCTCCAGCGTTGCAAACTTATCATGTCCAAAACCGAACTTATTTCCACATATTCCCACAAAACTTCCACAATCTTCCCCCATCATGGTAAATATCACTCTTTTCTTCCAGTTTCTCCAATAAAAGTTATGAGAGTCATTTTGACTTTTTTTTTTAATTCTACATCCAATCTATCAGAAAATTCTAACAATTCTGCCTTCAAAATTCAATCAGAATTCGTTTATTTCCCTTCATCTTCTCTCCAACACTACTTCCTTGTTCTTTTAAACCTCATCAATACTTGCCAAGATTATTGAAATAGGTTCCTAATTATACATCCTGTCTTTGCAATCACCCCTCTTTGAGCCTTTTTTTCCCCTGACAGTAGCTAAAATAATTCATTTAAAAAGATAACTTTATCAATGTCACTTCTCAAAACTCTACACAGCTTTCCCATCTCACTAAGGGTATAATCCAAAGTCCTTACAGTGGTTAAATGACCTATAGCTGAAACTGCACCTTCCCTGACACAGCACTCCCCACATTTTACCTTTCTGAACCTTTCTCCTTCCACCTTTTCTTTACTTTTCTCACTTCTTCCTTATTCGTTGTTCCTTGTATGTGCCACAAATTGCTTCCACCTCAGTTCCTTTGCATTTGCTTGTTCTTATGTCTTGATCATCTCTTTCTCTTTATCTCTCTCTCTCTTTTCTTTTCACTTTCTTCCAGTTTCTGCTCACAAGTCTCTTTGGTACTGGGGCTATTACCTATACATATAAAATAACAACACTAGACCCTTGGTACTCTCTATCGCTCTTATTTTTTTCTTTGCCTTTATCACTATATGATTGATGGATGGTTGGATGGATGGATGGATGGATGGATGGATTTTTCCCAATTAGAATATAGCTCCATTGGGGCACCTGGGGGGCTCAGTTGGTTAAGCATCTGCCTTTGGCTCAGGTCATGATCTCGGGGTCCTGGGGTTGAGCTCCATGTTGGGCTCCCTGCTCAGCAGTGAGTCTGTTTCTTCCTCTTCCTCTGCCCCTCTGCCTGTTTGTGTTTGCTTTCTCTCTCAAATAAATAAAACTTAAAAAAAGAAAAAGAGGGGCACCTGGGTGGCTCGGTCATTGAGTATCTGCCTTCGGCTCAGGTCATGGTCCCAGGATCCTGGGATCAAGCCCCACATCGGGCTCCCTGCTCAGCAGGAGGCCTGCTTCTCCCTCTCCCACTCCCCCTGCTTGTGTTCCCTCTCTCGCTGTGTCTCTCTCTGTCAAATAAATAAATAAAATCTTTAAAAAAAGAAAAGAAAAGAAAAAGAATATAGCTCCATGAAGACAGGGCTATATCTGTCTTATATACTCTCATTTTTAAGGTTGCCAGATAAAGTATAGGACCCTTAGTCAAACTTTAATTTCAGATGATGTCAAATAATCTTTAATATAAATATGTTCCCAATATTGCATACTTCTACTAATAAATTATTTGTGTTCATCTGAAATGCAAATTCAACTGAGCATCGTATTTGCTAAATCTGGCAAACCCACCTATAATTCCAGGGATGAAGCAGTGACTGACATAAAGTAAGTACTCAGTAAATACTTGTTGAGTGAATAAACCTAATAAATTATGTTACCAGCAATTTTGAGTACCATTAGAGTATTCCTAGGAGAAACTAAGTATACCCCCCAAGGAATTAGATGAGCATGTGAATTAAAAACCTGATGCCTACTTCTAGTCTAGAGAAGTCTAAAGACCAAAAAAGTGGTTGAAGATGAAGAATCTGCATAATGAATCTCCATGATGAAGAGAAAAAATTAGTAGTCAAATAAGGTATACTCCCTCCTTTCTCTCAGGACAAGCAAGAAATTCTCATGGGGAGCTAGACTGGCTCATATAAACTTGAAGGTATCTTAGCCAAAAGGGTTGTCTACTATGGTAAGAGGATCACAGTAATAGAAGTCTATGGGTGGGCCACTAAGGAAGGGTTATGAGAAGCAATCAGAGCAAGGCACTTGTCAGAGAGAGCAATACAGGAACTTTGAAAGTCACATGCTTCCCATGAAAGAGGAAGCATCTAAAAGTGGGCCATGACAGTGGGCAGTTATGTCTGGATTATGACAATATCACTCATTTAAACATTGTCTTTATCTAAACTTTTTGACCCTATGTCATATCTAGAGGACGGGAAGCAAAACAGAGTGGATATCAAGGAAGACATAAAGAAGAGATCACACCTTTATTTCCATGTTATAAGTTCCTGAACTATAAGCCAAAGTACAGCTAAAAGGAGAAAAAAATACTTTGAAATGACATAAAACTAAAATTGTAAATAAAATTGTACTTCTGAATGTGAAATTTCATCATAATTTCCAATATGATGAGATCATTGTTATATAACAATATTATTAAATGAGTCTATTGTTATGACTAAAGGTGACTGAAAACATGAAATTTGTCAAATTTTACTATATGGATAAGTAAGTGAGAATACGATTTTAGGAAAAAAATGAAGTCATTTCTTATGTTTCATTGAATTCAGTATATTCAGTATTAGTTAATAACTTTGGTACTCATGTGGAAAACCAAAAGGAAAGTGAAAGCCAAGGTAATGAAGATTGAAAAAATATATGGAGGGTGCCTGGGTGGTTCAGATGGTTAACCGTCTGCCTTCAGCTCAAGTCATGATCCCAGGGTCCTGGGATCGAGTCCTGCATCGGGCTCCCTGCTCCTTGGGAGCCTGCTTCTCCCTCTGCCTCTCTCGCTCTCTCTGCTTCTCATGAATAAAAAAAAAAAAAAAAAAAGAAAAAATATATGGAAAAGAACTTGAAATGAACATATCTGTTTGTTCAAGGAAGTTTAGCTGTAATTCACACATCACATATCCTTACTAGAGTATAAGATGCACAAAACACCACATTAACATTTAGGAAGTCTAAATATAATTATAATACAGATTAACTGTTCTCACAGTTAAATGACAGAAAAGTGTAATAATTATAGTTTAAGGGAGCAACGGATGAGATGTCATAAAGATATATGTGGTTAATTGCTGGATGACTTGCACAACAATGAGTAGTTCTGAAGAAGAAAATATAAATTAGGCCATGGTAGATAAGAAATATTATGATAATGTGCAATTTTAATGTAAAATTAGTAATAAAAATGATTTTAATAGATGCATAGAGGGGGATCACATATCAAGTACTCAAAATGAGTAAAAGGATAGGTTGAAAAATATCATTAAAGTACTGAGATCATTCCTGTTTCCAGCAGACCAGTAATTAGTCTGAAAAGTTATCCCACTTAAAACAAAACTAAGTGTTGAATAAATTTTGGAAACAAAACAAAACAAAACATTTTACCCACAGCAAACATCAGACTCAATGGGAAAAACTAAGAGTTTTCCCCCTAAGGACAGGAACAAGACTCCACTCTCACCACTTCTAGTCAACATAGTACTGGAAGTCCTACCCACATCAATCAGACAACAAAAATAAATAAAAGGCATCCAACTTGGTAAGAAAGAAGTAAAACTTTCACTATTTGCAGATGATGTGAGACCATATATAAAAAACCCTGAAGACTACCAGAAAACTACAAGAACTGATAAATGAATTCAATAAAGTGGCAAGATACAAAATCAATATACAGAAATTCGTTGCATATCTATACACTAATATTGAAGCAGCAGAAAGGCAAACTAGGAAAACAATCCATTTACAATTAGACAAAAAATAATAAGATACCTAGGAATACACCTAAACAAAGGGGTGAAAGATCTGTACTCTGAAAACTATAAGACACTGATGAAAGAAATTGAAAAAGACAGGAGGCGGAGCAACATGGTGGAGGAGTAGGAGACCTGAATTTCGTCTGGTCTCAGGAATTCAGCTGAATAGGGATCAAACCATTCTGAACACCTACGAATTCAACAGGAGATCGAAGAGGAGAGTAGCAACAACTCTCTGAACAGAGAAGCGACCACTTACTGGAAGGTAGGACGTGCGGAGAAGTGAATCCAAGGCGATATTTGGGAGGATAGACGGCGGGGGTGGGGCCTCCGCCGGCCGCTCTGGCAAGTGGTAGAGCCGCGGAGCACAAAATCGGAACTTTTAGAAGTGGGCTCCGCTGTGGGACGTCGCTGCAGTGGCTAAGCGGGGGGTGGAACCCTTCCGGGACAGTGTGGTCACAGGACCCTCGGAGTCACAGAAAGACCGGGGGTGCCTGAGTGCAGCAGAGCTCCCAGGTATCAGAGCGGGGAAGCTGGCTGCAGAGACGGAGCCAAGGCGCGGGCTCTCAGCTCGGGGTTGCCACAAACTGTGATCCGCGGCCCAGTCGGGCCACTGCTCCTCCAGCAGGGACACAACAAGCAGCAGAGCCGGGAAGACGCCCCTCCCTCCCCCAGGAGGAGCGGCGCAGGAACGCACCGCAGGCATCTGCTGGGTTTGGAGACTCCACACGGGGTCGGGTGCCACAGATAGAAATGCTCGGTCACAGGCCGGGTGAGCACGGAGTGTGGCCGAAGACCAGGGAGATGGGAGTGACTGCTTTTCTCTGGGGGCACACTGAGGAGCGGGGCCCCGAGTTCTCAGCTCCTCCGGGTGGAGATTGGGAGGCCACCATTTCTGCCCTGGTCCTCCAAAGCTGTACCGAGAGCTTGCAGGGAACAAAAGCTCCTGAGAGCAAACCCGAGCAGCTTCCTTAGCCCGGACTGACAAGGGCGGGGCAATTCAGCCTCCGCAAAGACATTTGGAAACCACAGCAACAGACCCCCGCAGAAGATCAGCACGAACGGCCAGCAAGCCAAGACCAAGTTTACCGATCAAGGAGAACGGGAGAACTCCAGCGCAAGGGGAATACTGCACATAGAATTCATGGCCTTTTATTACCATGATTCATTAGTTCATCAAAGTTAATTTTTGTTAACTATTTTTTTTATTTTTTTTCCCTTTTTCAACCAACATCTTATCAATCTCTTTTTTTAAAAAAAACATTTTTTATTTTTCATTTTTAAAGTCATATTTTATCCCTTCATAGTAGTTACCCTTATTTTTGGCAGATATATATAAGTTGTTCGCTCTTTAAAATTTTGAGATACACTTTCTTCTAACAAATCCAAATATACCCTAAATCACTAGTGTATGGCTTTGATCTAGTCTCCTGCCTGATCACATTCTCTCCCTTTTTCCTTTTTTTTTTTTTCTTAAATCTTCTTCTTTCTTTTTTCAAACAACTTCTTATCTTACCAAGTCCTTTTATAAATCTTTTATAATTTTCATATTTACAGTCATCTTCCATCCCTTCATTGTATCAACCCTTATTTTGTACTTATATGTCTTTCTTCCTTTAAAATTTTAGGAGGCACTTTTTTCTAACAAACCAAAATACGTCCAAAATCTAGTGTGTGGCACTGATCTATGCACTAGCCTGATCATATTTGATCATATTCTGCTTTTTTGGTATTGTTCTGTTTTTGTTTTTATCTTCTTTTCTTTTTTTTCTCTTTCTTTTTTCTTTCTTTCCCTTTCTTTTCCCCTGGTTTCAGGTCTTTTCTGATTTGTATACAGTATATTTGCTGGGGACGTTGTAAACCTGTTAGCATTTTGTTCTCTCATTC
>NW_027397081.1:36309186-36346044 GCF_003265705.2 Callorhinus ursinus
TGATGGGTATTAAAGAGGGCACATTCTGCATGGAGCACTGGGTGTTATGAACAAACAATAAATCATGGAACACTACATCAGAAACTAATGATGTAATATATGGTGATTAACATAACAATAAAAAAAAGAAATTGAAAAAGACATAAAGAAATGGAAACACATTCCATGCTCATGATTGGAAGAACAAATGTTAAAATGCCTATACTACCCAAAGCAATCTACACATTTAATATAATCGTTACCAAAATACCAATAACATTTTTCACAGAAACAAATAATCCTAAAATATATACAAAACCACAAAGACCCTGAATAGTCAAAGCTATTTTGAAAAAGAAAAGCAAAGCTGGAAGCATCACAATTCCAGACTTCGAGTTATATTACAAAGCTGTAGTAATCAAAACAGTATGGTAATGGCCCAAAAATAGACACATAGTTCAACAGAACAGAATAGAAAACTCAGAAATGAACCCACAATTATATGGTCAGTTAACCTCCAACAAAGCAGGAAAGAATATGCAATGGAAAAAAGACAGTCTTTTCGATAAATGGTATTGGGAAAACTGGACAGCTACCTGCAGAAGAATGAAACTGGACCACTTTCTCACACCATATATAAAAATTAACTCAAAATGGATTAAAGACCTAAGTACAAGACCTGAAACCAAAAAAATACTAGAAGAAAACACAGGGAGTAACCTCTTTGCCATCAGCTATAACACCATTTGTGTAGATATATCTCCTGAGGGAAGGGAAACAAAAGTAAAATTAAACTATTGGGACTTCACCAAAATAAAAAACTTCTTCACAGTGAAGGAAACAATAAAAAAAAAACTGAAAGGCAACCTAGTAAATGGGAGAAGATATTTGCAAATGACATATCCAATAAAGGATTAGTATCCAAAATATATAAAGAATTTATACAACTTAACATCCTAAAAACAAATAATCCAATTAAAAATGGGCAGAAGTCATGAACTACATTCCTCCAAAGACGATATCCAGATGGCCAACAGACACATGAACAGTTGCTCAACATCACTCGTCATCAGGGAAATGCAAATCAAAACACAAAGATATATCATTTCACACCTGTCAGAATGGCTAAGTTCAAAAACGCGAGAAACAAGTGTTGGTGAGGATGTGGAGAAAAAGGAACCCTGTGTACTCTTGGTGCAAATGCACATTGGTGCATCTACTGTGGAAAACAGTGTAGAGTTTCCTCAGAAATTTAAAAATTGAACTACCCAATGATCCAGTAATCACACTACTGGGTATTTACCCCAAAACACAAAGACACTAATTCAAAGAGATACATTCATCCCTATGTTTATAGCAGCATTATTTACTATAGCCAAATTATGGAAGCATCAACTTATGGATAGATAAAGAAATGATACACAAATAATAGAATATTATTCAGCCATAAAAAAGAATGAAATCTTGTCATTTGCAATGACATGTATGGAGCTAGAGAGTATAATGCTAAGTGAAATAAGTCAGTCAGAGAAAGACAAATACTGTGCGATTTCACTCATATGTGGAATTTAAGAAACAAAACAAATGAGCAAAGGAAGAAAAAGGGAGAGAGACAAAACAAGGAACAGACTCTTAACCGTAGAAAACAAACTGATAGTTACCAGAGGGGAGGTGGGGGGGTGAGTAAAATAGGTTATGGGTATTAGGTGTGCACTTGTACTGAGTACCAGGTGTTGTATGGAAGTATTGAATCACTATATTGTATACCTGACACTAATATAATACTGTATAAAAAAAGGAGTCAAATAAATAAATACACTTTTAAACACATCACTGAACCTTCAAGAATATAGGGAAAATCAGGGGCACCTAGGTGATTCAGTCAGCTAAGTGTCCAGCTCTTGATTTTGGCTCAGATTATTATCTCAGAGTCATGAGATGGAGCCAGGCTCTGTGGTCAGCAGGGAGTCTGCTTCTCTCCCTCTCTCTCTCTATTCCCCTCCCCCCACCTGCATGCACACACTCTCTCTCTAAAAATAAAAAAGTCTCTAAAAAAATAAAGAAATTAGGGAAAAATCAACAGAGTCTAAAAATTTTAGCCACCATGAGCTTAAATTAAAATGTTAAAGCAACCGGATATAAAAGATGGTCCTGGGGAAAACAATGTATGACTGGAAAATAGAATTTGAGAGCTGGCAGTGACCTGAAGTACTGGTTTTTAGGCCATGAACCTGCACACAGTTGTAGAACTAGATCTGAGACCCCCATGAAAAGGTGGGTTTCCTGAAAGGACTACAGCCTCAGTGGCAATGTGAACAAGAAGGAAAACTGTCAGTCAGCCAAGTGAAACTACAGGGCAAACTAGCTTTATAAACTTCAGGTCCAGGAAGGGAAAATAAATAATAATCTCCTCTGAAAATTTATAATCATAAGGCATTTATATGGATCTGAGAAATAAGTTTATATAACCCATGCAGAAGGAAAATATAAGATAAAAAATTATGTAACAAAGGTTATTTTCCCTTATAAAAGGTGAATAAAAAAGAAAAAACTTTCACCAAATACCAAGTTAGTGGTGAAATAGTATATTATTTTACTTAAAAGAATGAAAAAGACAAAGATCCCACTATCTTTCAGCATTTTATGGAAAGTCTTTGCTAGTCCAGAAAAGCTGGTAAATATGTTAACATTATGAGATTATATTTATATATATCTTTATATATCTATCTATCATCTATCATCTATATACCTATAATATGTAAGGAGAGAAATACAGAGAAAGAGTGTACTCTCTCATTCTTACAGTTAATGTAAGAGTTTAGCAAAGTGGCTAAGTATGAAAGTAATAAACAAGAAAATGAATTTTCATACAGAGGCAACAAATATTAATACAGTATAATTTTAGAAAAAACCATTCCTTTTATATATGCACGTATATATATGTACATGATATTTAGTAATGAATCTAGTAAAATATGGACACCAACTCTACAGAGAAAAATTTAAACTTTATTGAAAGGCAGTAAGTTGACCTAATTAAATGGAAAGATGTATTGTGATCATTGAAAGGAAGCCACACCATTATAAAATTCTTGATTATCTCCGCAGTATCCTATAGATTCGAGGCTATTACTGAAAACAATTTTTAAATTTTCTTTGGAAAACTGGTAAGTTGATTTAAACTTTATACAGAAAAACTAAAGGCCAAGAAAAATTTAAAGAATAATATCATAAGGAACAATAAGCCTTCAAAAATTTTCATAAGCAAAAAGAATTTCATAAGCCTATAGAAATTGGATTAGAGACAAGCACAAAGATAAATAAGCATACATAAAAGAGAGAGAGAGAGAAAAAAAAAGAACCAGGTGTATAGGACAAATTGATATCTGAAAAGTGCCATGGGAGATATGTGGGAAAAGTACAGTTATTAAATAATACTTGGAAAATGGTTTCCTATGGGAAAAGAATTTAATTGTTTTCTTACTTAACAACATTCACAAACATTAATTTCAGGTTTAGTTTCACTGGAATTAATGTACACATACAAAACAAAACAAAAAATGTTGAGTAAAGAGTAGGGAAACATCTATACAGCCTTGAGTTAAGAACGCCATTAAAAAAACACAAAAAGTACTACCCAAAAGGGGAGAAATGTAAGTTCAACCACATTAAGAAGTTTTAAGTCCATTCAAAGGACACCTTAAAAAGTGAAAGTCAGCCCATAAACCAGATAAGATATTTGCAATGATAATTGGCATTAAGTATTTAGAATATATAAAATCTCAAATATTAAAAGAATATTAATTAGGAAGAAAAGAATGGACATTTCACAGAAGAGGAAATATGAATGGCCAATAACATTTTTAAAATGTGTTCAATTTCATTAGTTAGAAAAATTAAAAAAATAAAACCACCATTAAATATTTTACAACTTCTAAATTAGCAAAAATGTAAAAATCTGACAATACAAATACCACAAGCATATGGAGCAAAATTTATTTATTTATTCATTTATTTATTTATTTTTAAAGATCTGTTTATTTGAGGGAGAGAGAGAGAGCGTGTGCGTGCCCATGCCTTGACAGGGGGACTGGGCAGAGGGAGAGGAAGAGAATCCTCAGGCTGACTCCCTGCTGAACTTGGAGCCTGAAGCAGTGCTTGATCCCACCATCCTGAAATCAGGACCTAAGCCAAATCAAGAACAGGATGCTCAACTAACTGAGCCACCCAGGTACCCCTGGATCTCATTTATTAGTGGTATTGCCAGTATTATAACTGTCAATAAACAGTTTGGAAAACAATTTGGTACTTGCAAATGAATGTCTTATAGCTATGGGCATCTATATGGATGAACTTCAAAAAGATAATTTTAAATGAAAAAATCAAAGAATGCATACAGAAGTAACATAACTAACAGTATTTCTCTTTCTCAAGGTATCTGTGAATACTTAATGACATGATACATGTAAAGCACATAGAACCCACATACAATGCTTGCCACATAGTATGTATTTCATAAATGTTATTGTTGCTGCTGATAGTACTATTATTCCAACTATTCAATAAGTTAATTAATGCAACTCAAACTTTCGATTTAGGGGAAATAAGACCACAGAATAATCAATTCAAATATTTCTTGATATTGCATTATGTTTTTAAAGAGTTGATACTGATTCAAACACTTTGAACTTACGGATATAGGTATGAATTCACAAAATGAGGGTTTTCTTTGTACATATAAGGAACATAACCTGTGTGTTGCATCACCCAATTTCTGTATGGATTCTGGATTCCTGCTGAAATTGTGGGAAGGGGAATGCTAAAGCAGCATCTTTATAGATTTTATATTCTACCTTTCATAACCCATTAGATAATTACTGATTATTTTCATATTAAATATGCAGAAAATAAGGCACAGATAATACTTACCTAAGGTTCTATAGTTACTGAGTGACAGATCTTAAATAAACACCCTGTTCCTTGAGCATGCCTCACAGTCTCATTATAATTACTAAATTTCAAAGCAACCTCAAGATGCAGATTACTTAATCAGATACATTTCTTCTTTTCTTCCTCTGAATTGTATTTTAGTGAAATGTGTATTTTTATTTTTTATTCAGTTGTATAGTTACTATGAGCAGAAATATTTTCATCCTTTTTATAATCCCTACATTTCTTAATATATTGTTTAGCCATAAATGTTTGGTATAAACATTTCTGCTAATTAGTTTCTCTTAAGGAAGACATGATGGGCAAAATGAGTTGGGACTTTTTAAAAATTGCTTTTTGTTCTGTTCTGCTGATAAGCAAAATTGAGGATATGCCACTGCCCACTCTCCAACAATTTTATTATATGTATTATTTTTGTAATAATCAAGAAAAATGTAACAATGTTTTCAGTGAAAAAAATATGAGGTAATGTCTAAAAGCAGTACTCAGACATTAAGACAGTTCTTTCTCTGTATTGCCCTGGTAAAGGCCAGTACTGACTCAATATCCTATTGCATAAAATTCACTAGTGAAATGTATTTTCCAGAAATAAAACTTCAGAATTATATTAATATTTGAATGTCCATATTTTAGTATCCCTCTGAGAATTTCTGAGGCCAGAAGATGAAAAAATGAAAGACTTGCTCCTTCTCTTCTCTTCTCTTCTTCTCTTCATCTCTTCTCATTCTTTTTGTGTGTGGGTGTGAAACTCAATAAATGAAATAAACTGATAATGAAAATTATAAAGTCCACATTTCTGAGAGCACCTATAACCCCATGAACGAAAAATTACCCCAGGTCAACACAGCCTGAGTATGCTGATAAGTTTTACTTATCATACATACCTAAGGTTATGTAAAACTCATTTTTTGTTTGTTTTTGTGTTTTTGTAATGCTGTGCTTAGTTTTTAACTACAAGCAACAATAGGAATGCCAGATTGTAGAATCTGTCAGACCATTGGGATAGGAAATAGTACAAACTGCCCCTTCTCTATGCCAATCCTCTACCACTACCTGGTAATGTAGTTAAGTACTCAGGAGCCACTATTGGTTATCATAATTGCTGACTCAATAAAACAAAGAGATAATTAAAATTTAATTGAATACCGTGGGTGAAGGAGAAAGTATGGTTCTTAACTTGCATATTCTAAACATATTTTCCACAAGAAATAATTACAGGTTTATCCATGAGTCACTTAAAATGGAGATGAAATGGAGAACAGTAAAAGGATGCACAGGCTTTGTGATCTAAATATCTTTGTGTGGTGCTTTATACTGAGGCATAATTAGATCATTGCCATATATGCATTCCTAATGTCAGCTAATGGCTAGCCTAATGAAACAACAACCTGATGAATTATAAATTGTTTCCACTTTGTAAGGCTATTCTACTTCTTGATGTTTGAGGTCTTTAAAAATTAATAATTATAATAGTTGATTTCATACTTGATAACATTAGCACCTAAAATTTAGTCTTAAAGTTATTTTCAAATACTAACATAGAATATAATATAAAATAAGCAAGGGGCTTGCACAAAATATCTCAGAGTAAGTAACAGTTTTTATAATTCCCTTCTCTGAAGCTTTTTGAGGTGAGGAAAAATAAATACAGTAAAAAAAATAAGAAACTATGGAATATTTCCAAATATATTGCTCCAAGTCCATGGATAACTATCATTTATAATCATACTTATACTAACTGTGGCATATATATCAAATAAAATGAGAATGTTGGAAAGTGGTATACATTTATTCTCATCAAGATTATGGGATAAGGGGCAGAAATTAAGAGGAAGGAATTCAAAATGGCCTATTTACACCTCAAACAAACCAAAGAAAATGAAATTCTGTTTAGGAGTATGACAACTCAAAATATAGATGGAAACAAGAGCACATAGCAAAATCCTTTACTTGGTTGGGGCTCTGTAGATTTAAATGTCTGAATGAACCCAAAGATTTTCCATTATTCTGCTATAGCTTCTAACCTTAAAAAGGAAAGACCTGGAGATGAACCTTAGTGAGATGAGAAACTCAAAACAAGAACCTGGGGAACCAAAATGAGCTACTGATTCATAAGCAGAATGATGAAACCAAATGATGGAGTACCTGAACTCTCACTGATATGTCCAATACCATCAAAACAGGGGAAAGCCTAAGGAAAAACAGCATTCAACATCAATATCAACATTGTCATAATAACCAGTATTATTACTATTGTCATATGCCAGTCATAACCTAGAGAGAGACAGAAAAAGAGAGTCAAGAAAGTTTACTTATGCTAATTTTCAAACCTCTCATGGGATGCAAAAAATAGCAATGGAATAAAAACTTTATTAATGTTTATAAAATTGTCTACAAATATAAATAAAACCAAATTGCATGTTCTCTAATTTACATGGGACAGGAGCAGGAAGGCCAGAAGATTTAAAAAAGAATAGAGGTCAAAACTCAACAAATGGCAAAAAAAGGAAAATAAGATCAAAATTAAAAAATGTTATTAAAGAAATAAACTCAAGAATGTGAATAACATTTAGAATGTATTTGTGTCAAGATTTGTATATATACTGAGCCTAAGAGACTAAGCACTGATGTACATCCTGCATTACAGTAGTCAGCAAAACAACCAAGTCCTTCATTCACGAAATCTAAAAACCCAGATTGAATTAAAACAAAGTAATCCAAAAAGCTTATCAATGAAGTATTACATAAGAGCATATGAAGTAAATGGGAAATAGTTACAGTATTAATAACAGATGGCATTTAATCTAATGTAAACATTTAGTTAAATAAAGAATGAGACATTATAATGATGAAAGATATAATCTACAATGTTTTTAAGTGAACAAATTATACAGTTAGACAACCATAACCAAGATCTAAATACAGATATCCCTTTGTCCTAGGTTTGGCAAATCATTTAATGTCTCTACACCTCAACTTCCTCTTTTGTAAAGTGAATATAACAATGGTGTCTATTTGATAGGTGTTTTGTGAAGCACCTGCAAAAATGCCTGCCATATAATATATGAAATGTAAATATTTGGTGATAAATAACATACTATTTAAATGTTCACAATAAAAACTAGAAAATTTGTAAGGATGAACATCACAGCATTGCAATGGTATTGGGAGACTTAAAAGGCTTTATGCTGCAAATAGAATGCTCTTTATTTTCACTAGTCCCCAAAATATTTTTTAAACTACAAACATATTAGTTTCTGAAAAAATTCTCAAAAATATAAAAAGATCTGGAAATAACACAAAGATTTTACTAACCACATAGTAATAAACTCATCAATTAATCAAACAAATAATCCAATTAAAAATGGGCAGAAGACATGAACAGACATTTCTCCAAGGAGAAAATACAGATAACCAACAAACACATGCAAAGATACTCAACATCATTCATCAATCAGGGAAATGTAAATAAAAACTACAAACTCACCTCACACCTGTCAGAATGGTTAAAATCAACACAAGAAACAATAAATGTTGGTGAGGATATGGTGTACTCAAGCACTGTTGATGGGAATGCAAACTGGTGCAGCCGCTGTGGAAAACAGTAGAGGTTCCTCAGAATTCAAAAAAGAACTACCTTACAATCCAGGAATTGCATTACTGGTATTTACCCCCCAAAAATATAAAAACACTTATCTAAAGGGGTGCATGCAGGGCGCCTGGGTGGCTCAGTTGGTTAAGCGACTGCCTTCGGCTCAGGTCATGATCCTGGAGTGCTGGGATCGAGTCCCGCATCGGGCTCCCTGCTCAGCAGGGAGTCTGCTTCTCCCTCTGAGCCTCTTCCCTCTCGTGCTCTCTATCTCTCATTCTCTCTCTCTCAAATAAATAAATAAAATCTTTAAAACAAAAAATAAATAAATAAATATATATATAAATAAATAAATAAATAAATAAATGCAGCTTTTTATACCTGCATTATCTACAATAGCCAATCTATGGAAGCAACTCACGTGCCCATCCATAGATGAGTGGATAAAGAAGATATGGTATATATACACAGAGGAATATTATTCAGTATAAAAAAGAATGAAATTTTGCCATTTGCAACAGCATGGATGGATCTAGAGAGTATAATACTAAGTGAAATAAGTCTGTCAGAGAAAGACAAATACCACATGATCTCAATCATAGGTGGAATTTAAGAAACAAAACAAATGAGCAAATGAAGAAAAGAGAGAGACACACACCCACAAACCAAGAAACAGACCCTTAACTACAGAAAACATACTGATGGTTACCAGAGGGGAGATAGGTGGGGGGCTGGGGGAAATCGGAGGTGAGGATTAAAAAATAAATAAATAATAAAATACTAACAACAACAATTAATTAGAAATATTTTTAAAGGGACTATTAGATCAAGAGAAAAACCATTTTAAAAATTACAGAAATAACTGCAAAATAGTGATGAAAATGTTACCAATCTAAACCCATATGCCGTAGCTAAACTGCACAATACCCATAGGTTAAAAATGTTACTGCTAAATAAGACAATCTGAAATTCAGGTATCAATAAAAAGAAAATTAGTAAAATTGATAAATTCAAGAACAAATTCCTTGACTAAGAAAATATATAAATAAGAAAGATAAATCAAAAGTTATTTCAATAAGGGAAAAGGGAAAAGCATAAATGCATAAAGTTAATCAGAACCTAAGAGAAAAATCACAGGTATAGAGGACTTTTTATTATTTTAAATGTTTATTTATTTTATGCTTTTATGACTAAGAGAACCTATCCTACCAGGAGCTGCAGCTTCTTTTGGCTGTTGGAACAACAAAAATTAAATAGAAGCAGAGATTATTGACATTCACAATTTCAGGATATTCTCTCAGCCACAATATGACATGCATCAACAATATTCTGGAAGTTAAGCAATATCTTGATCCAAGCAAAATTCAAGCAAAGGAACATTCACAAAGACTTTTTTTTTTAAATATTTTATTTATTTATTTGACAGAGAGAGACACAGCGAGAGAGGGAATACAAGCAGGGGGAGGGGTGAACACAAAGGCTTTTTAAGTAACACTGTCCAATTACCATTATTACAAGAAGGGCTGAGATGTTGTTCACAAAAATGTTGGTAATGGTTACCATTAGTGAAGGGCATTTACATTTTTGACATACTGTTATATTGTACTACATATTTTTTATCATCTTATTGTATAAAAACAAAATTTTTTTATTATTGAAAAACTAAGAACATCTCCCTGAAGGCTAACAAGAAAAAACAAAATAGAAGGACTCATCATGGGCAGGCATTGCTCACATCTTTTATTGTGGCTTTTGCCACTATTCAGAGATTTATGAAAACTTTTGGGATTTATTGGAATTTACACAGAAGTTTTCCAAGATATGAAGTTAATAAGTTGCTCAGAATTTTTGTAAAGCCTTCCTTTCAGGAAGGAAAGTTTCTGAATTGACCTGATAAAAGTTATTTTTTTAAAAGATTTTATTTATTTATTTGACAGACAGAGACACAGTGAGAGAGACACAAGCAGGGGGAGTGGGAGAGGGAGAAACAGGCTTCCCACTGAGCGGGGAGCCCGATGTGGGACTCGATCCCAGGACCCTGGGATCATGACCCGAGCCAAAGGCAGGCGCTTAACGACTGAGCCACCCAGGTGCCCTGATAAAAGTTATTTTGGAAGTAGGATGCCATGAACATGTAATTTAATGATGCAACATATGGTATTAATGGCATTTGCTATCATTAAATAATTTTACATTAAACAACATTAAATGCGTTCGGTGTCAATACAATTAAGTTATGTCCACACAGAGAAAAATTACTGAGCTTATTCACATATACAATTAGTTTGATCATTTTAACTTACTTAACCAATAAATTAATTAAATGGAATTTAATCAAACAACTAGCTTGTGTGTGTGTGTGTGTGTGTGTGTGTGTAAACATGTGTGTGTTGAAGAATAGATTTTAGTATAAAGCAAAGGGAAAATTAACATCTGTTTAATATATAAGTACCTAACATTGTTATAGACCCCCTCACATATTTTATCTCATGTTGTACTCTTAACACAGCTGTTAAGTATTATAATTCCCTTTTTATACATGATGAAACTGTAGCTCAGAGAGTTTAAGTAATTTGGCCAAAGCTATAAAGCCAGCAAGGAGCAGAGTCTGGATTCTAATCTAAAATTACTGATTAACAAAGAACATTTTCTTTTCATTATACCAATTTAATTGTTCAATGACTTTAGAGACTAGGCAAATCTTTCACAAATGATAGAGCTATTTATAGACACACCTAAAAGAAGTAGCCCAAATTAGAACACATTCAATCCTCTTGGCAAGATAAATTTTGACTTTGCTTTACAAAACAATGAGGCTTTGTTTTGTAGAAGACAGAAGATTGACTAAAGCAAAATCTACTTGCATCATGGGATGAGCATGGGAACTCAGGAGCAAAAGCGAAGAATAAAATGATGGTATAAATATCAAACCACTTTGATTATGGGTTATTTGTCCTAACAGTCTAATTCTGCTATATCTTTGTCTCAAGATGACAAAAGATTCAATTCAATCTCTCAACAACAAGAATGTTGCACTGAAGAACCAATATGAATACACTGAAAATTAGCTATGTATCTGTGATCTGTATTTATCAAAGTTCAAATTTCTTCAGCTCTCTTTGCATTTACCTAGAATCTTATGCCTAATTCCTGTTACCTTGACTCCAGGTGATGGCATGAACTGGGTGTTGTTAAGAATCCTGACAAGAAATTAAACATTTCCAAATTACATCTTAAACACAGAAGATAATATTTCTCTCCCTCCTTCCCTCCCTCTTTCCCTCCCTCTCTCTCTCTCTCTCTTTCTTTCTTTTTACTAAACCTGGAACGTGGAATAAATGACAAATGGATAATCCTAAGGATGGATTTCAAATACTTAAAACTGGAGCACAAAGAATACATCAGTAATTACATGCTATACAAAACATACATGATTCATTTTTTTGTATTGACATAAAAATTCAAAATTAGTTACCCACTTTCATGATACAAGCACATTTTGTGAAATCTTATAAGAATCATAAATAAAGAAATGTCTGTTCTCATTTGTACTGTAAGCTAGTTATACTTATCCTATTTGACCCTTATCCTGTACATTGTAATTTTTAGCTTCTATGTTTTAAAGTTAAGGTAATATAATAGCAATTGGATTATAACTTCAAATGCTCTTCAATATTTCCATTTTCCTTGAATGTTTCAGTTCTATCTCAAAGCCAATTTACTCAAAATATTTTACCTGAGTTGTCATAAGTCAAGTTGTAGTTAATTTTAAAATACAAATTCTTTTTAAAGTTGAGTTGAGAAAACCACAATTCACAGACATCTCTTGTACAGTAAATAAGTTTATTCTCCTCAACAATTAACCATTTTATTTTATTAAAGATTTTATTTATTTATTTGAGAGAGAGAAAGAAAGTGAGAGAGAGCATGAGTGGGGTGAGGGGCAGAGGGAGAAGCAGACTCCCCGCTGAGCAGGGAGCCCGATGCAGGGCTCCATGTGGGACTCGATGTGGGCCTGGATATAGGGTTCAATCCCAGGACTCTGGGATCATGAGCTGAGCCAAAGGCAGCCGCTTAACTGACTGAGCCACCCAGGCGCCCCAACAAGTAACAATTTTAGAAGTGCTAAAGCTGAAGAGAAAGAGACATATATAGTTTATTCAAAGTCAGACTCGAGTCTTTAACTTGAATGGCATGCTAAGGGATACAAGTGTTCCAGAATGAGTTAAAGTGATTAGGTAGTAAATAATGCATGCAAAATGACTGGGTAAATGGTCTTAAAATAGTGAATATTAAATGGTTAACTCATAAATCTGAGGAGCCAGAGGCAGAATGTATGTGTGATAGTGAAAGAATCACAGAGTTCAGTGGTTCTGATAACAAATCACAGACAGCAGGGAACCAGCTCTCTCCTCACTAGAAAGCTAGAAGCTTAGAAAATGTTCCTGTCACAGTCATATGCCCCAAAGACAGTCGAACAATAAAAAGTCCATAAAGTGTGAATAAAAAGTTGTATATGAAGGTTTTATATAGAGAGAGGGAGTGCATAGACACATCAAAAGAAATGCAATGGCTGAGACTGATATTTCTAGGCACTAAGAAGTTGCAGAGGGTTTTGTGTGTTGACGATTAAGTCACATACAATTAAAACAGTCATAACTGAAACTACAGGATAAAACCAATTCAGATTTTGTATTTAAATCTGAACTTTGAAGAGCTTCAGAAAAAGAATATATCATTCTCACTTGTGAGAATTGAATAATCCAAGCAAGAGGTGCTACTCATGAGAGCACTTTTCTGGAAAACATATCCTGGGACCTGGATCTGGCCAGGAGGTTCTGCTTTGAAAATCATGTATATATTTTGAAGGGAAAGGAAGATAAGTTTTCAAATGAAAAATAATTAAATCAATAGCCCAGACAGAGCCAAAGTTGAAGACTGAGATAAATTCCAGGGAGGTGAAAGCACAGATGGAAAGTGAGTTGACGGAGGAGTCATTACTGATTGACAGCGCCAAACTGTGACATGATGTGCAGTTGAACTAAGCCTGGAATTTCAAGATTTAAACCTGAATATCTGTGGGGAGACAAAGTTCTGGAGATTTCCTTCTACTAAGATACTGTTGTTGGGGCGCCTGGGTGGCTCAGTCGATTAAGTGTCTGCTTTCAGCTCCCTGCTCAGGGAGAGTCTGTTTCTCCCTCTGCTGCTCCCCCTGCTTGTAAGCACATGCTCTCTCTCTCTCTGTCAAATAAATAAATAAAATCTTAAAAAAAAAAAAAAAAGATAATGGATACTGTTGCAATTTTGTCTGGCCAAAGTAGACTCTTAAAAAGTAATCAAACTAAGTGAGGAGCCAGGGCGGTGGTGGGAAGGGAGGGAACTGGTATGAGTTCTCTGCAATTAATATCATGTATCCTAAAACAACAAGGTAATAATACAGCACAACTCAAGTAAAGTGAGTGACACAGATTGTATCAATATTATCAATATACATCAAAAGACTATGCAGAACCTAGGCTATTTAAGAAAAAGCAAATTAAAAACTAGACAAAATCAGAGAAAGACATGTATCATATGACCTCACTGATGTGAGGAATTCTTAATCTCAGGAAACAAACTGAGGGTTGCTGGAGTGGTGGGGGGTGGGAGGGATGGGGTGGCTGGGTGATAGACACTGGGGAGGGTATGTGCTATGGCAAGTGCTGTGAATTGTGCAAGACTGTTAAATCACAGATCTGTACCTCTGAAGCAAATAATACAATATATGTTAAGAAAAAAAAAAAAGAAGAAGAAGATAGCAGGAGGGGAAAAATGAAGGGGGGGAAATCAGAGGGGGAGACCAACCATGAGAGATGATGGACTCTGAAAAACAAACTGAGGGTTCTAGAGGGGAGGAGGGTGGGGGGATGGGTTAGCCTGGTGATGGGTACTAAAGAGGGCACCTACTGCATGGAGCACTGGGTGTTATGCACAAACAATGAATCATGGAACACTACATCCAAAACTAATGATGTAATGTATGGTGATTAACATAACAATAAAAAATTTTAAAAAAACTAGACAAGATACATTTTTCTTCTTTTCATCCTAAAATTGAGTTTCTTCAATTCCTCAGAGAGGGGTAACTATTTGCATATTCAGTAAACTCTTTGTGTATTTGTAAGTTAACTTACCAGAAAACTACTAATTTTTCTGCTGCATAAAGTGATTCAAACAAAAATTGCTTTTATGGTCCTTTAAAAAGTTCAGAATTAAACAAATTGTTCAGATATTTTGATATTTTTTCATTCAACAATATTCGGCAAATATTTGGCACCCTTCCCTATGTGATAAACGTTATTCTAAATCCTGGGAATAAGGCAATGAGCAAAACAGACAAAGTTCTTTTCCTTAATAAAGCTTACATTTTAGTGAAAAAAGAAAATCCATAAGTGAGTAAGTACAAGGTACATTAAATGGGAAGGGGCCTGGGTGGCTCAGTCAGTTAAGCTACCAACCCTTGATTTCTGCTCAGGTCATGATCTCAGAGTCCTGAGATTGAGCCCCAAGTCAGCCTCCCCAGCCAGGCTCCTCAGCCAGTGCAGGGTATGCTTGTCCCTCTCCCTCGCCTCTATCCCTTCCCCTGGTCACTGCCCACCTCTCACACACACAAGCCTGCGCTCTCTTTCTCTGTCCAATAAATACACAAAATCTTCAAAAAATAATAAAATATAAGATAAACTAAAATAAAAAATAAATAAATTAAAATAAATGGTAAGAAATTAAGTCAAAAAATTAAAAGAGGAAGAAAAGGTAAGGAGTTCTGGGGGAGGCTAAAATTACTAAATAGGGAAGTTGAGGAAGTCCTTACATACACCGTGACATTGGTAAAAATACCTGATGAATGTGGAGGAATTAGCCAACACAATTTTTGTTGAAAAAGATTTACCAGTGGAAATAACAAGTGCAAAGACCCAGAGGCAGGAATATTCCAGGTACCTTTCACAGACAGAAAAGAAGCCAATGTGGCTGGAGAACAGTGATGTGGGCCTTATAGGCAATGAAAGGAAAAATTTTGTACAGAATAGACACAACTGATATCTAAAAAGAAGATTCTGGTGCCCAAAGTGAAAGAAAAGATAAGTAACTGGCCATTTGACAAGATACAGTAGCAGACAGTTGTTTTTTTAAACTTGGTTTTCATACAAAAGGACTTGTGACATAAGGTTTTTCTCCTGCTTTTAAATGTAGCATGTGAGTGTATAAACAAAATGGAAAAGAAAAATACTAAAGATTTCTAAACTCAGAATTTCCCATACTTCCCACATCCAAAAAATAAAATGGGTCTCTGAAAATTTTCAAAACAACAATAGATTTACACTTCAAATCACTTAATATAAAATGAATCTAGCAATTTTTAATAAGATATGACTCACCAGAGAGAAAGTTTGACTTCTACTCTACTTCACTTTTAATGTATTCATGTATTATATCATATGACAGAGAAACACAAGAAGGGCCATGTCCATGAGCTTAATTTTCCATATATTTGATCTATGATATTTTGACATGCTTTACTTCAAACTGAACCACATCTGAAACATTATCACCAATTTTAACAGGTATAAATTTTGTCTCACATCTGTGAGTTCATAAATTTTTTTGTTCTTCATGATGAAACAATTTGAGAGAGAGACATTCTAATAATTTTCAATACACAATATATTGATTTACCATCAAATACAATTCATCCTGGGGAAGAAAAAGGATGACTGTTTCTATAACTTTCCTTTTTTTCCTATAAATAAATAGTACATTAGCCTTCCTGGGAATTAGAAATTAATTTGGAAATATATTAAACTGGTTTCTAATTTAAAAGTAGTTACTTTTTTTTTTACTTCTCTTCCCCAATTTTCCACATAATTTACAATATGCTTCCAAATAGTATAAAATTTGTAGGAAATCCATCCTAAGATTTCCCATAAGAGTCCAATTCTCTTCCTCCAAATAAGAATTCAATTCTTCCTTTTCTATAGACTTTAAAGACAAGTTATATATTGACCACATGTATATCAATTGGTTTGTAAGCATTTGACCTAAGGGCACAAGTTGTTTTTTTTTAAATAGCTTAGAGTACTTTAAATCAATCATTAAAATGGTTTCTTCATTTAAATGGCTTCAACAGAAATCCAGCGCTCAAGGTGGTTTCCTGATTACACTTACCTAAGAAGATGTGGCAAATAAATTAATGAAATTTGTAAAATTGACTATTTTTGCTATACTATGAAAATTCAGAGAGAGCACAAAGAGGAAGTTTGGTCTCATTAAGACTCAAGTGGCTCCCGCACAAGCAAGCAGTTGTGATGGATAGAAAGGAGGAAACCAGAGATTTCTCTTTTTTTATTTTGGAGATCATTCAAAAAAAAAAGGAAGAAATTTGTTTCCTGGAGAAATTAATAAGTGTTTCAACATTAAGCTTCACACCTTCACCTAGTTTGTGAACACTTATCTCTAACTTTTCAGGGTGCCTGAATTCTCTGTAGCTGTATTGCCAATGAACAAGAAGGATGTACTCAGCTTGGGTTCACATAGAGTATGCCTAGTATTTGATTTAAATTTCAGGAACATATTTGCCTATATGAAAAAATAACTTTGACAAAGTACTAGAAGAAGGAAGGATAAAATAATAAAAAAAAAAAACAAAGAAGAAGGAAGGATATTTTTGTAGAGGAATCACGTGCTCAAAGGTATCTGTATTCAACCTATACTTCGTTCCTCAAAACTTTGGGTAAAATAGTTCACATTGAAGACCTTATAGGAAATAGAATTGGAGGACAAGATCACAAGCATTAATGTGAAAACTTTATAAATACATTTCATTTTCATAAAACTAAAATAAAGACACACTCATTACAAAGAGAAATTTATATTATACACATCTTAATTAACACTAATTGGCAATGTGCAATTAATTTTTATTTGTCATCTCATCACTTTTAGAAAGAGCAGGATAATTTTATAAATTGGTTGTAGTTATTATGAATGTGATAGACCAAAAATAATAACAGTCCTTTGACATACAAAAGATGTCCCATAAATATTGGCTAAATGAGTGAAATTAATGAATGAGCCTCCATTCAAATGCAAAATGCTTTTTTGAGTCTATAGCTCAGAGATTCTAACTGCTTCCCAAAGGCGCATATTGAAACAAAGCACAGATCAGCAGATCCCTTGTTAACAAGGTTCAGCTCCCTTACTCCTAATAGGAGTATAGTTCTAAAGGGCATCTTGACTTTCCCTCAGCTTCCTTTATCTCTCCAGGGGTTTCACTTTCAAAATCTTTAGTCATACTTTGCCTTCCATTTTATCTCCCTTGTCTAATCCAATTTATCAGTTTCTTCTTTTTCTAATGTTCCAACACTAAGACTCAAAATTAACCAATGCTGAAATTACATTATCAACGTTATAGAAAAAGCATAAAGATGTAAAACCACATATAGTATATTAAAATTTTGCCTACAAGTTAATCACAATCAGAGAGGATTTAATCTTGACTACTATTTAGGTATTAAAATCATTGTAGTTTTTCTAAAGAAACTTTGAAAATTCAATCTATGTTCCCACATCCTGACTGCTTCATTTAGGCCATCTCTTTTAACAGGTGTGTTCTCAGGGAACACAAACTAATTGCAATTTGACCAGACGTAATTAAAGTGGCAATTACTCCCCGCCCTCCCTCCAATATATAATGTATTTTTAATTGATTTCGGATTACTAGTGCCACTGATTTTCCCTTAGGTAGATAATATAGAGGTAAATTCACATGGTAACATAAGAAAGGAAGTACATGTTGTGAGCTCAAATAACTAAATTAATCCACTCCCAAATTCCTGACCCATGGAAACTATGAGATATAAATATTTTTGTTTAAGCTGCTAAGGTTTGGGGAAATACAGCCATAGGTATCTAATAAAAGTTTTGCTTGAGTTGGGATAACCATTCTGCTATCCACTCTAGGATATTGTCCTGGACTTTAGCCTGCCTCCCTACTTCGTACTGATGTGGGGAATATATGTGAGTATGAGTATCCTTGCCAATATGAGGGCTAATTTTGCCTTGTGCCCTCCTCATTGTTTTGACCATTTCAAGAGAACAACTTCAGGCAAATCTATATCTCTTCAATTCTATGCTGTTAAATTCTTTTTTTAATATACTTCCAAATTGCTTATTTTAAAAAATATCATAAAAATACACCCAAGAAATTCTGCTGTTTATGAATTTTACCAGAAGCATATTCCCTAAAATTATTGTAAAGACATCAGGAAAAGTTATGTGGAGCTCTATTCCTGGGAAGAAATGCCATTGGAAACAAGAACAGCTCATTGGATGAGAGGAAAATCCTTTCTGTTCAATCTCATAAATCCCCATGTTCTTTTAGACAGGGACCTTGGGTCATTACATTTTCTTTTTCAGAGAGTTCTTTTTTGTGGCCCTGAAGAGGGGAAATAAATCAGTTAACTGAACGAGTACTTAATCTCTTTCTAAGGCCAGGAAAAAAAATGGGGAGGAGATTAGGATTCATGGTTACTTCACTGAGAAGATCTTGACCATATAAATTTGTAATTTCCTAAGGATAGTGTCATTTAGCAACTGTTAGATGAAAATAGATAAGCTTAGTAATAAAAGGTGGTAAATTAAAAAAAACTTTGAATTTCAGAGGTTAAATATTAGCTTCGTTAAATCTCTTACTTCAGGTGTTATTTAAGCAATTGGTATACAGGATAAAATCATCTCAGTTTACGAGTTTTCTTCTGCCACTAATTTATCACCACTCCCCCAACTTCACCAGAGGAAAGCTGATGTCATCTCTTTCTTTGTGAACTTGTGTTCCATTTTGAGTCCATGAAAAAGATAATAAAGAAAGTAATAGGAGAATATTGGCCCTTTCAGGAGGAATGTCCTGGTTTATGTAGTGCCTACTCAGGTAGTGAGGGTAACAAGCAGGTACTAAACTCACAGAAAAGCTTGGAGCAATAATAGCATGAAAGGAGATGAAGAAGACCTGTAAGAGACTGCATTTTCTAGGCCCCTTTTTTCAGTGGTTAAACTGACGGATGTGGGACATGTAGTCATTTTCACAGCAGGCTGCACTTGCCCGTTATTCCCCTGTTACTGACTCCATGAATCAACTTAATGAGAGGAGGTAGAGTTTAGAATTTCATTAAATGCCACTGCACAGCACTTCTGAACATGCCCTATTACCCATTTAAACTGTTCTGAGACTCACTTCCTCTCCTTCCCCTTCCTTCCCCAAGGAGAATATGAATACCACCTCTTTTTGCCTCTTTTTAATCTGTTGCTATTTACTCTTTTACAAATCACCTATTTTAATACCCATAATCTTTTTATGCTTCTCTCATCCCCTAATGAATCTATTACTAGAAATCAAGAGACTCATAAAGACCAAGAATTTTGCTACTTTGCATGTATTGAAGTTTCATTTAATAGCATTGTCATTTTGGGAAAAAAAATGTACTTTTCCTTATTAGCAAACTAGCCATGTTTTAACCTACTTTCCATCACTAATACTGCTTTGCATTTGAAAAATGCTAATATCCAATGAAATTAAACCAAGCCAGCCTGTCTTTTAATTTTTTTTTTCCTTTCAGTCATGAAATGCATAATACTAAAGTTGACTGCCTGGCTGACTCCATTACTAGATAACCCCAAAATGTCAAATGGTACTGTTTAAATTAGGTGAGCAAAGCAGAATTACAAGTCCCACACAGGAAAATTGTGAACCATTATAAAATCAGTGAAAAGAAGAAAAGAAGCTTATAGGAATTTCACAGTTTGAAATTAATAATTGGGTTTTTAGCTCCTGTGTTTACTTTTTTTTTCCACTTCATTTCCATTTGGTTACTGGAAACGAATACATTCAGAAGGAACAGTTAAACTCTTGACATCATGAACCTCCCTGCAGTCACGTCATGACACTGTAGGCCATTAGATGGCCAATGTAGGCCAATCAAAATATAATCCCTTACGTTCTGTTTTCCTTACAAGAGATCCTGAATATTCAAAGTTAATCACCAGTGTTGCTTGGTTGGGTTTTGTTCATTTATTTTGGTTGTTTTTAAATCCTCCTCAGTTATGTTTCCATTCTTTTTAAATTCACATGGAAAATGAAAGTTGCTTCTGTTCTTTCTACTCACTTGTAACTCAGGCAGAACTTACATAAACAAATGTTAAAACTGGAATCTTACGATTAATCCTATACTACTACTAAGATTATCAGACTTTTTCAAAGAAAATAAATCATTCTAATCTGATACTGCTCATTCAAAAGAGCACTGTTTCATGGGACATTTCAGGTGGTTCTAAAAATGCCTGCACTATAGCTGACCCAGTTAATAATAGAAAATAAATTAGAAAAGTAAGCCTTAAGGGTTTAGTGACTACACAGCTCTGAGTAAGTGTAATTTTTTACCCAAAATAGTTTCCTAAACAATAGAAATTGTTAAAATGGGAAAGAAGTTGGCAAGATAAAAAGCCTTAAAAAACATGACTCCAAAGCAGCCATAAATTTTCCAAGGGAACTATTCTATAGTTATTTGTCTTTTGGCAATGCTCCCAAGCAGTGAACATCCTTTTACAGTGCCAAAGTGAAGGGATATTATAATGAAATTTTGGCATTTGATATTCTTAGGTATGAATTAACTGGCTTTCTGAGGAAATTCAAAGGAAAGGGGCCAAGGGGAGCTCCAATCCAAATATCACTCTGGGAAATGCCCCTACTCAGTTTTCTCTTTCTGGGTTTCATTAGCACTTTTCTCAAACTTCTTTAAAGGTATTTTTAGTGCTGTGTGATTAGTACTGTATGAGTTTGCTTTCCCTATGAGATAGATGCTCAACTTTTTAAGTATAGGAGTTAGTATTAGCCAATTTTGTATTTCCAGAGCTGCATTCAGAATCTAGCACTCATTAGATTCAATAACAAATATACATGTCACCTATCATGAACTCATAATCCAGCAGAATTCCTAGAAAATGCTTTATTTTTTCCAATTCCACATAAAAAACATTAGCTTGCACATGATCCTAGGACATAGTTTTTTAAAAAAATTATTCTTTTAATATTATTAACTTTACCAAAAAAAATAAAGTAGCAGGATAATGATGTGGTTAGACCAACATACAAAAAACTGAGGTATCTCCCCATGATAAGGGTAAATTTTTCTCTTATATTTAAAATGTCATCCTAAAAAATAAATAAATAAAAATAAAGTGTTCATCCTGCTGAAACTACAAATATTCAGTATGTGAACTATTTTCCCTATATTGATATTAGAAACATACCAAATATTTATTTCCATATAATATATATGAAAAAATTCCAATAGATTTTGAAGTTCTGGTTCTTAATCATAAGGGTACAAACTAGGTTATTAATCTAAACTAATTTATACATCTTTCTTTCTAACATGCATATTGCTAATGATTCAAAGTACATGGAAATGACTTAAAAATTACAAAGTATCACACCACTGGGCCTTCAAAATAGGAAAAGCTAAATTTTAAGTGCCCGAAAACTAGACATGAATAATAAAAGTTTCAGATACCAAACCTTATAGCTGACTATAAGAGTTACTTCATTTCACATGTATTGCTATAGATATTTCACTAAATATACAGCATATTGGCCTGAGTTACTACAGTTGTGAGCCCTTGTTTTTCATGAAAAAAATGGAAACTATTGCAACATCTCTGGGGAAATCATACAAGATCCCAGCTGTGAGCAAAAGTAATCCACACATGATGTAAAGAGGAATAAATATTGTTAATGATGGGTCAGGTAAGGTTGGTAATAAGTTAGAGATCATTAGCATACAAGAAATAAAAGATCTATGGTATTGTTTTATTTGAAAAGCATCTCACAATATTTTGTCAATGACTTCCAAATTAATAGAAGTACCCTACAGGCTTTATTAAATGGGGAGTTGATGGAAACTTTAAAAGACTCAAAAAATGTAGAGACTTTTTGAAGACTTAAACCAGGATAGAAATTATACAATGTAATTTCTTAAGTATATGTATCCAAAATTTCTAATTTTCACAAATTACAAAAACTTATGTCAGAAAAATGAAGATATAGAAAAAGATTTACAGAGCTGTTTTCTGAGTAATTTAAATTTGAAAAAAATATCTCACTATGTATGTAACAGTAAACAAGTTTAAGTTTTACTGATTTTTTTTTTTAGATAATTTAAACTTCTAGAAGAAATGTTTAACTTTTCCTTTGGTTGAAGTAACTTGACTGTGACCTACATCAACAATCAAAAAGCACAAGGCGGTACATGAACTTATTAATATTTCCCCCTCTTCTATACCTCAGACTGGGGGTGGGGGGAGATGAAAAATTGCATTCACATGCTTTCTGATGCAAGAAGTTTATGAAAACAACCAGTAAAGACCGGTCATTTAATGTCACATTATACTAAAGCATTTTAAGAAATTGCTAGGTCTAGATTTTTCAGGTTAGGTCTTTTTCAATTAAAAAAAATGGTTTTTGTTCTTATTTTTTTTTAAAGATTTTATTTATTTATTTGAGAGAGAGAATGAGAGATAGAAAGCACGAGAAGGAAGAGGGTCAGAGGGAGAAGCAGACTCCCTGCTGAGCAGGGAGCCCGATGCGGGACTCGATCCCGGGACTCCAGGATCATGACCTGAGCCGAAGGCAGTCGCTTAACCAACTGAGCCACCCAGGCGCCCTTGTTCTTATTTTAAAGTAAAGTTTTGACAGAAAAACTCCTATCATTTGTCAAATCTCAACTAAACTGTTGCTTCATCTAGAAAGTGACACTCTAGAAAATACAATTTCCTTTGTTATATACTCTTGTGCACAATATTTAAATAATAGTCAAAACAATTTATTATAACTTTTTATATCTTTCCTGCTAGGATTGTAAGTTTAACAGAGGCAGGGCCATATTTGCAGCTGAGTTGGTATACTCCAGAGCCTTGAGTTCATAGGTTTATTGAAAAATAAAGAAATGATGAGCGGGCATAAAAATTTGAACATCAACCTCAAATGTAGTGTACTTGGTTCAGATATCTACCCATAACTCTTCATAAAATAACTAGTTCCAGCTCTGACACATTAAAAGCTTGGAAGTCACTAGTGCAATTTTACATAAGAAAAAGCTGAAAAAAACAAAAACCAACTTTTTTTCTCACCTCCCAGAGAACTGAGATTGCAAGACAAACCAACAGTGAAAACTGGACAGATGAGCAAATCTGAAGTCACAACCAACATTATGTTAGCTGGAGTAGAAGCTGTGGAGCCAAGAGCTGGAAACAAGCATTTAAGTGGTAATTATCATGAAATGGTGAAGGGTGAGTGTAGATAAACTTGAGAAGGAGAAACTGAGCAGTGTAGTCTTAGGGTGGCCTCACACTTTTGTAGATTTTACCTATAGGAACCCATTAGCTTTTCATAATAAAGAGCCAAGAAAGATCCCTTTCTGGTGCTGGCAGGGGAAAGAGAAAAGAATTTATTATGCAACACACCATATTGTTCTTTATAGCAAAATTGTACTGTTCAGGGAAAAAGATCCCACCTTGGAGAAGGACATTTCTCTGGTTCCAGCACCCTCTACCCTTTCCTTCCTTTTTTCACTTGGGGGGGGCGGGTGAAACAAAGCTAAGAAACACTTGTGAAAGTCATAGCCTAGGCCCAAAGCCCACTAAAACACAGAGATTTAATTGTAAGGGTATATAATGTTTCCCTTCAGCCACACATAAGCATCACACCAACAATTACAGAGTATACCTGAAAGAACTTCAAGACAGACTGTCTCTGAAGAGGAGTATTTAGGGATGACCAAAATCTAGGGGGAAGACAAAAACAAGGAGAAGAGTGATCTGTGGCCCCTGGCACCTACAGGTACAGCAAATATGACACATAGCCAAACTCTTGGCCAGATTTTTTGTTAAAAATCTTCAACTCAAGTCCTAGTTAGCTCAGTTCCTATTACCAAGAGGAAGCATGTATTGACTTGATTAGCAGAACAAAGGAAAGAAACTTCATATTGAAAGGACCAGTTTAGATGTCTATCAAAGTTCTGAGAATCACTAGAAAAACTACTTGTGATGAAGCCTCTAAGAGTTGAGATTATTTCCACATGAGAATCCTCAAGTATCTCATTAAGGTGTCCAAGATTGTTAAGCAGATTACTTCCATCAGTACTGAGCCAAGAGTAGAGATTAAAGTTGTCACTGTAGATGTTTAAATCAACTATTTTAATTTTTAGTTGCTAAAAAAAAAACTTTAAATATAAAATCTTTGACAAGTTAAAAGTAAAGAGATGGAGAAATATATACCATACTAATCCTAATCAGAAAGAAAGCTGGAATAGATGTATTAATCTTAGATAAAACAGTCTTCAGAATAAGGAAAAATAAATAAAGAGTGGCATTACATAATCGCTAAAAGTCAATAGTTAAAGAGACATAAAATTTCTAAGCATTTATGTTCCTAACAGCAGAGCATCAAAGTACATGAGAAAAACAAACAAACAAACAAACAAAAAATGATACAACTGAAAAAGAGGAATAGAAAAAATTAACTAGGATATTTCAACATGCTTCTGTCAGTAGTCAATAGATTAAGCTGGCAGAAAATCAGTAAAGACCTAGCTTACCTGAGTAGCACTAAACATCTTGATCTAATTGACACTTAGAGAATAATTCATGCAATAACATCAGAATACACATTCTTCTTTAGCTCACATGAAACTAAGACAGACTCTGGTCTTTAAATAACACATTAATGAAGTTAAAACAATAGCAATCATATAAAGTAGATTTCTGAGACCACAATGGAATTAAACTAGAAATCAAAAATAGAAATATTGACAGAAAATTGTTACTTAACAATTTTAGAAGTATACAACAAACTTCTATATGACCCATGGGTCAAAGAAATTTAAAGACATCTTTAACC
This sequence comes from Callorhinus ursinus, assembly GCF_003265705.2. Taxonomy (NCBI): domain Eukaryota; kingdom Metazoa; phylum Chordata; class Mammalia; order Carnivora; family Otariidae; genus Callorhinus; species Callorhinus ursinus. The sequence continues at coordinate 36,334,689 of NW_027397081.1, forward strand.
AAATGAAAATTATTTTAACCATCAATGTTTGTGGGATACAATGAAATAAATCTTTAGAGAAAATCTTATGTCATTAAATGTATATATTAGAAAAGAAGAAAAACTGTAAAAAAAAGAAAAGAAGAAAAACCTAAAATCAATAATCTAACCTTCTCTTTGAGGAAACCAGATTTTTGAAAAGTGGAATGTAAGTCTCAAACAAGCAGAAGAAAAAGAAATAATAAAAATGAGGATAAATTAATGATATTGAAAACAAGTAAACAATAATCACTTCCTTGATACAAAGCTGATTCAACATTTGAATTATAACCCACCAAATTAACAAGCCCAAAAAAGTTATATGGTTATATCAGTTGATGCATAAAAGGCATTTGAGATAATACAACACCTATTCACGATAAAAATTCTCAATAAACTTACAAATAAAAAGCTTCTTCAATTTTATAAAGAATACCTACACAAAAATCTGCATATTTATAGCATTTTTATTCATAAACATCAAAATTTAAAGCAAGCAAGGCAAGCTGACTTTTAATAGGTGAATGGATAAAAAATATGGAACATCCATACAGTAAAATATTACTCAAGGATTAAAAGACATGGACTACAAAAGACTACAAAAAAAAAATAGATAAATCTCAGGGTCTGTATATAGGGGCACCTGGGTGGCTCAGTCAGTTAAGCATCTGCCTTTGGCTGAGGTCATGAACCCGGGGTCCTGGGATCGAGCCCCATATCAGGCTTCCTGCTCAGTGGGGAGTCTGCTTCTCCCTGTCCCTCTATCCCTCCCCTGCTCATGCTCTCTTTTGTTCTCTCTCTCAAAATAAATAAATCAAATCTTTTTAAAAAAATCTCAGATGCATATTTCTAAGTGAAAGAAGCTAGTATGGAAAGTTTATGTACTGTTAAGAGTCCAAAATACATTCTGGGAAAGATAAAACAATAGAGTTGGAGTAGTTATTGCATCAGATTCAAAAGGTGACATACAGGGGAATTTTTAGGGAAGAGAAAATATTCTGTATGATACTGTAATTGTAAATACATGATACTATACATTTGTCAGAAGTCATAGAACTTTGCATCACAGAGTGAATTTTAATCTACACAAAAAATTATTTTGAAGGATCCAAAATGTCAAGACGGAAAGCAGACAATGACAAAACAATCTGTGTTACAAATATAAGAAACAATCTCACTAAGTGGGATGATGAATAAAATATTGATCTAAGTAATGTTGGAAAACAGTGGAATCTAAGGTGAAAACTAAAGTCAAAAGGACAGGAGATAAGAACTATGATCTAGTTGATAAACTTGCTTCCCATGGGCTGTGGCTAACAATTCTGATACTGCTATATACTGATATTAAAGCTGAATAGTTAAAAAAATTTTAGATGGTGGGAACCAGATTTCTAACCATTTGAAGGGGAGGAGACAGACAAGCAAGGTCAAAAGACCTAAGTGATCCGAGTGGTACTGCATTAAAGTTGGAAACCTCAAGATGAACCCATGTTCATCTTAATAAATATAGAGGATTACATATAGAAATATTTATTAATAAATATAGATGATAGATAGAGGTAGATAATGATGATACATAGATAGATAGATGATAGATAGATAGATAATAGTTAGATCGATCAGTACACCCAACGTATTTCCTCTGTTACCTGAGAGGGCTAGAAGTCATAACGCCTCAGCAGCAAGGAGTATACGTATGCCCACAGATTGGTTTCAAATTCTCTCTAATAAAAGGAACCAGGGCTCCTTATTAAATGGATGATTCTAAAATTGGGACAGGAAATATGTAGAATGAGCCTGGAGTTTCTTACAGTGCCAGAAAGTAAAAATGTATTCCGCTAAAGATATTCATACCACTCTGAAATAATGTTTTTTGTTGATGTTGGAGGTTAGATCTCCAATTGGAAATGATAGGTGAGGATATCAAGGTTGGGGTCCCTTCACTTGGCCATTTCATTCATCCCATTTGGGGCCTTGGCAAAGGGAGATCGTTTGTCTGGTTGTCAATGGCTACACACATGATATAAAGGTTTTGAGAGAACGCAGCACATCAGAGAGACTATTAGACTGACCATAAGCAGAATAATACCCAATGTTTGGAGGGATCTCTGAAGCCTTGGTACCCATGACCCAGACAAATGTAGATAAAATAGATCAAAGAATGATCCCATCAAAGGAGTCACTTTCTTAAGCAATGTGGCTTGTTTAGTGATTTTATGTAGCTGACTGTTAATTTCCTCAGAATTGTTAGTCCCAGTGCAGCAAGCGGTATCGGTCACATCACATACATCCTTTTGCACAGCTAAAAGATAATTAAGGGTTATCATATCATCAAAAACAACTCTGGCTAGAAAGTCTAGGAATTGTTGTTGGGCAACTATTGCTTTAGAAGTAGGTTCTGTGATATTGTCAAGAGTTAGAAGTTCCTGATCACAGTCTTATTTATATTTACTCCGAGTCAGGGGAGAAAGATCTGCCAAAAGAAGTGACTTTTGAATCATCAATGCCTCCTCGTAATTCCCATTTGAGAATGTAATGGAGGCTGATAGGTACAACCCAACATAAAGTCTCAGTTTGGTTGTGGACAGTCAAAGATGACACTAGGCAGCTCAGATCACAGCTTCTGATCATTTTCCATCTATTTAAACATTGAGCTGGCCATGCATGAGGGGGTGTTACTCCTTACATAAAGATAAACCTGGAGGAGCATACGTGGTACTGCCAAAAGAGGTCTTCTCATGGCATTGGGATAGGAGTTCAGAGTGATCGGACAAAGCTTCAAATTAGAAAAATTACAAGCCTAGAAGCCACTGAAGATCTAAGGGTCTGTATCTCACACAGACATTATTTTTCTGATTTGTCTTTCTATTACAGAGCTGAGATACAAAGTTTCCTGACTTTGGAGTTGTTAGCTAAAGGCAGGGATATTGATTTGCAGGGTCAGGGTTAGAGAGTCTGACACAATGGAGAGAGGGCTTAGTTGGTCTGGAGAAACAAAACTCAGAGAGAAGTTTGTCACCAAACTTCTTATCTATAAATATTAATCTTATATCTGTTTAATTTACTTCATTTTGATAATTATGATTAGATTACTTGTGAATGTTTCATAAGACACTAAATAGCTAAATATCACCCTAAATTATCTTTCTTGCTGACAAACTGTAACCGAGAAAGCATGAGTATTTGACTTTTCATAAGCCTAGGTAGAATAAAAGTTTATGTCTGCATTATATTTAATGCTTGTAACTCTAAAGACAAGCCTGTTAAATTAAATCAATTAACAAACTAGCTTTTGCTTACCAAAGATTATCCTAGATCATGTGAACTTAAAAAACATTTGCTTAGTTTCTATATTTCTGAGAGTATATTTGATTTACATAAACATTTAATTTTCTTTAAGCCAATTAAATAGAGCTCTTCATAAATTAATTTTGGCAATACCATCTGGAAATAGGAAAAAACACATTAATAACACACATACGTAGGCATACACAAACATACAGACAAAAAGATCTTATAGGATTTGTTTTAAAATTTTAACCCTGTGACAGGCACAATAATGCAAAACTCACTAATTTGTAAAAGAACAGTTGGATCCAAATTGTGTTCCTAGGAGATGGAATAAGTTAAGTTTATCTGCTCAGATTGCGTGAACGTTTTACTGGTATTTGTGGAGAAGACCTTTAGGATATTTCTTTCACCTAGGTTCCAAATAACCTTCCTTTTTTTCCCTGATAATTACTTCCCTAAAGTGTGAATTTCAAAGAGGTGGCTAGATAAGTGTTTCTAGAGAAGACCAGGTAGAATATTTAATCTCAAAGTCACAGGGAAAAAATGCAAGTTCCTCTAAAAAAAATTTTTGTTTCCTAAATTCAAATTTTCACAATAGCTACAAGTCTTTTGAGATAAATAAGGGAAGTTTGGGATTTGTAAAAAGGATTTGTGGGGGAGGGGTGTTGACAGAAAAAGAGAACTACAGGCCAGTATCTCTGATGAGCATAGATGCAAAAATACTTAACACAATACTAGCAAACTGAATCCAACAATAGATTTAAAAAAATCACTCACCACAATCAGTGGGATTTATTCCCAGGATTCAATGGGATTGAATCCTATTGATTCAATCAATGTGATATATCACATCAATAAGAGAAAGGATAAAAACTATATGATAATTTCAATAGATGCAGAAAAAGCATTTGACAAAATACAATATCCATTCATGATAAAAAAAACCCTCAACAGAGTAGGTTTAGAGGGAACATACCTCAACATAATAAAAGCCTTATATAAAAAAACTGACAGTGAGCAACATACTCAATGAGGAAAAACTGAGGGCATTTCCCCTAAAGTCAGGAACAACACAAGGATGCCCACTATGACCACTTGTAATCAACATAGTACTGGAAGTCCTGCCCACAGCAATCAGACTACAAAAGGAAATAAAAAGCAACCAAAAAACTTCCACTATTTGCAGATGACATGATACTAGAGAAAACCCTAAAAACTCCACCAAAAAAAACTACTAGAACTGATAAATGAATTCAATAAAGTGGCAGGATACAAAATCAATGTACAGAAATCTGTTGCATTTCTATACGCCAATATAAAGTAACAGAAAGAGAAACTAAGAAAACAATCCTATTTACAATTGCACAAAAAATAATAAGATGCATAGGGATAAACCTAACAAAAGAGGTGAAAAACCTGTATCTGAAAACTATAAACTACTGATGAAAGAAATTGAAGAAGATGCAAAGAAATGGAAACACATTCCATGTTCCTGGATTGGAAGAACAAATATTAAAATGTCTATGCTACCCAAAGTAATCTACAGATTTTTGCAATCCATATCAAAATACCAAAAGTATTTCCAACAGAACCAGAAAAAAATAATCCTAAAATTTGTATGGAACTACAAGAGATGCTGAATAGCCAAAACAATCTTGGAAAAGAAAAGCAAAGTTGGAGGCATCACAGGACCAGACTTCAAGTTACGTTACAAAGCTGTAGTGATCAAAACAGTATGGTACTAGCACAAAAATAAACACATATATCAATAGAACAGAACTATTGGGAATACATCCAAAAACAAAAACAAACAAACCAGCAAAAAAAAAAAAAACTTCTACATAGTGACGAAAATAATCAAGAGAATTAAAAGGCAACCTAGTGAATGAGAGAAGACATTTGCAAAGGACATATTTGATAAAGGGTTAGTATTCAAAATGTATAAATATTTTATACAACTCAATACCTAAAAAACAGATAACCCAATCAAAACTGGGCAGAAGACATGAACAGACATTTCTCCAAAGAAGAAATTCAGGTGGCCAACAGAGACGAAAAGATGCTCAACATCACTCATCATCAGGGAAATGCAAATCAAAACACAAAGAAATACCACTTCACATCTGTCAGATGGCTAAAATAAAATACTCAAGAAACAGGCACGTCTGGGTGGCTCAGTCAGTTAAGCATCTGCCTTTGGCTCAGGTCATGATCCCAGGGTCCTAGGATCGAGTCCCCCATCAGGTTCCTTGCTTAGTGGGGAGCCTGCTTCTCCCTCTGCCTGCCACTCTCCCTGCTTGCGCTTTCTCTCTCTCTCTCTCTGACAAATAAATAAATAAAATCTTAAAAAAAAAAAAAAGAAAACTCAGGAAACAAGTGTTAGCAAGGATGTGGGGATAAGGAAACCCTCTTGCACTGTTGGTGGGAATGCAAACTGGTGCAGCCACTGTGGAAAACAGTATGGAGATTCCTAAAAATTTTTCAAGATAGAACTACCTTACAATCCAATAATCACACTACTGGGTATTTACCCCAAAATACGAAGACACTAATTCAAAGGATACATGCACCCTTGTGTTTATAGCAGCATTATTTTCAATAGCCAAATTATGGAAGCAGCCCATATGACCATGGACAGATGAATGGATAAAGAAGATAAAGATATATACAATAAAACGTTATTCAGCCATAAAAAAAAATATATGAAATCTTGCCACTTGCAATGGCATGGATGGAGCTAGAGAGTACAATGCTAAGCTAAATAAGTAAGAGAAAGAGAAATATCATCTGATTTCACTCATATGTGGAATTTAAGAAACAAAACAAACAAGCAAAGAAAAAAAAGAGGGAGAAAGACAAACCAAGAAACAGATTCTTAACTATAGAGAACAAATTGATGGTCACCAAAGGGGAGAGTGTGGTGGGGGGTGTTGAGTGAAATAAGTGATAGGGGTTAAGGAATACAATGGTGATGAGCACTGGGTGATGTATGGAGTTGTTGAATCGCTATATTGTGCACCTGAAACTATTACACTGTATGTTAACTATACAGGAATTAAAAATTTTAAGAAAGATAAGTGGGCTTTGAATTGCTTCTATAGCTGCATTTATGTTCTATAAAGACTCAATGTATAAGACAAGGACAGTTTTTAATTACTAAAAGAATAATTGGGTTACAACCTAAATGATATTAAGGGGCTGACCTACCCATTCAACTCCATTATCTTCAGTTTGCCTCTTTATATCATAAATATCTTCAACTAAAAGAGAAATCAGAAGATTCCTTGTTCTAAATTTAGAACTGTTTGTCTTTGGGATGTTTTTCTTTCCCTCTGGGTACACAGTTTCATTTAACTTAGGATAGAATGCCTTAAAAAACAAAGAAGTTCCTTCTAATCAGTTTCAGAATATCAGCTTTCAACTTGGCCAACTCCTGACTGTTTTAAGATTTTATTTATTTTTTTGCCAGAGACAGACACAGTGAGAGAGGGAACACAAGCAGGGGGAGTGGGAGAGGGAGAAGCAGACTTCCTGTTGAGCAGGGAGCCCAAAGCGGGGCTCAATCCCAGGACCCTGGGATCATGACCTGAGCCAAAGGCAGACGCTTAACAACTGAGCCACCCAGGCTCCCCTCAAAATAGGTATCTTATTCTGTTTCCTTAATTTGTGAACCCTCACTTCCAAGTGTACACTTTAAATAAATAATCTTGTCTAGTTAAAACATTGTACATAATGGTCATTGTAATTCTAGGTCATTTAGTAAGATTTTTGCCATTTTTATAGATATCTTCAGTTACCAGGATGACAGTTCTTAGACATAAAAAAAAAAAACTGTTGTGCCAGAAAGTAACATTCTTGATTCTTTGCAACTTGAGGATATCATTTTATTAGCTAAGCCTTGGGTTTCTTAGAACCAAATAAATAACTAGGAGGAATATGACACTGGGGTGGAGATTTTGTGATATTTTACAGTGTACCTCAGTATACAGAAATTTCCTGAGGTGGGTGGGTAACCTAATGTAAACCTAACTTGTTCTGTGAAGAACTTATCTTACAATGGGAGTCTTAAAGTAAAGAGGTGAGCATCTAACAGCTTTTAAGTGCTTAACTTGTGCCCACCAATTTTGTGGGTTTGACTTCTAAGATTCCCATTCATAATAAATCTATTATTCCTTTCATGAGAAGATTTTGAACTTGTGCTTACTTAGATTTTGATGTATCATTGGTCAAAAAAAGTTCAAATTTTTTGTTTGTTTTACTTCATTTCCCCAAGACTCCCAGTGGTTTATGCTGTGGACTTACCTCTCTTTTTAGATTGAGGGTTCTTGTTATGTTTTCCTTGATGAAACAATCCTTCCACATTCAACCAGACTTAACTATTTCTGTCCGCCTGAGCACAGTACCTGACACATGTCAGACCTCCAAATGTACTTGCCTTGTAGATGAAACTGGACACAAACACAAATGTGGTCTGCTAAGTCTCACCCTGAAAAATCTGGAGTCTCCTGCACTCCAATTTTACTTCCAGAAAGATTAGAATAAATAAACTTGAAGAGCTCAGAATGCAAAATAAGCAGAACTCAACTTGAGAGAAACTTTCCAGAGATCTTCTTTGTGGCCAAAGAGAAAGAAAACCAAAAGGGCTCTGTGGGTAGCTTCACCTGCATCTAGGAGCAGTCCACAAAATCTTCAGATGACATTTCATCGCCAAAACTGTGAAATGACAAAATTAAAACAATTCAGTAATGAGTTTGATAGTCTTTATTCAAGGAAGACAATCCATGGATTGGAGTAGTACAGTGCCTCAGAAGCAGGGGAGTACTTTGCCAGAGAGATATGGAGAAAGAACAAGCTTTTCTGTTTGTTTGTTTATTTTTTATGTAACATTTGTTATTTTATTGGAAAAAACTTATATTAACATATTTATAATTTTATTCAACAGTTAGATAATCCGTGAGATAGCAAAGACAACAAAGTGAACCCATGAGTTACAGAATCCAAAGTGACCTGGTCTGTTTACCACCACATATAAGATACCACAAAGACCTCAGTCCTCAGAGTATTAAAATAAAAACAAAAACAACCCAACAACTTCAGAATGACTATATGAATGCCCATACATTCAAGAAGAGCAGAAAATTTTTTTTAAATTTTTTTATTGTTATGTTAATCACCATACATTACATTATTAGTTTTTGATGTAGAGTTCCATGATTCATTGTTTGTGCATAACACCCAGTGCTCCATGCAGAATGTGCCCTCTTTAATAGCCATAACCAGGCTAACCCATCCCCCCACCCTCCTCCCCTCTAGAACCCTCAGTTTGTTTTTCAGAGTCCATCGTCTCTCATGGTTCGTCTCCCCTCCGAATTACTCCCCTTCATTCTTTCCCACCTGCTATCTTCTTCTTTTTCTTTTTTCTTAACATATGTTGCATTATTTGTTTCAGAAGTACAGATCTGTGATTCAACAGTCTTGCACAATTGACAGCACTCACCATAGCACATACCCTACCCAATGTCTATCACCAAGCCACCCCATCCCTCCCACCCCCCACCACACCAGCAACCCTCAGTTTGGTTCCTGAGATTAAGAATTCCTCATATCAGTGAGGTCATATGATACATGTCTTTCTCTGATTGACTTATTGCACTCAGCATAACACCCTCCAGTTCCATCCACGTCATTGCAAATAGCAAGATCTCATTCCTTTTGATGGCTGCATAATATTCCATTGTGTATATATACCACTTCTCCTTATCCATTAATCTGTCGATAGACATCGTGGCTCTTTCCACACTTTGGCTATTGTGGACATTGCTCCTATAAACATTGGGGTGCACGTACCCCTTCGGATCCCTACATTTCTCTTTGCGGTAAATACCCAGTAGTGCAATTGCTGGATCGTAGGGTAGCTATATTTTCAACTGTTTGAGGAACCTCCATACTGTTTTCCAGAGTGGATGCACCAGCTTGCATTCCCACCAACAGTGTAGAGGGTTCCCCTTTTTCCGCATCCCCGCCAACATCTGTCGTTTCCTGACTTGTTAATTTAGCCATTCTGACTGGTGTAAAGAGGTATCTCACTGAGGTTTTGATTTGGATTTCCCTGATGCCGAGCGATGTTGAGCACTTTTTCATGTGTCTGTTGGCCATTTGGATGTCTTCTTTGGAAAAATGTCTTCTGCCCATTTCTTGACTGGATTATTTGTTCTTTGGGTGTTGAGTTTGATAAGTTCTTTATAGATTTTGGATACTAGCACTTTATCTGATATGTCATTTGCAAATATCTTCTCCCATTCTGTCGGTTGTCTTTTGGTTTTGTGGACTGTTTCTTTTGCTGTGCAAAAGCTTTTTATCTTGCTGAAATCCCAATAGTTCATTTTTGCCCTGGCTTCCCTTGCCTTGGGCGATGTTTCTAGGAAGAAGTTGCTGCGGCTGAGGTCAAAGAGGTTGCTGCCTGTGTCTCCTTTAGGATTTTGATGGACTCCTGTCTCACGTTTAGGTCTTTCAACCATCTGGAGTCTATTTTTGTGTGTGGTGTAAGGAAATAGTCCAGTTTCATTCTTCTGCATGTGGCTGTCCAATTTTCCCAACAGCATTTGTTGAAGAGACTGTCTTTTTGCCATTGGACATTCTTTCCTGCTTTGTCAAAGATGAGTTGACCATAGAGTTGAGGGTCCATTACTGGGCTCTCGATTTTGTTCCATTGATCAATGTGTCTGTTTTTGTGCCAATACCAGACTGTCTTGATGATGACAGCTTTGTAATAGAGCCGGAAGTCCGGAATTGTGATGCCGCCAGCTTTGCTTTTCTTTTTCAACATTCCTCTGGCTATTCGGGGTCTCTTCTGGTTCGATACAAATTTTAGGATTCTTTGTTCCATTTCTTTGAAAAGTGGATGGTATTTTGTTGGGGATGGCATTGAATGTGTAGATTGCTCTAGGTAGCATGGACATCTTCACAATGTTTGTTCTTCCAGTCCATGAGCATGGAAAGTTTTTCCATTTCTTTGTGTCTTCTTCAATTTCTTTCCTGAGTATTTTATAGTTTTCTGAGTACAGATCCTTTGCCTCTTTGGTTAAATTTATTCCTAGGTATCTTATGGTTTTTGGGTGCAATTGTAAATGGGATCGACTCCTTGAATTGTCTCTCTTCTGTCTTGTTGCAGTATAGGAATGGCACTGATATCTGTGCATTGATTTTCTATCCTGCTACTTGACTGAATTCCTGTATGAGTTCTAGCAGTTTTGGGGTGGAGTCTTTTGGGTTTTCCACATACAGTATCATATCATCTGCAAAGAGTGAGAGTTTGACTTCCTCTTGGCCGATTTGGATGCCTTTGATTTCTTTTTGTTGTCTGATTGCTGTGGCAAGGACTTCTAATAATATGTTGAATAGCAGTGGTGAGAGTGGTCATCCCCGCCGCATTCCTGACCTTAGGGGGAAAGCTATCAGTTTTTCCCCATTGAGAATGATATTCGCTCTAGGCTTTTCATAGATGGCTTTTATGATATTGAGGTATGTACCCTCTATCCCTATACTCTGAAGAGTTTTCATCAAGAAAGGATGCTGTACTTTGTCAAATGCTTTCTCTGCATCTATTGAGAGGATCATATGATGCTTGTTCTTTCTTTTGTTAATGTATTGTATCACGTTGATTGATTTGCAGATGTTGAACCAGCCTAGCAGCCCAGGGATAAATCCCACTTGGTCATGGTGAATAATCCTTTTAATGTACTGTTGGATCCTATTGGCTAGTACTTTGGTGAGAATTGTTGCATCCATGTTCATCAAGGATATTGGTCTGTAATTCTCCTTTTTGATGGGGTCTTTGTCTGGTTTGGGGATCAAGGTAATGGTGGACTCATAAAACGAGTTTGGAAGTTTTCCTTCCATTTCTATTTTTTGGAAGAGTTTCAGGAGAATAGGTATTAACTCTTCTTTAAATGTTTGGTAGAATTCCCCTGGGAAGCCATCTGGCCCTGGGCTTTTGTTTGTTGGGAGATTTTTGATGACTGCTTCAATTTCCTTAGTGGTTATAGGT